>NC_092357.1:62077796-62432796 GCF_963676685.1 Mytilus edulis | reverse complement strand
AATGAAGGTAATTAAAATACATCAGAATTTACCAATATAATTGTTAAGCTGTAATCATCCGTTATAGTATCGGATCGTGTAATTATATAGAAACGGATCGTGAATTTACAAAAATTGCAACTTCAAAATATATGCAAATAACACGTTTTATCATTTTAATGTAAAAAGAAAATTTGTCCCTCAGATTCACTCGTTTTATAAATCTTTTTTAGTAAGATGAAGATAAAAAAAAACTGAAATTCATAAAAAGTACACAAACACGATACATTACATTTCAGAATCATTCAAGAAAATCATATTTTAAATATTTTATTGTCCGTTCCAATTTAGTTAGATATAGTTGAAACTAGATTGTTTTCCAATGTCAATCATATCGCATTCCCTTATTTGTTAATATATATCACAACAGACTTACATTTTCATGACATATTGATATACTTCAACTTTTTGAATGTGTACTATCTTCATAACTTTTCATGTATTAATTCATTTTGATACTTAGTGTTATAGACCAAAACGTTATTTTCATCAAAACATTTTTGAATACACTGTGGAACATTTATGCTTATTTAATTCATTTCTAAATGGATCATTATGGTTTACAGTTGAATTAATAAACGACATATGATAAAGGTCGTTTCGTACCTTACTATGAGTTTTATAGAGTCTAATGAGGGAATACATACGTACGTAGCTCGATTGTCTTGGGTCGCTAATTTCATCGATTGTGTTCTATTTCCGATCAAAACAGGGCCTGAATTCTCTAATATGTTTACACCCATTTCTTATCCTTTCCGAATCAACGTGTTAAACATGTACTTATATAGACTATGTCATTATAACTGTCTCGAACGTTCAAAAGATTCTTTAACTCAATCGTTAAAGAGAGGCGAAACTTTCTAAGGCACATTTACACTCAAAAGTTGAAAACAAACTGACAAATTCATGACTGAAAACAAGAAAATAACAATCAAACAGAATACGAAACCTAAGAAATAATAAAGACCGAGCAACACAATTACAACCAACAGCTGGTTACTGTGATGATGTCAGAATTTCCGGAAGGGTTAACAGATTCTGCTCTACATATGGTACATTTAGTTTCATATTGCGCATGAAACGAACCTGTGATAGGTCGAAATAGATAGGCTACATTCTTGAAATGGACTTTATAGTTATCATAATTGTAGCAAACGTCATCTGTTAAAGAAATATTTCATTTCATTCAATTAACTCTTTCAGTTACATAAAAAAATCACAACTAGGAACTGTTGGTTTAGTAGATTCCATGTAAGCAGCAACCCTTTATCAAACCCTAGATTGGAAAACACCAGCCATAGAATATAAACTTGGAGGTTTATACTCCGTATTTACGCTGTATTGGAAAGTTGATTTATCGATATTTAAAGTTGATATTTGTTCTCGTTTTTCGTGCAGTTCTCATTTTTACTGACCTTCAATGTCAATTTCTAAACGTTAGTCCAATAATGTTTTCTCTTTAAAGGTAGATACAATAGTGACATTCGATATTTCATCTTAATGATAAAAAAAAAACTATACTTAATTTGTTTTAGACCTAAATATCATTTTGGATATTCGTATGTACATGTATATTGTTTACCATATTCATACGAATATATATGAGTGTGACTGTCCCTCTGGAATCTTCGTCCCTCTTGAAAAAGTCTAGCATTGAATTACGGGAATATTAAAGTTGACAAAAAAGTAAAGTAATCATCTCTTCATATTTCGATAATACTGGCTTATAAGACGCATTAGTATTTTTAGGCTGTTATCGCTCTTTTTTCGGGTTTTGTTGTTTTTGACATATTACTTGTACCCATGTCCCTTCTCAATTGTGTTTAACATATCTCAAAGTATTTAATTTAAAAAAAAAGCACATTGCTTTTCTTTCAATAATATAATTTTATTTTTATCATATTTCTGACTCACTAACTCTGGATATTCTAAGTGCTTGTCAATCGGTTAAGACAGTTGTTTTTATTTTGTTTTCTAATTTTTAGCTTATGATTTTTTTTCCGTTGGGTTTCGGTATTGGTTTTTAATTTAGTTTTTACCATCTTATGTTGCCTATTTGAGCACAGTAAAGATAACATTGATTATATACTTAGGCAAATATAGAAACACGTGAAATTAAAAGATAATGATTCAGATATTAAAAAATATCTTCTTTCGTAATACATACCTTCGTTTAAAATGCTTTCATCACAAACATAGCCGTTTGGCGTGACTCTGTGCTTGTGCATCCCGTCATACTTTGAACGACAAAATTATTTCATATTCACTTGTGTGACGTCAAACGCGCGATATTATGTCAGAGTTAATGTTAATTTAACCATGTGTCTGTCACTAAGGGTTCTGTCCCAGTACTTAAAATATTTCAATCCTTAATCATGTTTATGGTTGGATATTATATATCTTTAAACAACATCGTATAATAAAAAAGCAAAATGAGGTTGTTAAATTTGATGATTGCTTTTTTGTGCTTCTTTGTTACATTTGTTTGTTTTTAAAAGTGATTAAGATGATACAAATGTTTTGACTGATAGCCCATGGTTTAGACATTGTTGCCTATTGTGATTGTTTGTTATGTTCACGCATCGTTGTTAAAATGGAGGAGTGCGGCTGTCCAGCAGGTAAGAGGTTTGGCTGGCTAAAGACCAGGTTCAATCCACAGAAAAGTCCCCTACCAAATCAGGAATATGACAGTTGTATTCGTGTGCTGTGTTTGAGCTTTTGATTTTTTCAATTGATAAGGGACTTTTCGTTATAAATATTTAATTCAGTTGGTATGGCGGATTCAATATTTAACTTGATCCAAAAGCTAAACATAACTGCAAACACAAGTACATCAAATAGCAATCGGGACCTTTTAAAGATCAATTGCGCAGATGTACGATAAAAGTGTCAGTTTTGTAAATACCTGTTCTGTCATCTATTGTGATAATGCTTCGTTGAATCTCTTTATTGTAATTTTAGTTGAAAATATTGTAATTTTTGTTTAAAATCCTGAAGCAAAAATTTTATATTTTTATTTATCATATATATGCTACAAATATTTGATTAATTAATCAAAGAAAACTTGTTTTACGTTTGTGTTTTGTATTTTGGACAAATAATGATTTAAATATAGCAAAACCTGTTCAAGTTCATTAGCGTTACTTTGTAATATTCTAACTGAATTATTGTTGATGAAAATGTAATCACTATTTTGAAAATGGTCCTATCATGTTTTATGCATTCAGTATAATACTATTCACTAACTGATGTATTACAATGTGTTGTTATCATGCCCTCAGTGGTCTCTTTATTGATATAAAAATGCATGATTATTAGTATTACGTGTAGATTATACTGTGCCCTGAGAGATTGAAACAATACATTAGGTTTATATACTTTCAAGTAAATTTAATGACTATCAGACAGGCTCTTGACTAAGACAGGCACATTTATAATTATATTGACGAAGAGACACCTGTTTATTGGCGCGAAATCCGTCTTTTTCCATTAAACATTGTGTAACAATCCAAAATATTAAAGAATAAACTTTAATTATCAGTTGAGTAGGGTTAAATCATCATATATATGTATACAAATCTTATGTATCATAAAAAACTAAATCTTCTTAATTCATTTACGAAAATTATTACATGTATGTTTTCACAAACAATTGTCCCCATGGTTTTAATAGGTTGGTGTTCTTGTCCGTTTCCTTATAAAACTAGTTCAAATTTCCCTTTGCTTAATTGTTAGATATGTATTCATTACCAGCAAGTTACCTTTTTTATCAAAACATTGGGTATGTATTAATAGCATCTAAACTGTATATATGACAATGGCATGCAAATACAAGTAGTTAACCGGTTTTAGTATTAGAATCTTCATCATAGTTAAATTTAAGGTAGCACAATACAAAATTTTTTCACTCCCAATCAGACAACTTTAAACTGATGTAATTCATTTCATCCTTCTTTATATTTATAAATGAGGTACCTAAAGAAAGATGAAAAATTAACCTTTCAAATTGTGATAATTTCATTATGACATAATTATTACATAATTAATGATTATGTAATTAGTTGCTATATTGTGATGTCCACACTTGAATGAATTTAGCGTCTTTGTTCTTCATAGCATCCCAAAATATTTTATAGATTCTTGTACAACACAGCTTGACCTCCAAAACCGTGTCTCAGATTTCCAAAAACATCAATAGAACAAATTTAATTTTATACCCAATTGAATTTAATGGTCTCTTATGAATTGATGTTGCAAACTTCATTGAAGATTTATGAGAGAATGAAATACAATAAGAAAAATCTGAGACACGGTTTTGGAGGTCAAACTGTGTTCTGCAAGAATCTATAAAATATTTTGCTATGAATAACAAAGAAGCTAAATTCATTCAAGTATGGACATCACACTATGGCAACTAATTACATAACAATTAATTATGTGATAATTATGTCATAATGAAATTATTACAATTTGATTGATCATTCTTCTTTCTTGTGGTATCTCATTTATAAAATTTAAAGAAAGATGAGGGGAATTACATCAGTTTAAAGATGTCCGATTGGGGATGAAAAATCTTTGTATTGTGCTACCTTAAATAGCAATGCACACTCTTTATCATAGTGGAGTGACCAGCAAACGAATTCACAACTTCAACTGACTACCTCACCTGCTGGCTAAATCGTGAAATTTCACTTAAAGAAATGTTTTAAAATCTAATTTTTTGTCTTGTCGTAGAATCGAAATATGGTACATTTTGTTAATTTATTTCAGAAAGGCTTATAAAATCAGAAAATAATACCTGAACTGTTTATCAAGCAGACATTAATGATATAATAGTTCATTTTCAATTAAATGTATAGATAATAAAAGTACCAACTGTCCATTGCAAAGGAACTCCAGAAAGGCAATTATAGTAAGAAGTTACAAGACTTACTTACATTGGGCTAGTCTTACATCACATGTACATCTTAGTATATTTTTGTGAATTTTACGGTTTCTTAAAATAAAGAATCGAAGCTTTAATAAATATATCTTGTCATCGACAATATTTTCTTTACATAATTGAATAAGTTGTGTTGTGTTAAATGAAGTTTTGATGGATGAGCAGTTATTTTAGCACTATAAACTTTAAGGTTTTATGGGATGGTGACTTGCATCAGCAAATTTCGACCTTTAGAAAAAATATGCTGCAAAAGTGTTGTTGGTTTGAATCGCGTGGCATTTTCAAAATATTGGACCTAAGTCATTGTTTTTTCGTCAACAAGTCAGTCGGTGAGTAGGATTCATCCCTCAGATCCTTTCAATGTACAAATACAAAGACACGCTTATTTGTTTTGATCCATTTACTTTTTTTTTTTTATTGCAAGCTGTTTTTGCCGATGCAAAGTCTTGGTGGAAATATGTTCTGATGATATGAGTCTCAAAACATACCCGGATAAAACCGTGTTCACTTGCCATTCGGACTCTATTAGACATTGGTCATTAATTTCGCAATATTAGAGTTAATCAAAACTGAACATTGCAGCATGGCAAGTAGAATATGCAGTAAAAAAGAGTCTTCATATACCAGGTAAATTTTCGCTAGATTTCTTATCTCCTCTCAAGAAATTTGTCTGCATCTCAGTTTAAAAAATTATACATGGACCTCCTACTCAAGCCTTAAAAGATATGACTTTGGGTAGTAAACTGTCAGAACATGCGTTACCGGTAGTTTATTCCGAATTAAAGGTCCCAGCAACCGACAGATTCCATGGACAAGAAACGTCTTTTTAATTTGATTTTGATCCTGCTTGGAACCGTAACTCATCTGTATTTGCAAGATTAAAAAAAGTGAAAACAAAGTACTTATATATGAGTATCAGATTACAGTTTAACAATGCAGATTTAGTCATAAATGAGAACATTGTTTCATCTTAAAAGTAAAATTAAAAAAATACTGAACTCCGAGGAAACTTTTGAACAGAAAGTTCCTAATCAAATATCAAATTCAAAATCCCAAACACATCAAACAAATAGATTACAATTGTCATATTTCTGACTTAGTACCTGACATTTTCTTATGTAAAACAATGTTGGATTAAACCTGGTTTTATAGCTAGGTAGACCTCTCACTTGTATGACAGTCGCTTAATATTCCATTATATTGTCAACGATGTGCAAACAATGTAAACATAAAAACATAAAAGGTAAAAATGTTACAAATCACTATACATGTAAAACGAAAAAATATGTAACAAAGAAGCACAAAAAGGCATATAGACAAAACACATTGCAGAACAGAAAGACAAGATTACAAAAGTTAACAATAGAACGATATCATAATGACGGGAATAATAAGTACAGTGTAACGTCATATGTATCAAGGAAACACAAAAAGCCATGTAGACGAAAGCACATAGCACAATGAAAGACAATCATACAAAAATTATAATATTACAATTACACAATGAAGGGAAGGATAAGTACAGAGCCACGTCATATGTATCAAAGAATAGAAAATATTTTTAAAAAAAGGACAAGTTGTTCTTTGAAATACCCCTCGTTCATCATCTTTCTGCTCAGATACTGGTGACGTTTTACAAAGTCTGACTAGCAGCCGTAAGCTTTTGATAACCGAATAAGTTTGGAAAGTATATCCCAAATGCAGTTAAATTTGGTATGTTGTAAATAAGGTTGGTGAAATTGATAATTTCAAAATTAAAATCGTCTCGTTTGTTTAGTTCGTCTCGTTTGTCTATAGTTCGTTTCTGTGTGTGTTACAATTTAACGTTGCGTCGTTTGTTTTCTCTTATTTTTTAGTGTAAATTGACATTACGATAAGACGTGTCACGGTACTTGTCAATCCCAAATTCATGTATTTGGTTTTGATGTTATATTTGTTATTCTCGTGCGATTTTGTCTGACTTGGTCCGTTTCTGTGTGTGTTAGTTACATTGTAGTGTTGTGTCGTTGTTCTCTCTTATATTTATGCTTTTCCATCAGTTTCAGTGTGTTACCCCGATTTTGTTTTTTGTCCATTTATTAATGAGTTTGAACAGCGGTATACTACTGTTGCCTTTATTTGTCATAGATTCTGGTTCTGAGATGACTGTGTATGTCAAATTCGAGGTGTAAGTCTAAAAATGAGACGAAGTAAGTCGTGTTCTGGGGTATATTAATGGAATATAAACAGAAAAATTCGGATTGTAAAAGTCGAGAACATCATCAATATATCGGAATTTGAAATTAAATTACTTGGCTTCTTTGGTCATCTTGTTTTTGTAAACTTCGAGGTATATGACTAATAATGAAACAGACGATGCTGTTTTCGTTGTTTCTTTAATGTCTAGTTCTGTGGAATATATTGATGGAGCCAAATAACAAAAGTTCGAATTGTTAATGAAAAGAACATCGTCAATATATCTGAATTTGAAATCAATAAGCCTTGCTTTTTATTTTCTCGTGTTTACAAATGTCTAAAGGAACTCAGAGTCATAAGAAAATAAAAAGAAGTAGACAAGGAAAGGCGCTCATTTTGTTCCCATAGGAATGCCAGCATTTAAAAAAAAAGTCTACCTCCAATTAAACAAATATGTTGTCAATAAGAAACTCAAGCAGACCAATCACTTGTTCTCTGTGTAGCATGACTAACCTTTTTGCTTACTTTTTACAAAATATGCCGTATGGTATCCCAAAGTAATAAACTTAAAGCGAATGCTACCAATTTTGTGTTTGTGTTGCTAAACATTGTGGATTATTTCTTTAAGACGATTTTTCAATTTCACATTAGGAATAGTAGTAAACAGCAGAGTTAAAAATCAAAAGTTTTGATTTAACTTATTTCAGAAGTAAAAACGAGATTCAAAAGTATCCAGAATTTCTTTAGAGTTTGTTAGAATCAACTATATGTTAATACCACTACGTGAGTTTTACAGTATTTCTGAAGACCCTCTTTCAATGCGACGAATTGTATAAGACACTCAATCATAACATTGATAATGGAAATTGGGAATATTACAAAAAACGATAATCCGAGTAGAGACCAGATAATCCGAGTAGAGACCAGATAACACCAATGGGTCTTCAACGCAGCAAGAAAATCCCGCATCCATTAGGTGGGCCTAACATGGACCCTAAATAAAATTGTGTAATAGTTCTGTATTAATTGACGTCATACTTACCAAAACAGACTGGATGCCCCTAACCCTGACAAGCGAAAACTGTGACGGGGTTAAACATATTTTTTGAGATCTTAACCCTCCCCTTTACCTCTAGCCAATGTAGAAAAACGAAACACACAACAATACGAACTGTACAACTAAGTTTAAAAGAAGGTCAGGCCCGATGTCTAAATAGGTGATAAAAGTAACTTAGAAATTATACATTATTAAAAAAGGATTACTAGCAGTTACCGACATGCCAGCATAAGACCTCAATGAAAATAATTGGAAAATAAGTAATCATCATATGAAAATCAAGCAGAATCTCTCTAGTTAGAAGTTTGCTATCATATCATCATGGAGTAAATGAGAAGAACATAGACCGTATCATGCCACTAACCGGTTTTAGAATAATTGTATATATTCCGTTACAAAGCCGCTATGAGCAGATGAGTGAATCAATATTAATACCAAAATATGCAATCCTTGATTACCTGACATAAGTATCGTAACAATATCCCTTTTGAATACGTCTGTTTAAATGCCGAATTGTCTTTGCAAAGAATATAAGCATAGTAGATAAAATGTGAAATTCCTGAACGTATAACATGTATAAGATGCCTTCGTGTTTACCTATATATACGAATGATGTTCGTGAAACGATAATGACCACACTGTCATCTTGGGATAACATTTCAGTCATCAGCTTCATGGAACTCACATATTGATATTATTTATAAAAAAGCATGCTCTCGTCTATCTGTGCTTCGTCAAGTTAAGCATTTATTAGATAGGAGTTCACTAATACGTATTTATTATGCTTTTATTAGACCTATATTAGAGTATGGTGATGTTGTATGGGGCAATTGCTCCCAGCACGAGTCTGAGCTTCTTGAAAATATTCAGATAGAAGCCGCTAGAATAATTACAGGTTTACGACGTAATTCCTCCAGACAAAAACTTTATATTGAATTAGGTTTAGAAACTCTGGAGAATAGACGTAATAAACATAAGCTTGTACTATTCTATAAAATATTAAATGGGATGACACCTGCATACTTATATGAGTTAGTCCAGCCATATCTTCCCAGACAAACCCCTTATACTTTGAGGAATGAAAATAACACTTTTCATCCGCCTCTTGCTAGAACTAGCTCTTATTTCAATAGTTTCATTCCTTCCACTATAAGACTTTGGAATAGTCTTCCTTTGAGTTTACAAAAATCCCCAAGTTTGGGTATATTTAGAAGTGGACTGGAAAAGTTTTATAGGACTGATGATATATTTAAACCCTTCAACTATGGGATAAGGAAACTTAATATAAGTCATTGTCAACTCAGAAATAATGCTAGCAACCTAAAATCTCATCTGTTTAATCAATTCTTATCCGAGAACACTTTTTGTGCAAACTGTAATCACCCTGTTGAGGATAACAAACATTTCTTTTTCATTTGCCCTAAGTACAATGATGTAAGACAGATCCTTCTTGATTCCATTAACTCCATTGCTGATAATGTTGATATAAATATTGAATTATTACTTTTTGGAAACAGATTATTTTCATATGATATGAATATTGCTATTTTTAAATCTGTTCATAAATATATCAGTGACACTCAACGTTTTGTTTGAAACTAACTTATTTTTTGTTTCATTTAGTTTTATTTTTTATTTTTTTTCCTCCACTTAAACATTAATTCATTTAATCCGCTAAGCAAGCTTAGTGTCTCCTTCAAGCCATATATATATATTTCTAATGACTTATAAAGGATATTTGCATGTTTCAAGGTTCTTGTATACATGATGAGTAATTGCCTATATACTTAAATATACTTTGCATTTAGTAAGTAACACTGTAAACATATATTTGCTCGTGTGTGCTCATAAGTAGCACGCATGTTCCACTACATGTATATTGTATTATTTTAATACAGTTGTTATAATTGAATTATACCTTGAACATGTAATATGGAGAGAGCTTTTATAGGCTGTGCCTGTTGCTCAATCCTTTTCATATCTTAATGAATAAAATATGTTTAAAATCAAACGATAATGACATTCACTGCATGAAAACGAACCTTTTGTTCATATTTTTCAGAAGCCAAAATGTGCTCAAAAGGTGATCCATTTTGAAAGTTTACATTTTGTTACCTTTCGTAGAACAAAAGGTGGTCTTTCATCTTTCGTCATTGTAAAAATGTCTAAAAATGTCATCTTGCTACTTTTGATGCTACAAAAGGTAAACAAATGTCGCCTTTCGCCTTTTGTTGTTGAAAAAAGATTTTTAATTATCACCTTCCACCTTTTTCTAACTTTTGAAAATATGCAAAAAGGTTGTCTTTCATCTTTTCACACATTTTGAAAAGTTGTTTATGTTATCCTTCACCTTTTACACCTTTCCATAGCTTTATTTAAATGTTTAACTGGATTTTAAGAGATTTTTTTAAAATTCTGTTGTAGCAGCAGACAATTTAATTCTTGCAACATTCCATTGCCCTTCATTGATTATGTTTAGCTGTAACACCACTGTTCCGAGTTAGGGAGAGGGTTGATTGCTCACAAATATGTTTAACCCGCCACATGTATATATACCTGTCTGCGGCTTGCCCCAAGTCAGGCGCCTGTTTTTCGTAATTGTTTTGTTATATTTTGGACTTTAATGTTTTCTCAATTGAGTTGATTCACGTTTATGATATCAGCGCCTTTTAAAACTGATTATCTGGTATGGGTTTTCTAATTGGAGGCTGTACCTTTTAAATTTCCTGTTAATTGCTTACATCGATCCACTTCATTTGAACTTTATTTGATATATAGTTGTCTCAGAAGCAAACATAGCACATCTCCATATGTTTATATCCTTCTTCATTGAATGGTTGATTTATTGTTAGTTGTTTAAAATCCAATACCTTGTTCATTGATCTCCGGATAAAAATTGATATATCCATATATTTAAATAAACTGTGGTATATATATTTAATAAAATAAACTATTGTTGATTTTTGAATTTAGTGTCACTATTCATAATTGAATTGGTCTTCATATAAACTAAAATAAACTAAAAAAGGACCCAGTCAAATTTATTGTTCATACAGTTCTTTTGATTAAATCATTAAATTGGTTTCTCTGTTGAATTATTATTTTGATCTGTAAGTGCAGGGCCTTCGATTTCTGGAAATACTTGGTTGTGGGTTTTGCTCATTGTTGAAGTCCTTACATGATTTTCATTTGTGAATTTTTTTCATTTCTTCCCTATTGAAAAGAGGTCTCATTGGCATTCATACCACATTTTCCAAATTCATAAGAAGATTACAATAACACATAGAAGATGAATGTGTTAAAAATAAGAACAATTAGAGTTACACTGAGTATTAATTTAATTTCATTTACAATTATTTCGATAAGGTGTACTTGTCATATTTGATTACAACATGTTTATCAAAAACTTTAATGACAAATGTTTCTGTCAATGAACATACAAAGGTAAAATTATCCACCCCTTTTTCTATATACATATAAATAAAATTATTAACTTAAGGCTTAACATTGCTTTAAACACTAATATAAAATATTTTTTTTGACAAAAAATGCCTATTTACATTCCTCACTTAAGTTAACATGCACCGACCAATATTATTGCACAAACTTTTGATAGGCAATGGTTTTGCACAAACGTTTCATATTATTTTAAGATGGATCATCACTTATTCTGTCCTCAGATAGAAATTTAAAATACTTTGTCAAAATGTATATTTCATATAATAAATAAATTGGTTTCCTTGTTATTTTTCAAGCTTTGGTGTGTGCAAAGATGACCAATATTGTATAGATTTTTTACAGAAGATTGTTTCCTTGACAGGAGAACACAATTTGTATATGCAAAAAGGTCTACCAGATGAAGTTTGAAATGATAAAATACTGGTGCAACCTTTCTTGTTAATTTCATTCTACCAAAGGCAAAGTAAAAAATAAAAATTTCATAATCATTCAAAAAATAATATGAGTTATCTTCATTTTATGGTTCAGTTGAAAAATATTAATTTACAAAAACAAATATTCAGTCATAATTAAAATTTTCTAAATGATACAATGGATAACTTTTTTTTTAATTAAGAACAAGTCTTGCATATAAATTGTGTACTACTACATGTATATTAAAATCATAGATTGTGATATAAACATTTCTTTTGAGATGATCTACCTTAAAATTATTTTAGCATTAAGTAAGTAAAATTTAACAATGCTAAAAATCTATAACTTCTTTTTTTCCATTAAACCAAACAAAAAATGTTTACAAATTTTTAGGAATCTGTTTTAATGTTTACATATAGGATTAATATTAATGCAAATAACATTTATTGAAAACACTATCTTTACCAAGCCTAATATTGTCTCATTATCATCTTGTTTGACCCCTAATACAATAAAGAATAGTCATATAAATTTTCTAAATAAGTAAATAAATGTAATATTATGTTATAAAATATAACGCTCTCTAGGTGAAATAACCAAAACATCTTTGTTAAACAAATTTGTCTTAACAAACACAAATCTGCATTTAATTCTATGAACAGGAATAAATGAGGCAGAACCATTTTGTCTATACAAATTCGAAGACCAAACTTCTACTGGCTTCCCATAAAAATGTCTAATTCGTTCTTCCAACTTCTGGAACCAACGTACTTTTGCCAAGTAATGAGTTTTTATTGTACCATTTAGAATAATAGAGTGTATAAGAAACTTTTCAATTTGTCCCGGAGAAGGATTGAAATCATTATTCTCAAGTTCAATGCTACCATTATCACCACACCAAAATCCCATTACATACGAATACCTCACACTTCTACTATATTGTGATCCTAAAATAGAACCATGTAAATAGGCTTCTTTAGCCTTTTGGTATGATCTACAAATTTCAAATTCAGAAGTATACAAAGTACTATAAAAATCAAATAAAATTCTTGCATCCTCGTCACACAATGACTCAGATTTAGGTTTCTGTACAAAAATACCTTCAGATAAATCCCAAGGAACATCTGCTATATTACAACTAAGTGATGACCTTTCTATTAGACTAGCTTGCTGCAAGCAATTTATTTCAGCTAAGGTTCCTCTTTCCCTAACCGTGCCTGATAGTTCTTCAAACAGCTGTGCAAAATTTGGACTTATGACCTCGTCTTTATCTCTTGCTCTGGATTCAGCAAGAAATCTCTTCATTATCTGCACTTCGACATTTTTTTTATTGGTTTTTATAAGATCCTAAAATTCCATTTTGCCTTTCAAAACTGAACAACCAAAATGAATATACTGGTCCATAATCTAAAATATAATCAAGAAGATGACCATGAAGATGCATGTTTGGTGTAACAAATTGGTCGCCATAAAGGCTTTCAAACATTCTACAAAAATCCAACAAAAGTCGATCAGCAACCTTGGCATTTCCAACAGATAAATATCTCGAGCAAAATCTCCTACAAGCTTGACAAATTACCCAGCATTCTAAGTGTTCGTCAGGTAAAATTCCTTTCAAAGCATAAACTGAAAACAAAATTGTCCAGTTCTTAAGCTGATCAGCATTAAAAGATCCCATTGAAGAAGATATCTTTTTAGGTAGCTTTCCAACATCTGATGGGCAACTAAAAAGCAAGATCTTATTCTCAATCATTTTGCATTTTTCATCATTCAAGAGTCCTTTTGTTTTCCAAATCTTAAACATATGCTTTGCGGTACCAAGAAATAAGTTGTGCATTGGATCTATGGGAGTCATACACACAGGATCAAAATATGGCAGTTCTAAAAGGCATGAATATCTTGTACCAAATTGTTTTTCTAACTTCAATTTGTCTCCCTTACTAGTACTTTCTAAAATGAGTTTGCATTCTTCCCTGTGAGTATGATTTTTTCTTTCTGGCCATAACGATCTATCAAATCCTCCATAGTTTTTTCTACAACCATTCCTGGAAATTCTTTTTTACATTTATTGCATCCCATGGTTGCCGAATGACCAAGAAATCCACAAAGTTTTCTACTAGCTGGCACATCACATCCAACACAGAGAAGTGCAAGCTTAAAGCATTTCAAGTTTGCTGGTGATTTGAATGAATACAACAAAAATCCTGTTGACCAAGCTGTTTTCAGTTCTTTAACAAAAGGAAGTAAAAAAGTGTTTTTGGAGGTTCAGATTTCATATCAGGAATCACAACTACTAAAATCATATTTTCCCTTTTAAACCTTTCGTCCCTAGGTAAATTTAAGAAAATCAAGTATATTGCACCTATAGAATAATTTGTATATTTATAGGGTTGCCACCAGTCAACATTCAACATTAATCCATAATTTCCTTCTTCACAGAAAGAATTAAACTTATTCCCATTAAAGTCATCCCATATTCTGCCATCATAGACATCTTGTAAAATGTTAATGCTCAAACATAATGCACCACATAAAATGGTGGTGATATAATGACACATTCCAGATGCACACAAACAAAATTTATTTTCACTTCACATTAATTGTTTAGTTAAATAATAAACAAATGAAAAATATTTGTTTGAATTATAAGCACTCAGTTTTTGTAGTTTTTTTTTTTTTTTAATCCGAATGCAAATTTTATGGAGTATACATATTTTTTGTTACAGTAACCAACAAATATATTCATGTGCAAGGATTTTAAGTGCGGTAGAAGTTACGAATGTGGAAAAATACATTCCTAATCTTCAATTTTTAAGAATTATATTAAGGATTAAACAATTTTTTAAAGAAATTTATTTAATAGTGTATAAATAATAAAATGTATAAACTGTACACAGTCACTCACAAACATATCATTAAAGTCCTTCAGTGTGTGAATTGGTCAAGTTTTATAATACACCAATACATTTCTTTACTTAATTAAGACATTTAAATGTCGCAGCCATAATCTTAGGTCTAAAAGATATTTTTTGTAAAGAACCAGAAATGTATTTTAATTAAACTCTCTTATTTTTTTATTAAGGTGCCTTGTCAAGATACTTTTTGACAAAGAGACAAGAGGAGACAGCCATAAAGAAAGACAGATTAGAAGGAGAGAAGAAAAGGAGAGCAGCATGTGAAAGGAAAAAGGAGGTAATTAGAATAACATGATTGTAGTTCTGTCATCAGATTAATTTGTTTAGGATTAAATCTCCTGATATGGAAGTTTTGGTGTGTAATAAAACATAACAAATCCATTCTATAGTCGTCAAGTGTAAACAGTGTCACAATGTTGTAAAACATATGTTATAAAAATTCTTATTTTCAGTTTAACAAATTTAAATCATTAATTCTTAAAATCAAAACATTGTGTACAATTTGGAAATTAGTATGGCGTTCATTATCACTGAACTAGTATATATTTGTTTAGGGGCCAGCTGAAGGACGCCTCCAGGTTTGGGAATTTCTCGCTACATTGATGACTTGTTGGTGACCTTCTGCTGTTGTTTTTTTTCTATGGTCGGGTTGTTGTCTCTTTGACACATTCCCCATTTCCATTCTCAATTTTATTTATACTCACTATTCAATAGCTTTTTACAATTTAAAGAAATAATTAGATATAAAACATACATTGAACAATGATAATATAACCATAAATTTTTTTCTTTTCAGAAAGCAAAACGGAGACTATGTGCTTTGGAGAAAATGGAGCTAGGTATTAATAAGAAGGCAAAGATAATGGAGGTCATGAAGCCTGCTTACATGTCTTCGGATGAGGAGAATGGCCAGGATGGGTTCATAACTCATCAACCATCCTGGCAGTCCAGTAAATTTAAAAACTATAAGTCAAAACTTGACAATGCCTACAAAAATGTTTGTTCCAAGGCCAGTTTAAGGCTACTGCAGAAAAGGACAATTGGCAATCAAAGCCAAAAGGATGTGCCTCAGTTGGCTGAAAATTGCCAGTGGATTGTCCGAGATCTGGAGCCACAGAATATTGGGAATCAATAAAAATTTGAAATCTTATTGTATTTTAAATTTCTTTTTGCATTTATATAGTTATAACGTACTGAGTAGTGTGTTTTGTATAAAGATTCCTAAATGTTCTACTTTATTTGTAAAAGTACTGCTTTTGGATTAACAAAATTGAAATAAAACAACAAAACTAAAAACTGAAGTGCTTTAAGGAAAGGTTAGCAGTTCCTGATTAACAAGCCATGAGTCATGGATGTTATTTGTGCATTATATAACTCAGTTATAGTAAACTGGTTTACCTATTGTCTAACAGTTGTATAATTGAATCCATTAATCTGGTTTCGATTGGAAGTCTTTCAATTGAAGTCAATGTGAATTTTTTCACAAAACACAATTAATTTGATTACTATATGAGAGACAAAACATTTGCTGGTAGTTCATCATTGGTAATATTTTTTTACCTGAAACAATAACTATGGTAACCAACCTTAAAGTTGTGACAAGAATGTGAAGATTTTTTGGTTTTAATCATCTTTTGGTCTGACGGAATAAACTGACAGTTCATATTTTGGTCATCTTTTTTTACCATGGAAAGGTATCTTTTGTTACCATTTGTGTGACAAGACTATACAGAATGTTCATATTTTGGTCACCTTTTTACCATGGAAAGGTATCTTTTGTTAACATTTGTGTGACAAGACTATACAGAATGTTCATATTTTGGTCACCTTTTTACCATGGAAAGGTATCTTTTGTTAACATTTGTGTGACAAGACTATACAGAATGTTCATATTTTGGTCACCTTTTTACCATGGAAAGGTATCTTTTGTTAACATTTGTGTGACAAGACTATACAGAATGTTCATATTTTGGTCACCTTTTTACCATGGAAAGGTATCTTTTGTTAACATTTGTGTGACAAGACTATACAGAATGTTCATATTTTGGTCACCTTTTTACCATGGAAAGGTATCTTTTGTTAACATTTGTGTGACAAGACTATACAGAATGTTCATATTTTGGTCACCTTTTTACCATGGAAAGGTATCTTTTGTTAACATTTGTGTGACAAGACTATACAGAATGTTCATATTTTGGTCACCTTTTTACCATGGAAAGGTATCTTTTGTTAACATTTGTGTGACAAGACTATACAGAATGTTCATATTTTGGTCACCTTTTTACCATGGAAAGGTATCTTTTGTTAACATTTTTGTGACAAAATGTGCAAAAAGTTCATATTTTTCTCATCTTTTGATCACCAACAGGTTATCTTTTATTACCTTTTGTCATTCAAAAGATCTCAGTTGCACATCTTTTATAATTACACAAAAGGTCACAAGTTGTTACCTTTTGTTGTAAACAAAAGGCAACATGTTGTTTACCTTTTGTGAAAACAAAGTGGGCCATTTGCCTACCTTTTGTTGCATCAAAATGTGAACCAAAGATAATCTTTTATACCTTTTGTATTTTTTTAAAAGGTCTAGAAAAGATCAAAAAAGGTATATCAAATGTGGTCTTTTAGCAATCTTTTGGTGAAAACAAAAGATAAGTTTTCATGCAGTGATTGATTAAAAGAATGACTAATAATTGCATTGTTCACTGTTTAGACAAAGTTTACGGATAAAAAATATCACAATATAAAAAACAGAAAAGCTTGGTCCATCTCGAGTAAATTTACAAAAAAATTTGTGACATTTCTTGACAACGAATAGTACAGTGGTTTTATGTAAGAAAGCTACGAACTCGACACACAGTGAAATGAACGATACATACATGTATGTACAGTTAAATAAACCTTATTCAGTTTGATAATGAGTATTTTTCTGAATTCAAGGGGACATTTGAAGGCACGTAGTAACTTTACGTTCATTATCGAAGAAAAATATGTGAGAAAAGATACATTTATTCATCACTGTTTAACTCATAAAATGTAGAAAATCGCACCATGTCTGTACAGTTTGAATCCATCAGTTTTATAAAAAATCAAAAGCTGGCAGAAACTCTATACTTGATAAGATTAACTACCATTAACATAGACACATTGCTATACGGATTCATTCGTTTCGGAATTTTTACGGGGTCGAAAAATAACCGCTGTCAGTGAATGATTATAGGCGATTGAATGTTACTCAATTTTTAAAGTATTTGTTTATTTCTATTTGTAATTGCACGCAAATACCTTTTAAAATCAATTCTACTAAGATGCTTTGTTACTTGGATTGAGAGTTGTCTCATTGGCACTCATACCGTATCTTCCTATATCTCTAGTTCTATTTTATCTTACTCTGATTCAAATTAATCTTAAAGAATAGTAAGTATAATATTTTAAATCTTTTATTTTATTCTTACTAGAAATGTCTACATTCAAAATGGCATATCTAAAAACATAATAATATGCCCAAATGTTCGGACACGTTCAGCGCGGAAAAAGCGCTACTTGTTGTTAATTGAATTAAAATAACCTGGTGAGTCTATTGTTAAAAGACTTTGTATTAGATATAAAATCAAAATTAAAAAAAACTATCATATTATGCTACCATTCCCTAAAGGGACAAGTACTCTCTTGGAATTTTGTTAAAATTTCATCAAAATGTCGCAAATGTAAATTTCTACTGGATGTAAACGTCACTGAAAACACACTATTCTGCCTGTATGAATAATACTATCATAAAATTCTAGACAAAAAATTAAAAAAAAATGTTTGTTTGCAGTGACTATTCTACCTGCCATATTTCGACTGTTGTCTGAAATACATTAAAGTTATCTAGACTTGTCTTTCTTTGCTTGTTATAAATACAATTTACAATTATATACATCATGACAATAGTGTATGTATTGAATCAATTGAGTCGTTTCCATTTGGTGCTTCATAACGATACATATATTTACTATACTAGTGCATATTTTTTTATTAGGAACAAACTAAAGCACGGTTGTAAGATATTCTCACTGTCATGATAGCCTATGATTGTTTCGTGCTCTTTGGTCGAGTTGCTGTCTCTTTGAAACATTTCCCATTTATATCCTCAGTTTTATTTTATAACACAAACTTTTATAAACATTTGAATCACTAGACAATACGTTTTTTTTCTGTTTGACCTACATTTTGCTACACGATTTTTTGAATATTGGGTTGACACGCCAGGGAAACCTCTGATTACATACGCAATTGCTATCAGCTTCTGCTCTATGTTGGGACCAATCTTGAAGGTGCCAAATGCCAATACCTTCACTGTAGCATTTAAGACCATCATATAAAAAATAATTTGAATCAAACCTTATATAACTTAGCATTGAAAACTAAAAATTTTCAAATAAACCCGTGCCTGTCAGTTTTAATTAAGTTAAATCAGTACACTAAGTAAATAAAAATGGAACTAGGAGAAAGTTTTCTTTTAGCATCGATAGGAGAGTCCAAATTATTATATAGTAAGCCTTCGTATCCTTGAGCCAAATTGTTTTAAAGGAAACACCCGATTTGCAACCAGATACAATTTCATGAGCTAAATTCTATGTGAATAAAGATTTATTTAATTTTTCTACGGATTGCACTTTTACTGGTTTCAGGAGTAGTTTCTAGGGAATAAAGATGCATACTGTTTGGCACTTCTTTCTAGGGCCGGTCCAGTTGTAACATTTGGGCCCTTCTGTGCTGCCACTGCATATTTTGCATACAATTTTTTATCCAACAAAGAGGGAAATACGGAGAGTTAGTAAATTTATTGAATTACCTAAAAGTCTTGCTTTAAAAGTGTTTGAATAAAATTGACCATGGTTTTGTGTATATCCTCTACAATCTTGAGATATAGTTTGGTACTGTAGTTCATGTTTCTCAATTTGTAGCCTGAATAGCTTATCATATGTGAACCAATTTGCTGACCTTGTTGCTGCTACATTAACATATTACATGAAGAATTTGTGTGTCCGAGTCCTAAATTTTCCCGTCTGTTCTATATACAAACTCGTGGAAACCTTTCGTATATGGACAGTTCAATTCCAGGCAATCTTTTTTCAATGGAAACTTTTCCGTCTTTTTACTTAAAAAACGCTACCCTCCTCCATTTCTTTATCAGATTTAAGGAGAACATGCAAGTGTATGAATTTGCCAGATCTAGTTTTGATTTTAAAAGGCGATGTCTTGTATGCTCGCCTCATGTGTGGGATGAAATATTTCGTGTTATGTGCCATTTTAAATGTTTGTGAAGAGCCGTGAACTAAAGAGATGCGATTTACAATACATGTATCGCTATCTGACTCTTCATGTTATCATCTGTTCCCTGTGATCCGCGTGCTCTGACATCGGCCTTTCTCCCTCAATTCTCTTCTTACGGCTACATCCTGGAAATAAAACCTGATTGTGTGTCAAAAACAAAAGCGCTTGGAACGATGTAATTTATAAAAAAAAACACCTTCTTCTATATTAGTTGTATATAAAGTTGAATTATTTGATTCGTCGTATTTGTCTAAAGCAGGGTAACAATTTGACCTCGTCATTTCACGAGTACACCGTAAATGGATTTTTTGAAGAATGGACATCAATGCGAAATTAATTATTCAGGCCATTATGCAGGGGTCGAAACTAGCGCTGGTCCGATGGTCCAAGACCAGTAGAATTTTCGTCCGATCAGTAGATTTTGTTAGCTGGTGGTCCGGCGGACCAGTAGAAATTTGTCGATAAGAATCACTAATTGCACGGCAATCTCGATTTGTTTACATATCATATTACCTGCAAGATCAATAACACAGTACAGGGGGTACTAAGTATTTCAATTTTTCAAGGTAATGAATATCTTGACTGAGCGTCCTTCATAACAACACAAAATGTGGAAATTTTAGAAAGGAGTTTAATCTGATATGTACTTACGGTAATGCACATTTATTTAAACTATCATTGATCTTACACAAGTAGTTCTTATCGAACTGACCTACCAGAAAGACTGAATATTTGAAATTTATTCAAGGTCACTAGACTCTTTCTTAGGGGCAGGGCCCTCAAATATTCATGAAATTGATATTAAGTTATAGTAATTTAACTTCATACAACTATCATTTGTCCATCACAAGTAGATCCTATGAAACTAACTTAAACAGAAACTTAAAATTGAAAATCGCTAATTAATTCAAAGTCACTGAACCATGTCATATGGGACAATGCTTTAAAATGGTCGTCAAACTAATATGTACTGATAGTAAATCGACTTTGTCATAGTAAATATCAATGATATATCACAAGTATTATTTTCCTATCAAACTAACTACAGCAGAACACTTGATAAGAGGGACAAACGATACCACAGGGAAAGTCAAACTCATAGATTGAAAATTAACTGACAACGCCATGGCTGAAAATCAAAAGACAAACAGACAAATAATAGTTGGGAGTCATACATGTTTTTCTACAGACTGTCGGAATTCCAATGGGAACCACAATTTGGTGACTATGTTGAACGAATCTATCAAATCGAACTAGAGATAAGGATACTACAGATACAGTTAGGTATGGCTCGTATCTTGACTTACATCTAGAAATTGATCATGGGAGTCGGTTGAAAGCAAAGCTTTACGACAAAAAAGATGATTTCAGCTTACAAATTGTATATACTTTCCATTTCTATGTAGCAACAATCCAGCAGTACCTGCATATAGAGTATATATCTCCCAGTTGAAACTATATTTAGAGGCTTGCATTTCCCATCATGATGTAATTTAAAAAGGGTTGCTTCTCACAAGGAAGATATCAAACCAAGAGTTCCGAATGGTGAAGTTAGAATCATCCCTTCGTAAATTTTACGGACGCCATCATGAGCTGGTTTCTTGTTATGGAATATCTATTTCACAAATGACAACCAATATGTGAAATGGTCGTAACTACAATGATGACCCCTTTCCCCCGAATATGACCCACCGAATTATACTGATCACCGGGTTTGAACTTGCATGACGGGAGCCATATGTGGAGCAGGATTAGCTTAACCTTCCGAAGCACTTCAGATCACCCCAATTTTTATGTGGTCTATTGTTGTCAGTCTTTATTTTTGTATGTTGTGTTTTGTGTACTGTTGTGTGTTTTAATTTTTCTTTTATAGCGCCGCGTTCTCATTTTTGACTTATGGGTTTTGTTGTTCCCTTGGTATCATTTACGTCTTTTCTATAGAACATATAATTGTTACAAATATTTTTAAAAGTATTTTGTATTAGTTAAGATCAAACTAACTTAACACGCAATTATTCCATTGACAAAAACATGATTATATCTCTGTTCTGTTTGTACAAAACCATACATCATTCTGTCATAATGGTACTTTATCAAAAATATATAACATTACAGTAACTCCTAAATTACTGTATATACAAGAATATGACACAAGATAAAAATGACTTGCATTTTGTAAAGTCGATCATGTTTTGTTTCTTCTTTTTATTTTAAAAGAACACAACCACACCGTTTAGATTACAATCAGCAAAGCAGTTTTAAATTTCTAAAGAAAGAAACACGCTATAAATATGACCTTATTTAGAATATTACTTCGTAAATCAAAATAAACTTTATATATTCTGAAGAAACATGATTTATGTTTTAAGTTGTTACGTGGTTCGCACTAGCTTTCAGTAACTGCAAAAACAACACTTTATGTTAGTTGGTTTTTTTACGATGTTACAACTTGACGATTCAAGAAATTCGCAAATTAGTTTTACAAATTGTTCCTTGTCCCTGGTAGAAGGGAGGATTGATTGCACATATAAATGTTTAAACCCACCAAATTAGTC
Source organism: Mytilus edulis (assembly GCF_963676685.1). Classification (NCBI taxonomy): domain Eukaryota; kingdom Metazoa; phylum Mollusca; class Bivalvia; order Mytilida; family Mytilidae; genus Mytilus; species Mytilus edulis. Next base: position 62,409,924 of record NC_092357.1, on the reverse strand, counting down.
ATGTATCTGTTCCAAATCAGAAGCCTGAAAATGGTATGTTTTTGTTGCGGTCTGTTGTGTCGGTTTTCGGTTAATATTAATCGTAAATAATCATGCTTTTTTTTAGTTTTTAGGGGGGCGGGGTCTTGTTTATCTTTTTGTCGTATCGGGCCTTTATATGCTGATAATACGGTATGGGTTTTCCTAAATTTGAGTACCGTACGGTGATCTAGAATTGCGACTTTAGATAGATGCTGCATTCGAAATCATACCATATCTCCTTTTTATATGAGAAAATCAGAATGAATAATAAGGAATAAAAGAAAACAGATGATGAAATGAATATCATTACTTGTTTCAAAAAGCAAAAGAACATTTTAATACAACCATTTATACCAACGGAGTTAATCCAATTTTTCGTATGTTTGCAATTTGATATATATAATTACTCATGTAGACAAAACACATTGCAAAAATGAAAGACAAGACTACAAAAGTTTACAATAGCACAATAACATAATGACGGGATGAATAAGTACAGTGCATCGTCATATGTATCAAGGAAACACAAGAAGGCACATAGAAAAAAGCACATAGCACAATAAAGGACAATAATTAAAAAAATATAATGTTACAAAAAAAAGGGAAGTATAAGTTCACATCAACGTAATATGTATCAAAGAATAAATAATCAGTTTTAGAGAAAGGACGACTTATAATTTACCATGTACAAGTATTTGTACATTGAATGGATCTGAGGGATGATTCCTAGTCCCCGACTGATTTGGCGACGAAGACAACAATGACTAAGGTCCAATATTTAGAAAATGCCGCGCAATTCAAATGAACAACACTTTTGCAGCATATCTTTCCTAAAGGTCGATGTTTGCTAATGCAAGACACCATCCCATAAAACCTTCATGTTCATAGTGCTACAATATCCACTCATCCATCAAACTTTAATACATTCAAAATGGCATATCTAAAAGCATGATAATATGCCCCAAATGTTTGGACACGTTTAGCGCGGAAAAAGCGCTTCTTATTGTTAATTGACCAATTGAAATAACCTAGTGAGTCTATTGTTAAAAGACTTTGTATTAGATATAAAATCAAAATTAAAAAAAATATCATATTATGCTACCAATTCCATAAAGGGACAAGTACTTTCTTGGAATTTTGTTAAAATTACATCAAAATGTTGCAAATGTAAATTTCTACTGGATGAAAATGTCACTGAAAACACACTATTCTGCCTGTATGAATAATACTATCATAAAGTTCCAGACAAAAAATATAAAAACATTGTTTGTTTGCAGTGACTATTCTACCTGCCATATTTCGACTGTTGTCTGAAATACATTAAAGTTATCTAGACTTGTCTTTCTTTGCTTGTTATAAATACAATTTACAATTATATACATCATGACAATAGTGTATGTATTGAATCAATTGAGTCGTTTCCATTTGGTGCTTCATAACGATACATATATTTACTTTACTAGTGCATATTTTTTTATTAAGAACAAACTAAAGCACGCCTCCGGTTGTAAGATATTCTCACTGTCATGATAGCCTATGATTGTTTCGTGCTCTTTGGTCGAGTTGTTGTCTCTTTGAAACATTTCCCATTTATATCCTCAGTTCTATTTTATAACACAAACTTTTATAAACATTTGAATCACTAGACAATAAGTTTTTTTCTGTTTGACCTACATTTTGCTGGACAGTAATTTTTTTATATTGGGTTGACACACCAGGGAAACCTCTGATTACATACGCAATTTCTATCAGCTTCTGCTCTATGTTGGGACCAATCTTGAAGGTGACAAATGCCAATATCTGCACTGTAGCATTTAAGACCATCATATATAAAGAATAATTTGAATAAAACCTTATATAACTTAGCATTGAAAACTAAATATTTTCAAATAAATCCGTGCCTGTCAGTTTTAATTAAGTTAAATAAGTACACTTAGTACATAAAAATGGAAGTAGGAGAAAGTTTAATAGTTTTCTTTTAGCATCGATGGGAGAGGCCAAATTATTATATAGTAAGCCTTCGTATCCTTGAGCCAATTTTTTTTAAAGGAAACACCCGATTTGCAACCAGATACAATTTCATAAGCTACATTCTATGTGAATAAAGATTTATTAAATTTTTCTACGGATTGCACTTTTACTGGAGTAGTTTCTAAGGAATAAAGATGCATACTGTTTGGCACTTCTTTCTAGTGCCGGTCCAGTTGTAACATTTGGGCCCTTCTGTGCTGCCACTGCATATTTTGCATACAATGTTTTATCCAACAAAGAGGGAAATACGGAGAGTCAGTAAATTTATTGAATTATCTAAAAGTCTTGTTTAAACTAGTGTGTTTTGCTTGTTGATTAGTTCTCGCTTTAGAAGTGTTTGAATAAAATTTACCATGGTTTTGTGTATGTTCTCTACAAACTTGAGATATAGTTTGGTACTGTAGTCATGTTTCTCAATTTGTAGCCTGAATAGCTTATCATATGTGAACCAATTTGCTGACCTTGTTGCTGCTAAATTAATATATTACATGACGAATTTGTGTGTCCCAGTCCTAAATTTTCCCGTCTTTTTTATAGATAAACTCGTGGAAACCTTTCGTTTATGGACAGTTCAATTCCAGGCAATCTTTTTTCGATGGAAACTTTTCCTTTTTTTTACCTAAAAATCGCTAACCTCTTTCATATCTTTATCAGATTTAAGGAGAACATGATCTAGTTTTGATTTTAAAAGGCACATGTTCATCCACAATGTCTTGAATGCTCGCCTCATGTGTGGGATAAAATATGTCGTGTTATGTGCAATTTTAAATGTTTGTGAAGAGCCGTGAACTAAAGGGATGCGATTTACAATACATACATGTATCGCTATCTGACTCTTCATGTTATCATCTGTACCCTGTGATTCTGCGTGCTCTGACATCGGCTTTCTCCCTCAATTCACTTCCTACGGCTACATCCTGGAAATAAAACCTGATTGTGTGTCAAAAACAAAAGCGCCTGGAACGATGTAATTTATAAAACCTTCTTTTATATAAGTTGTATATCAAGTTGAATTCTTTGATTTGTCGTATTTGTCTAAAGCAGGGTAACAATTTGAACTCGTCATTTCAGTAGTAAACCATAAATGGAATTTTTGAAGAATGGACATCAATGCGAAATTAATCATTCAGGCCATTATGCAGGGGTCGAAATTAGCGCTGGTCCGATGGTCCAAGACCAGTAGAATTTTCGTCCGATCAGTAGATTTGTTAGCTGGTGGTCTGGCGGACTAGTAGAAATTTGTCGTTAAGAATCACTTATTGCATCGCAATCTGGATTTGTTTACATAACAAATTACCTGCAAGATCAATAACACAGTACAGGGGGTACTAAGTATTTCAATTTTTCAAGGTAATGAATATCTCGGCTGAGCGTCCTCCACAACAACACAAAATGTGGAGATTTTAGAAAGGAGTTTAATCTGATATCTACTTACGGTAATGCACATTTATTAAAACTATCATTGATCTTACACAAGAAGTTCTTATCGAGCTGACCTATCAGAAAGACTGAATATTTGAAATGTATTCAAGGTCACCAGACTCTGTCCTAGGATCAGGGCCTTCAAATATTCATGAAATTGATATTAATTTATAGTAATTTAAATTCATACAACTATCATTTGTCCATCACAAGTAGATCCTATGAAACTAACTTTAACAGAAACTTAAAATTGAAAATCGCTAATTAATTCAAAGTCACTGAACCATGTCATATGGGACAATGCTTCAAAATGGTCGTCAAACTAATATGAACTGATAGTAAATCGACTTTGTCATAGTAAATATCAATGATATATCACAAGTATTATTTACCTATCAAACTAACTACAGCAGAACACTTAATAAGAGGGACAAACGATACCACAGGGAAAGTCAAACTCATAGATTGAAAATTAACTGACAACGCCATGGCTGAAAATCAAAAGACAAACAGACAAATAATAGTTGGGAGACATGTTTTTCTACAGACTGTCGGAATTCCAAAGGGAACCAAAATTTGGTGACTATGTTGAAAGAATCTATCAAATCGAACTAGAGATAAGTATACTACAGAAACAGTTAGGTATGGCTCGTAACTTGACTTACATCTAGAAACTGACAATTAAGGGTCGGTTGAAAGCAAACCTTTACAACAAAAAAGATGATTTCAGCTTACAAATTGTATACTTTCCATTTCTATGTAGCAACAATCCAGCAGTACCTGAATATAGAGTATATATCTCCCAGTTGATACCATATTCAGGGGCTTGCATTTCCGATCATGATGTATTTGAAAAAGGGTTGCTTCTCACAAGGAAGATATCAAACCAAGAGTTCCGAATGGTGAAGGTAGAATCATCCCTTCGTAAATTTTACGGACGCCATCATGAGCTGGTTTCTTGTTATGGAATATCTATTCCACAAAAGACAACAAATATGTGCAAATTGTCATAACTACAATGATGACTCCTTTTCCCCGAATATGACCCATCGAATTTATCACCGGGTTAAAACTTGCATGACTGGAGCAGGATTTGCTTACCCTTCCGAAGCACATTTTATGTGGTCTATTATTGTCAGTCTTTATTTTTGTATGTTGTGTTTTGTGTACTGTTATGTGTTTTAATTTTCCTTTTATAGCGCCGCGTTCTCATTCTTGACTTATGAGTTTTGTTGTTCCTTTGGTATCATTTACCTCTTTTCTATAGAACATATAATTGTTACAAATATTTTTATTAGTATTTTGTATTATTTCAAATCAAACTAACTTAACACGCAATTATTCCATTGACAAAAAAATGATTATATCTCTGTTCTGGTTGTACAAAACCATACATCATTCTGTCATAATGGTATTTTATCAAAAAATATAACATTACAGTAAATCCTAAATTACTGCATATACAAGAATATGATACAAGATAAAATGACTTGCATTTTGTAAAGACGATCATGTTTTGATCCTTCTTTTCCTTTTAAAAGAACACAACCACAGCGTGATGCAGATGAAATAAACAGCGTTTAGATTACAATGAACAAAGCAGTTTTAATTTCTTAAGAAAGAAACACGCTATAAATATGACCTTATTTAAAATATTACTTCGTAAATCAAAATAAACTTTATATATTCTGAAGGAACATGATTTATGTTTCAAGTTGTTACTTGGTTCGCACTAGCTTTCAGTGACTGCAAAAACAACACTTTATATTAGTTGGTTTTTGTACGATGTTACAACTTTACGATTCAAGAAATTCGCAACTTAGTGTTACAAATTGTTCCATATCCCTGGTTGAAGGGAGGATTGATTGCACATATAAATGTTCAAACCCGCTAAATTAGTCATGTATCTTTTCCAAATCAAAGGCCTGAAAATCAATGGTCTGTTTTTGTTGCGGTCTATTGTGTCTGTTTTCGGTTAATATTTATCGTAAATTATCATGCTTTTTTTTTAGGGGACGGGGTCTTGTTTATCTTTTTGTCGTATCGGGCCTTTATATGCTGATGATACGGTATGGGTTTTCCTAAATTTTGAGTACCGGACGGTGATCTAGAATTGCGAGTTAAGATAGTTGCTGCATTCGAAATCAAACCATATCTCCTTTTTATATGAAAAAATAAAAATGAATAATAAGGAATAAAATAAAACAGATGATGAAATGATTATCATTACTTGTTTCAAAAAGCAAAAGAACATTTTAATACAACCATTTATACCAACGGAGTTAATCCAATTTTTCGTATGTTTGCAACTTGATATATATAATTACTATAAATAACCGCAAAACAATGTAAAACAGCAAATTTGTGGAGGCAACATTTTGTTCTTCCCTCGCCGGGATTCAAAATCATACTGCAATCAATTTGATCTACATTTCTAATATAACCTGTGCATTTGTAATGTGTTAAGACTCTACTTCTTCTGAGGAGGAAAGGTAACACTAGGCCACCTAAAGGGGAATTCTAAGTTAAGTCTATGTGGCTAAGTGGTGTAGAGCGCTCGACACAGAGCAGGCGGTGTTGTCAAAATTTAAAAGTTAAACTCGTTGACCAACCATAAAAACGAATTGCTACATGACATATTTCGTCATAATATACAATTCCCTCAACTGTTGTTTGCATATACCTACAGGTTACTGACGATTCAGTGTCATGGTTTGGTTCAGTAGTGTAATGGTGTGGTTCAGTTTTGTGATTCTTATCGTGTTTGAAGAAAAGGTAACGATGAAAGTAAACATAAATTAGGCCGTTATTTTTCTCGTTTGACAATGTTTGAATTGTTTTACATGGTCATTTCGGGGCCTTTTATAGTTGACTATGCGGTATGGGCTTTGCTCATTGTTGAAGGCCGTACGGTGACCTGTAGTTGTTAATTTCTATGTCATTTTGGTCCCTTGTGGACGGTTGTCTTATTTACAATCATACCACATCTTCCTTTTGATATAAATTATACAACTGTTGATACACTGAGAAAAAAAAAATACTTTTTTTGCATTCTACCTTTCGTATCCTATTTCACGGCAACACATATTGTCGCCTTTTTCTAATGTTCTTGTTCTGTTCATTTAAAACCAGATCTGAGTTTCACATATTTACGTTAATTTTCTTCTCGCGAATAATTAGTGGCTCTAGAAAATAAGTGGTTAACAGTAAATTTGAGATATAAGCGTAACGGTTATAGAAAACGTATTATAAAACAAAACAGATTAATTTTTATTCCTTCGTAAACATAATTGTTTATATCATATAGCCTTTAATTTACTTCTCAACAGTGATGTTTCATATAATTAAAGTTACAACTTTGTAAGTACATGAACTTGGATAATTTATGAAGTTTTTCGAAAATGTTAGGTACTGTTACAAATTAATTTCCTTTCTTGTTTATTAAAATGAAGTTTTAGTAGTTGGCTTTCACTGCTCTTCATCTAAATTATCTTTAAGACTTCCGAATGCGTAGATGCGGGCACCACTGACGAGTCGCAAAAATACTTCAATTTTGTTTTAGGTATTCACGAAATAAGTTTTTCCAGATAAAGCTCACCTTAGTCATATGTTTGTCTATAACCATTGTTATTGTATATGTTTAAATAAATCTAGATTTAAGAAGATTAAGAGATTGACATGTTTTAAAGATAGTACGCAGCCATCTCGATATCGTTTTGTTAGTTTGTCTTTGGGTTACTGTTTCATTGGCGTATAACCCAACATTGTCTTGTATTTATCATAGACATCAGCTGGTACAAAACAAAAACTACAGCAACGCAGAAATATAATGTAAAAACAACAATGTAAAAAATACCAGCTACTACGTTTTGCAACTTTAAATGAACGTTTTTAACCATTTGACAGTGATGCCGCTCGCGATATATGAACCTCCCCTACAGAGTTCATCATTATTCATTAACATAGAGAAAAGTTTCTGGTGAAACAGAAGCAACGATTTCTGTTTGTGTAATTTATTTGACCGAATGCCAGTTCAAAAAGGCTATGAATATAGCAATTCAATCTTAATAAAATTTAAAAGTAAAAACATCTAATGTATGGTTTGCAAATAACGCCCCCCTAAAAAAAACATTTTGTTTAAGTCAATTAATCAATTGTGAACTTTGTCTTTTCATAGCAACTTCAAACAAACTTACAATATTAATGTAAAACAGGTAGATATCAATTGTTGGATCTGAACCATGACAATGATCAAAACCAAGACAATTTCTAGAAACTTAACTGAAACATGTCAATCGCTTAACCAAACCAGATCAATTTTGATATTTTGCTGATCCTGCGTTTATTTTTTAAAATAAACAATATCAATTTACTTTGTTTGACCTACAATAAAGATTTATACATCTTTTTTGCTTTTTATTTGTTCTTTTGCCAAAAGGTGAAAAGAGCTAAAACATACCTTTGAATCAAGTGCGTTTAAAAACTCTGATACGCGTCGTTAAATTCATTCATTAATCTTTAAACACGGAAGTTTTTGTTTCTGCATGTCATTTCCATAGCATACAGAATTGCGACAATTCTTTATTATTTGTATTGGTTAAAATGTTTCACTTAAAACGCAATTATTCAACTGACAAACAAAATTATCATAGCTTTGTTATTTTTGTACAATAACACACACAATTCGAACATAATTGTACTTTATCTCATATTACAGTAAATGGGTGTTATATCCTAAATCATTGTATATACGAGACTAAGATACTACATGTAGATCTTAAATGCTTTGCATTTTTGTAGACAATAATGTTTTGATCCTTCTTGACTTGTTTAAAGATAAAAGTAAGCCCATTGCCTGTAACGTGACTAAAGCAGATGAGATAAACAACGTTCAGATTACAATCAACAAAGCTGTCGAAATTTTCTCAAGGACAAACTACACAAACATATGGTCCTATGTAAAACATAATTCCGTAAATTATGTTCTCTTATGGTTGTGACCTGTTATCTATTTCTTGCATGAATATATATTTTTTGTATTACATTGCACGGAGTATGATACGAAAAAGTTATATGAAAATCTGTGTCAATATGATTAGATTATCCAGCATCATAAGTCGATATTAAAGTATTTCTACTGACTGTTCGTAAGGTCAATGATCACTTTCAAAGGTTAGGACGATGTCCATTTTGTCCACAGCAACGGACAGATGTGATTTCTCCAATCACATACAAAACGCTCACGCTTTTCACCTGAAAATCTTCACTTTGTCTAAGGTTATTACATTTTGAAAAGTCTTAAAATGTCTGATGGTAAAATATTACATCCGGAAGAGGAGATATGACACTCACACTGGAGTGTAGAAAAGACTAGATCAATGATTCGCAGAGTTTTTATTTTAACACAATAAGTGTTAACCACAAGAGAAATAGATTAACAACTTGTGAGAATTGGGTGTTTTTTGATATCAACTCTCGTTACTTAATTCAAATAGTAATAAAAAACTCGCCAAAGTCTAGTTTATTATTATATTGAAATTAAAAACTCTACTTGATATCAAACGGTATCCAATTCTCACTCGTTATGAAACCTATAAATAAGCAACATTTATTCTTCAAGAACACGTTTAATGATTTTTCTTTGTTAAAACCTTTGAACAAGCTTTTAGTAACTGCGATTTCAACGCTAACTATCTTTTCAATTTACTTGAGGATTGTTTGTTCGTTGAACAATTCTGAGGAGACAAGTCATTTCCATCTGAAGTTTTACAGTTTATTCGTATGTTGTGTTGTTATTGGTCGAGTTAATCGCCATCACATTATGTATGTGCCTGTTAATCCTGGAGCCTGCAATGCAATGGTTGTCGTTGGTCAATACCGGTTATAACTGTTTTTCATTTATTGTTTTGTCATAACTTACATAATACATCTGTTGATTTTTTCGTTTGAAATGTTTATTAGTTTGTCATGGTGGTGTTTTTTTATTGCTGACTCTTTCTTCAAATTTTGAAGGCCATAAAAGGATCTACAATTGCATAAATCCAGGTTATATGGACTCTGTTTGATAGTTGTATCATTGGTAATCAAAGAAAACCTTGCTCTGTGAAATAAACAATGGAGAATGAAATTAGAAAGTCAACGCAATAACTATGACTTGCCTCTCGCTAGGATATTCAACACACACTTGCACGTGTTAAAATGTCATACCGCCATGAATACCAACGGATATATTCCCTTTTATGTTGTTTGCAACGATATACATAAATACATGAAGGGTAAAATTGTGAATTGCAAATAAACAGATACCCAATATAACGAAATATTACGTCCTTTAATATCAATATATTCGCTCGTTGCGTATATATCTAATTAATTAAGGTGTGGTTCTTTTGATCTCAGTTCTTCGCTGCTTTCTTGATTATGACGTTAAATAGTCTTGTTTTATATTTTATTTTGACGTCGCGAAAAAATGCGACAATGCCTGATGAAATCAAATAAAAATATTTTTTTGAAAATCATTTGAAAAGAAGGATTACATTTGCCTGCATATCGTCTTAAAGTCATCAGATAAACAGATTCCAACTCCAAATATCGAACCACACTTGATGCAGAGGTAAAATCTATTTGCATGTTCCAAGAAAAAAGTGCTTGAAATCCCTAACTACAACCACCGAAATATTAAAAATAAGTACATGTATGTACATGGTGAACTTGGCAACACGAACCCAACCATAAACTTGGGGTGATCTTGTGTGTTCAAGAAAGGTAAGCAAAACCAAATTTATAATGAATGATTGTATATGAACAATATAAGTATTCCAAGATTGTTCAACAATTTTAATACTCTTGATTGTTCTTCAACATTGCATTTGCTAATTATGCTCACCAGAATAACAACATATCTTATTCTTTTCCTTGCATTGATAATTATCATAACTTATCTTACGATAGAAAGATAGAGGAATCAGAAAACACCATTATTCAGTACTTGAACTTGCAAATGAAGTACAAATATCAAAGGCTTTGTTTGTCGTATTTACGAATACATAGGTACAGGAAATTTGAAAACTTAAGTGAAGACAGTTCACAAGATGGCAATATGTTATCATAAACATGTCATCAATTGAATTTGTTACTTTCTAATATGGTCAAAATAAATATGTGTGTAGGCTTTACTAAAAATGGTATTTAAAACATGCTAAAATTAACTTAATATATATTGTAGTCAAATATTGTGTTGGTTATAACCTAAGCTCATGTCAAAATATGAATTTTAAAACTTTTTCTTTTGAAAATATTTCTTGTTACAATTTCAACAGCGTTGAATATCCGTGGGTATATCGTAGAAATGGATTTTGTTTTTTCACCAACTATACAGACATAATACTTCATAATGTTAAATACGTCATGTATTAGATACTCGGATTGTATTTATTTTCTTTCATATATCAATGATTTTTTTTAAATAAAGACAACTAGTTGATAATTTGAAAGCAAAAGAACCTAAAGTAAAAATGAATTGGTAGTTAAATAATACGGATTTCGTTTTGAACCTTATTATGGATAGCTAAATGTAAGTCATTTTTGTTTGTTCTTCATCAAATGTTACCTACTCATGGGTGATAACTGCTTTTATTTCAAACTTGAATTCACCATGATTTATTAATTCAATTTATTTTGTATTGACATATCTTTACCGTCAGTAAACATGCTAAGCTTGCTGCACACAGTTGTTAGAAGACTACATTAAAATTATTAAAATAATTCTTAATTGATGCTGAATCTTCTACAAATCTCACTGCTATATAACATTTTTGTCAAGAAGATTAGACAACGATTTTTTTTGGCAAACATCTTTATGTACTTTAAGAATGCATAGCAGTTTTCTCTTTCCTAGATAGATACGTTAATCCAAACTATAAACAGAGGAATTAAATCAAGCATAACGGTTCAATATATTTAATTTTTCATCTGTTTTTTAACATGAGCCTCCGAGTGTTCTGGTTACTCAAACACGAGTCGAAATACTGTACCACTGGCCTGTCAATACTGGGGTTGTGAGTTCGAATCCAGCACTTCGTAAGGACATTCGACGCCAATCTAAATTGGCTAGGGTTATGAGTTAAAGTAGAAAATCGGTGGTGTTCTCTGCCCACTCTGGATTCCTCAACCAATAAACACTTGCCGCCATGAACAACCTCAATGGTGCTGGGTGTGGAGTTCAAACAAATACCACTCTCCAAAACAATAAGTTACTTTTACGATACCACAAGAAACAGTTTTTCATTTACTATAATTGGAAAAAAAAAACTCTACATCAACGCTCTTTAGTCTCATGTGGACAGTTGTCTCATTGGTCATACTACCACATCTTTTATTATATTTGTTTACGAAGAAGATTTGTTAATAAAATGTATTGAACCGTAAATTAACCTGTATGCCATATTTACGTTTCTAATGCATTCGATATATACGTTTTACAGCCTTGTTACTGTAAATCTTCTTGTTTGCGATTACAATTTAAACATTAAGGATGAATATCGCCGTTTAGAAATGATAATTATTAGATGCAAGGAAGGGGTATCTTTTGCCGTATTAATTTCAGTTTAATTTTTCCCATTTGTTTTAATGCAGGTACAAGCCTTAAGTCAATAATACACAATAGGAATACTAGTCTCCAGTACTAATAGTTTCTCGTTTTTTATATAGATCATACCAAAGGTTTTCCTGTTTGAATGTTTTTACACTAGTAATGTTGGAGCCCTTTATAGCTTGTTGTTCGGTGTAAGCCAAAGCTTCGTGTTGAAGGCAGTACATTGACCTATACTGGTTTACTTTTATAAATTGTTATTTGGATGGAGAGTTGTCTCATTGTCACTCATACCCCATCATCCTATATCTAGTATTGTTTGTGTAAATGAATACTTTTACAAAATTGATTTTTATCATTGTTCTTGGTCACCTTATGTAAGTTTATGATCATTATATTTACTATATTTTTTAACAAATATGTTGACATTGTCTTATGATCCCACTCTTATGTTTTTCTATGATATAGGCTTCTCTACAAGAAAGAAAACAATTTGCCTATAAAACTGCAGAGAAAGAATCCAATATAATTCCTATATGTTCACGATACAAAATGTATTATAGAGAAAATATATCATCCAACTAATGACCCCATATTGAGTACACCATATCGTTTACAAAGAGAAGACTTTTGGATAAGAGAGTTGGGAACAGCCATTCCCTATGGGTTCAATGACAAAATTGATGGTGTAGGTATTTTATCTAGTCCCAGGTGTAGTGCCGTCAAAACATTACAATTGTTTAATACTTCTGGTCGACGAAATGGAAGTCATGGTCACAGAAAATATCTACTACCTGCTGTACACACCGTGACAATTGATAGTCTGTTAACGTCTGTTCAAAAACCTTTATGAATTCATCATATCAGAATTAAATTATACTCCATTCCGGATCCATTGTCAAAACTTTCTTTACTATTTCAAGAAGCCCAAAATACTTCCTGATTCTCGTTCTGTCTTGTATAGACTAGTTGCAATAATCATGGACATTGCTAACTAAAGACTATTCAAACCTGTATCGACTACATCCAATAATGAGGAGAAACGTTATTTTTTTAAGGTAGAATTCGCCAATAAAGGTTTAGATGCTGTAAACATAAGCAATATTTTCCATCAAAAATCTGTACAAAAAACCATACCTGATTACTTCAAAAATAAAGCTACACCTGTTATTTCTTATACTTACACCAAGTCTATTGCATCCAAGATTTCCAACCACAAGAGAGTTTTAGAGGCCTTTAACCTCAAAGATACGAAATCCAAGCCTCCGGATTGCTCATGTGCATCGTCACAATACAATTATAGTCCAGCTGGTCATGTTATTACTGGTGACCTTGGCATCGTTACCAATTAACAACTAAGAGAGTTGTCATCCAAGGGACCAAAATATAGAACCCTCCAGCCCATTAACTGGAAAAGAATTTCAAGTTACTGATGGATTCCGTTGAGGACTATGCCAGAAAATGGATAAAGCGCGAACCAGACAAGCCAGAACTGGACGCTTTGTCTGAATGGATCAAAGCTATTCGATCATGCATTCAGATGCGCATACAAAAACTACGATGTAATATGAGTACAAAAAAACGTAAAATCACAAAAATACTGAACTTGGAGGAAAATCAATTCGGAAAGTCCATAATCACATGGCAAAATCAAATAACAAAACGCATCAAAAACGAGTGGACAAGAACTGTCATATTCTTGACTTGGTACAGACATTTTCAAATGTAGAAAATGGTGGATTAAACCTAGTTTTATAGCGCTAACCCTCTCACTTTGATGGCAGTCTCATCAAATTCCGTTATATTTACATTGATGCGTTAACTAAATAGACACAATAAATAAAATAGTCAAAATACGGATGCATCAGTTATCATCGTATTATATAACAATTTTAAAAGGAACAATTTAAGAGAACTCAAGAACATCTATCTACAAACACATTCATTGATTTGTGTGTCAGGCGTCAGAAAATTTTATACGTCCACTAAATCTTCCAGAAAATATACTGAAGATGATATCATCAAAATGCTGGACTTTTTGATCGACAATATATTTGTTCAGTTTGGAGGATTTATATTTCAACAGACAGTCGGCATTCCAATGGGAACTAATTGTGCACCCCTGCTGGCCGATTTGTTTTTGTACTCGTATGTAGCAAAATTCATTCAGAACCTTCTAAAAGACAAAAAGAAAAAGCACCTTGCAAAATTCTTTAATTTTACTTTCCGATGAATTGATGATGTTCTATCATTGAATAACCCATATTTCAGCCAATACTTTCATATCATATATCCCAGCGAACTTGAAATTAAGGATACTACTGATACTAGAAGGACTGCTTCATACCTTGATCTTTTCTTAAATATTGACTCAGATGGACGACTTCACACGAAAATCTATGATAAACAGGACGATTTCAAATTCCCAACTATCAATTTCCCATTTCTCAGCAGTAACATACCCTCTGTCCCTTCGTATGGTGTTTACATATCACAATTGATACGTTATTTTCGTGCTTGTTCACACTATACGGACTTCATATACAGGAGTGTGCTCCTTACACAGAAACTGTTTGTCAACAAACCAACAAAGTTATGAGGAGGACAGATTAAAAATGACACTCCGTAAATTTTATGGACACCATCACGAATTGGTTGATCCATACGATGTGTCTTTGACCAAACTAGCTACGGACATTTTTACCACATGGTAGATTGTGGTTTGTCATTACGTCGTTTAATCTATTAATTACCGAACGTGAATTATTCCCGATTGTGACTGTTTTGCTAAGTGTGAATTCGCATTACTATAAGACGTGTTACGGTACTTATCTATCCCAAATTCATGTATTTAGTTTGATGTTATATTTGTAATTCTCATCAGATTTTGTCAAACTTGTTGACGTCTTTTCTAAAGTGTTTTTGTCTAATGCTTAGTCCGTTTCTGTATGTGTTACATTCTAATGTTGCTTTGTTGTTCTCCTCTTATATTTCATGCGTTTCCCTCAGTTTTGAACAGCGGTATACTACTGTTGCCTTTATTTACAGTAACAAACAAAACCATATTGCTGAGCAAAATGATAAATCTTTCTCGTGTCTTCAATTATCCTGGATTAAAGTTGTAAACAGGAATTTGATACATGGGTACATTTAATCCTTTAGTTCACCAATAACATTTAGGGAAGTTTTTGTGCAAATCTATCGAAATAGTTACTTACACGGTATATATAATTTAGTTTGCAGGACTTTAGTTGTTTTATACTCTAAATATAATTGACGGATGTATTTTTATAAACTTTATTGCAGTCTTAAAAACACATATTCTTAATGAATTGAAGTTCAATAGACTGATAAATATGATACTAGTATTCGGTAGTTGTTCGTCTGCTTAAAATTGACGTGTAGCGAGATTTTTGTATGATTCAGTTAATAAGTTTATAGTAGGGACGCTTTTATTTTGACTCTGCCTCCTTCGAACAGCTAGGCATCAATATCAATTTCGTTAGCCACTGTAATTTGCTTTGAATTTGATATGCAAACGCCATTCTTTAATTCAATGGTTGGCCTAAAAAATATCTACAGAATTCATTTCAATTCATATTGAACCCCGATGTCTTTCTTTTCAAAGTAGTATTGAAGTTCATCAAAACAAACTTCAAGCATCAGGGAAATTTTTTAACATAATAGGTAGCTTTCCATAACAAGGTTTGAAAAATGAGAAAAAGGGGGGGGGGGCCTTATCGTACCTTGTCCTTAATGTACCCACATTAAGGCTTTACAGATGCACGTTCCATCATTATTATTGTGACCTGTCCGTTTTTATAATTTTTTGTGTTTGTTATTTGTATATTTTAGTGCTTTGAAATGTTAATAGATTAAAATTTCCATTTAATTCAAAAGGTAATTTTAAAACCATTTGTCTATGAATCAGTAGAGATTCAAAATTGAATTGTGGAACTTTTTAGGGAATAATGATACATCTACACAATGCATACAATGTCGAAACTTGTTTTTGCTACTTAACAATCGAAATTGTCACAATATGTGCATTTGGGTACTGTCACTTACATATTTCTATTTGTTATTTGCTTTTGATCTTAAACATACAAAGCCTATTATCCCCTATTCAAAGGTTCGATCCAGTCAAGTTGCAAATCAGAACTACTGTCAATTTGATATCTTTCTACCTTTCAGACTTAAAAACTATAAACTACTTTAATCTATTTGAAAAATGTTTGTTGTATTTTCTGAAAACCAAAGATGTAAAGAGACAACGAATACTATGATATTATTACGTAAGTATTTCTGTATTGGCCTTGTTATTGGTTTAAGGCTTGCTGTTTTGGCCTGAGGCGATGCCGAAGGCCAATACAGCTGGCCACGGACCAATAACAAGGCCAATACAGAAATACACGTAATAGTATCTTTATTATTTAACTACAGTGTTACAATATTTTTTAAATTTTATTTCAAAAGAGATAAATATTTTTACCTTGAAGTGGAACTATCCAAATCTCAATTTGTTTCTTTTTATTAGATGCAATACATAATGATCTGGTGTCTTCAGCATTTTCTCATCTGATGAATTTTTCTACCCTTTTCAGTCACTATAAAGTGTTACAACATATATTTAGACGCAACACATAAATAGTAATTGGAAATATACTGCCATTGCATGTGTTGTGCAGAAACTAATTATAAAATCGATGTGTACCATCGTGAAATTATGAGGTCGTCAAGAAATGAACTTTGTGATAATCTAATCGTTCCCCAAGCCTGAAA
Source organism: Mytilus edulis (assembly GCF_963676685.1). Classification (NCBI taxonomy): domain Eukaryota; kingdom Metazoa; phylum Mollusca; class Bivalvia; order Mytilida; family Mytilidae; genus Mytilus; species Mytilus edulis. The sequence goes on along the minus strand of NC_092357.1, from coordinate 62,393,078 downwards.
TAATTATATCGTCTGCTTTCAAAATACTTTTTAAATGAATGTAACCGTCTTTAGCCTGAAATGTATGCCATACTGACATTTCAGCATGTTTAAGATGACTAAATGATAACCGCGTCTTCAAAACAACTGTTTACTTTCAGTTTGTGTTTATCGTGACTTTCGAAGTAAAAACTAGAGACGTTCCGAAATCCTGCACTTGTTTCAACTCGGCCATTACAGAAAAAAAATCAATATTGGCCGAGTTTACACGTTATATTGCATAGGCAGTTTTCATCATATTATGTCCAATAACAGTGTAGTTAATTAATAATTTATATTAATTAGGCGTGGTTATACTATGTTACTGTAGACGATAAACGATCTTTATAATTCAGTAATATATGTCTTTCGTGAGATACAGTGTTATCTTCGACAAATATTGTATTGATTAAAACTTCATTCAAGAGACAAGGAATATTTGACAAATATGTTCCTGTAAACAATATACGATCTTTACAATTCAGTAAATCAGATCTTTCACAAAATACAATATTCTTAGTATTAGCCAATTAAAGATTTATCGACGACGCAAAACAGGCATTTTAAATCTGTGTACTAACAGTATTAAGTTCAATTTATTTTATCTTGATACATCTTTAGCATCAGTAAGAGAAGGATACAATGTTATGATCAAAACATGTTTTCGTAATACTAAATATTGTACAAAGCTCACTGCTAGATATCATTTCCTGTCAATAAAAGAGAAAAAAGTTGTTATCAACTTGATGACCATCTTATAAATTTGCTTTCTGTTTTTTTAAATGTCCTTTTAATACAGTGTGTGAATTTTTCAATAAGATAATTAGGGAAAGCGGTACATTGGAAATCACCAATATAAGCATGCAATTTATCAAGCACTTCTTACGAATTTTTGACATTAATTCAACTATTTCAAAGGCATTCTTTGAACAATTTATTACCCAGTACCAAGTGTATTAGTAAGTAGTATATATAGTTTAGAAGTTGGACAATGGCTTGAAGACGAAAGAAATGTATATGTGTAAGGAGTTAAGTGCAGTTTCAGAAGCCAGTACATAGTAGGAACTTTCTTTGTATTTGGTTCTTCTTGCAAAAAGGTACTAGTATGTAAAAGTTCATGTTTGTTACAGATGTGATTTTCCGAAAATGATGTCAGTTGGAATATTGGTGAATTCGTGTTTATTTTTTTCAGAACCTAAATTAAAAAATTTACGTTAAACAGTAATGATACAATTTGTAGCCTTCCACAAAAGATTCAAACCAATTTGAATCATTTTTAACATTATATGTTTCTACTTAAATACTGACTTTTAAAAAAACAATTCTATTGTAGTTTATAAGCTAATGAAAACAACTAAAATGTAATTTTTGTGACTGATTTGTGTTACACAATATTTTGTACTGAATGTGTATTTTAAATTGATTATATTTGTTATCATTGACCAACTAGGTGTGTTAGAACTGATTTATTTGAATCATTTTCTTAAATTTAGAAGTGGCCTTGGTCGTTTTAATTGCGGTAAGTAATTTTACTTGATATGTTGCATTCATTCACACATATCCAATCACATATTTGTTGTATCTATTGATCCTCTAATGTCAGTAGCAATATGATTATAATCTCATGGGAAATTCACAAATATCTTAATCAACTAAGTTATTTGTGGCACATTCCAATGTTTTGTATAAACAACAAACTGTACACTGACGAAAATTTTATTGTTTGTCTCATAGCTTGTGTCGTTCTCTTTTGAACTTGTAAAATTGCCGTCAACAGAAATGCTTTACTATTTAAAAAGTCAAGGAAAAAAGCAAAATTGATTATGTTGTCAATTAACGGAATACAATCTCATTCAAATAATAATATTCAAAAGGAACGATGTAAATATATGATAGCTAATTAAAAAAAAACAATATTTTTTATGCTGAAACAGAAGAAGTAATATCATGTTTTACCGCTTCTTTTGTTTCAACAACCTTATGTCCGTGATATGGCAAATGGTAAAACATAAAGTGTATCTAAAATCGATTATATGTGTTACACTTGACCAAATTTCTGATCGCCATTTTTAATGACGTCTTTTGAACACATTTATTTTAGACTTGCTCTTTCTTATTTCATTGGTCCTCAATGCTCTTCAACTTTGTACTTGTTTGGCTTTATAACTATTTTGATATGAGCGTCACTCATGAGTCCTTTGTTGTAAATATAACGAATTTGATGAGACTGTCAACAAAGTGAGAGGTTTAGCGATATACAATCAAATTTAATCCGACATTTTCTACATTTGAAAATGCCTGTACCAAATCAGGAATATGACAGCTGTTGTCCATTCGTTTGATGTGTTTTGTCATTTGATTTTGTCATGTGATTGAGGACTTTCCGATTGAATTTCCTCGGAGTTCAATATTTTTGTGATTTTCTTTCTTTTTTGTAGACGAAATGTGCGTCTGGCGTATTGAAATATAATCCTGGTACCTATGATAATTATGTACACTACTGAGTCGGTTATCTGAATATATCTAAAACAAAGACAAATTTTGCACAATTTTTTTGAAAATTGAAAAATTAACAAGGACTAATAGAGTTACATTTTGTTCTAATTGCTGTAAATGTCGTACATTATACCATTTTTTCTCAGTCTATTGAACTTATATAGACACTTTTTACTCTGCGTCCCTTATTATCATCTGAAGTTGATGTTTTTATATGTTTTTAAAGAGTCGCATATCATAATTTTGATAACGTAACAAGGCCTAGGTTAACAAGGGTTAGTCAAACATACGATTTGTTTTGAGTGCGTATCATCCGGTAACATATTTGAAGTTAGTTTTGCAGACGGATAATGACAAAACAGAATGTAATTTCAACATCATTCAAATCTTCTAAAATTATGACATTGATTTCATTTTTTCCAATTATTTACATAACCATAAAATAAACAGAAGCATTTAAAAATGATAGACTCGTGCATTTGTATCTTCTTGGTCTGTTTAATTTTATATTACAGATTCATATGTTTTTTGGTGGATTGGATCAGTCAATTAAATGATTTACCTTTGTTTCACTTTCAATGTTGACATTTTTTCCTTTAAATAACTGAACACGCAAAATGCATGCTGTTTTCATCTTTAGCTTAGGGGTTAAATTGAAGTTCACATGAATGCGAATTCAATAAAGTTGAATTATTCACTTGCAAATTAACAATTCATCATCAATGTTTCTTAGATTATTTTTGACAAAATGTAATTATATAAGCAGCTAAAAGCGATATATGGTTATACTATTTCACTTTCATTAAAGATAAATGATAACAAAAAAAATAATCATATTTTCTATATATCTTGTAGATAGTGCCTCTTCAGGGAAGCACGATTCAAAAGCAAATACATTTTTAGTACAAAAAAATCTAAATTGATTTATTAGTTAATGCCAATCTTGAAGTCTCCCCATGTTACAGGTGCAAATTTAGTTTGAAATTAATTGGGTACAAAAAAATCATATTTTCTCAATTGTGACACATTCATTCTTGTCAAGAAAATGTAGATTTGAATGAATTTAGCCCTATATGCCTCATTTTCGCACATGTTGTTCCTTGACCAGTGGTCATCACAAGGGTGTCTAAGATTTACAAAAATATCAAAAATTTGATACCAAATTGCATGCACATTAAGTGATCTTTTATGAATCGATTTTGCAAACCTCACTTAAGATTTATGAGAGAATTAAATACAATATAAAAATCTGAGACACGGCTTTGGTGGACAAACTAAAAAATATTTGTTTGCTATGAATAACAAGAAGAAGCTAATTTCAAGTAAGAAATACGAAAGTCGTTATCCATTCGTTTAATGTGTTTGAGTTTTTGATTTTGCCATTTGATCAGGGACTTTCCGTTTTGAATTTCTTTTTTGTGATTTCAATAAATACATTTTAGTAACACCACATTCATTGCACGCATTTAAAAATTGAATAACCTATTGTTTTGTCCATGTTTATTGTCCCTCAATTATCATTATCATTCAATGGAGTTCAAAAACATTATAGTACCTTAAATAATTCATAGCTATCTTTCTTGATTTAGTTTATTTTGGCACTTCATTATAAAAGACAAACTGTCCTCTGACGAGAACAGCATGTTTGTTCTCAACGCCCCTTTAATTGAACTAGTGTGAATAATTTGATCATTTAAAAACAGAAAAGCTCAATTATATGGGGAAAGTTATTTGGAAAATTAATTGTGATAGCAAGCAAACGATTGCAACATTTATTATTTTATCATTTGACGATGTAATTTTGGTTGTTGACTAAATTTTAAATCGATTAGATCTGTTCTACTTGACTAAATTTGTAAACGTACATTGTGTTGCAATAATTTTGGTCAACTTTTCGTACATGAATGAATATGGATTATACTTCATTTTGATTATAAAGGTAATTGAATTAATGTAATTTACACAATTTATTGAAACTAAATAGAATACATACAAATGATAAATATGTAAGTATTGATGAATTTGTTTGTCAACATTAGAATGATTAGTTGTGCGTTGTTTTGACATGCCTACATTTTCCTAAAATCTGGATTTAAGAACAGATAAATGTAAAGAATAGACGTTGTTAATTGTCTTGATGATTACATATCAATATTTACAGATTACAAATGTGTCCAATTTAGTGATTGGATTAAAAATACATTGTCTTGTACCTCACTTGGAACTTACAAGTGTTACTATATGACATAGTCTTAAGTTATATAGTGTAGGACTCTAAAGTGCGATGGTACTCTAAAGTGCGATGGTCACGCTAAAGTGCGATGGTCTACGCTAAAGTAAGATGGTGTATCACCCTTAAGTGCAATGGTTGTTTGTTCGCTAAAGTACGGTTGTATATCACGCTAAAGTGCGATGGACCAATAGGGTAAGGTTCTAGGCCTTTATAAAAAAACGTTAGAGAACACTTAATGTAAAAATAGTCCTTTTGTATAATCTAGTATTATAAGGTATACCATATGTGAAAGGCATTATAATTTAACCGTAGTCTTAAGTGAATGATTCTAAAAGACCGACCACGTAATAATTGCTAAAAAGTAATTTAGGTGGCACAGAATACTATATTTTTTGTACTAGTCAATGATTTTTTTACAATTTGGGCGTATTTACAAATATTGTGATAATTTGTGTAGCTTGCCGTTCACACGTAGTCTATCACTTATTGGAACACCTCCTCTTACAATCGTCCTTATAATTAAAGATACAAAATGTACTTATTATCGGAATGTGTAACATTTATTTGTTTAATTTAAACAAGGCACATTAAAAATGTTCTTTTAACTCGATAACATGTAAGTGATGTTTTATTCAAATACAGACAATCTTAATTATTTGTTCCATCTGGATTTGAGAATGAGTGATCAAGAATGCATATACACAAGATTTTTGCCGTGCAGTTGTTGGACTTTACATCAGTGTCGTTTTTTTTAAACGCGTTTAACATTTTTTTCGGCTGCATTCGAGATTTTTAATTCGATACTATCCCAACCTTTTAATAGGAGACATACACCCAGATTAGTCAACTTTTTATCCTGTTTTTGCGTAATTTTCCCCCTTTTTTAAGCTTTCTAGGTTTGTCTTATGATTTCAAAAACTTGTCACCTCTGTAGCTATGTATACGCATCTGTTGCAGAACATTGGTATTGTTAATACTATCATTACTGCTGGGTAGTTACCTATTCTGATTGGTTTAGTCCCCAAGGCATGTGAACTTGTCTCTGATAGAAAATACCTATATATAATTCGCAAGTTTGTTAACGCAATCATTCGTTGCAAGCCTCCTATTAAAGTAGGTCAACCGTAGATTAAAGATCTTCTTCTCAAAGAGAAATGGCAATGTTTCCCTCTGCACAAAAAATAATAGATTATGGCCATTTATAACTTATAACATTTTTTATTACATTCATTTTGTTATATAACACTTGTGCACAACCCTTAAAACATATTCTTATTTCTGGGTTTGTAAATTGACAAACTATGATTCCCAAACGTTTAATTTTAGCGAGAAGATTGACCAATCAGAAACCTCAATATCTTTGCAAGTTTCGTACATGTACCTTGTGTTATAGTTTTTCTCGAAATCATACTCCTGCCCCTAGAGGGTGTCACCGAACAAAGAGCTCAATATTTCTGTAATTAAATAATAAACTAAATAATGTTTTATTGGCTGTTTTTAATTTAATATAATATTACATTAATTTGTAGGATCCTTTATTATAGATAATTTAGCTGATCTGTAACAATAACATCTTCATGCCTTATATATCATGTACTGTAGTACGCCGCTAGATTAAAACTGACGAGGAAAGGTAACACACGGCCAGCGAAAGCTCTTTTTATTGAGAGCCCAGGTGGTCGTGTGGTTTAGCGGGACGGCTGCAGTGCAGGCGATTAGGTGTCACGATATCACAGTAGCATGGGTTCGAATCCCGGCGAGGGAAGAACCAAAAATTTGCGAAAGCAAATTTACAGATCTAACATTGTTGGGTTGATGTTAAGACGAGTTGTATATATAGAACTAATTTCATAACAGTGTGGTCGACGGTAAAACGTTTGTAGGTAGTAACTTGTTTGTCAACGGCTATGATTTTATACTCACCCAGTCTGTCAGAGGCCTTCCAGTGGGGATTGAAATATTCACTTGTTACACATTTCGATACATAAAATGAAACTTTCTTTTTACAAAGCTTAAAGGAATTTGTTTTAAATATTTGTTATATATCATCACATACAACCGTGTCATTTATAAGAATAATAATGTTCAGAGATGATATCATTTAATTATAATAAAAAAAAAAGGTTTATCCATTGTAAAAAAAAAACCTATTAAGTTGATGGGGTTAATTCACAAAATATCTAACTTATGATTAAGAGCACAACTACTTCTACGGTGTGATCATTTAAGAATGGCCTACTATTTATTCAATGCATATACATGTGGGTTTTGTTTGTGAAGAGTTCAGGATAATTAAAAAATCATTTTATTTCTTTGTTTAATACCATAAAACGATTCATTCTCTCAGATATTTGTTACTTTGCTTTATCTTCAAGTCCAACACAATTTCTCACGTTTCTTACAAAACTTATATTCTTGTGATATATTCTTTTGTTGAAGAATGAATATTGCACCTTTTTTTAATCTATTTTTTCTTAAGTCGACAACCGCAGTTGTTAAATCGCTTTGACGTCCGCAAAAAGATGATCAATCCACACATAGATATAGGAAAATGTGGTATGAGTGCCAATGAGACAACTCTCCTTCCAAGTAATAATTCATAAAAGTAAACCATTATAGGTCAAGGTACGACCTGCAACACGGAGCTTTGGGAAGCTATAGAGGGCCCCAAAACTACCAGTGTAAAGCCATTCAAACGGGAAAACCAACGAGAAACGAAAAACACATATGAACTACATAAACAGACGACAACATGCATTGTAACTTTTAAAGCCAATTAAGTAAAAAAAATAATCTGAAAGAACGTGCGATATTATATTAGGAAAATTGATGGTCAAACCATAACAAAAAATCAAGTAAAGAATTTTAAGTATTCAACTTTTATAGCTTGCTGTTCGGTGTGAGCCAAGACTCCGTGTTGAAGGCCATTTTTATTTATATTCAAATCACAAAGGTTATTCCTGATTAGTATTTTTAATTATTTTATTTAGGCGTTTAGAACCTTTGGTGACCTCACAGTTTAAATTTCTATAATAAGTACGTCGTGAGCAGTGGGTATTACCGACGAATGTAGGACAGAAAGTCACAGGACAAAAAGTCACAGACAAAAAGTCTCGGACAAAAAGTCACAGGACAAAAAGTCACAATTCATTTTTTCTGATTATTTTCCTTGAATAAAAAATGCTTATTTTTACAAAAATATTTTTGTATTTTCTTGATGTATTGTATATTAACCAACTTTGTAAGCAAAATTTATCAAAAAAATATCAAAGATGATCAAATAATTGTTAAGAAAACAAAATGTCAAAGAAGATTGGCACTCAAATGGCTTCATCGGGCAAGAAATATGTCCTTTGCATGATTAAAATAAAATAAATCTTCATTTTTCAAGTAAAATTCCATTAACTTTAATATGAATATATGTATTAAAAAGTAAATATTTCAAGATATTTCTTTTATATATTCCAACAATTGTTGAAAAAATATTTGTGACTTTTTGTCCTGTGACTTTTTGTCCTATCAAATTTGTTACTTTATGTCCTGTGACTTTTTGTCCTGTGACTTTCTGTCCGTTTACCTTACAGACGTACGTTCACCTAATTTTTCCCAGTCAATGAATGGCCATAGCTACACTGTTATGAATTTCATTCTATATATATTTATACTGCACTCGTTATATTTGAGCAGTCAAAATGCGTTGACTGTATATTTCTATGTCATATACAGTAACTGACCCGATATGACTTTTCCTCATGAATATTTTTAAAAATAGAAGTTACCGAAATAACATTTAATTATTCATACGACCTCTTCAACCTGTTCTTGTTTCCAATGCATACAACGATGCGTGGAACGACTCAGCCCTGTTTCTTTTGCAATTTTTGGAAAAACATATTTCATTTGTTAATATTTTTTGTTTGCAACCTATAAATCATTATGTTTTATGCTTATGGCTGATATTTAAGTCCATACTCAAACAATTTCGTTCACCATCGAGTTTGGGTTCTAACAGGTAAATGTACATTCCATTGTGTTGTATATTTCTCCGCGAGCATGATATGAGTCCTTTTTAAAGGGGATTTACCCCATATTTAAATCAAATAAATAACCTTAACGCATTAAACAACAATTGAAAATGTTTTTTTTTTTTTTAGATTGCAGTATAAAGACAATAATAATGCCTTGACTTGACATATCAACGATATAAGGATTCGGCCCGAAATAGGGAAATAGCTCGGCACAGCCTCGCATTTCCCGTTTCTAAGCTTCATCCTTATATCGTTGTTATGTCTAGTCAATGCACTATTATTGTCTATATATACGAGTCTAAATTGAAAACATATATATACAACTCGTATAAACATCAACCCAACAATGTTAGATCTGTAAATTTTATATATGTACAACTCGTCTAAACATCAACTCAACAATGTTAGATCTGTAAATTTACTTATATAAGGCATGGAGATGTTATTTTTACAGATCAGCTAAATTATCTATAGTAAAGGATCCTACAAATTAATGTAAGATACAGTCACAGAAAATAATTATATTTATACTTATAACAAGTGTGGACACAGATGAGTGTGGATAGTATGTTTGGATGTTTGACAGTGTTTTATGATAAATGTAGTTCTATGATTTTCCTATATGTGTTATTAACTGTGTTGCACGATGACAACCAACCGGAGCATTAGGAGTATTGTTTATTTTATATTTAGTTTAGTTTTTATGTTCAAGACAGGCATGGCAGAGATACTAATTGCATTAGTTACCAAATAATTATGATAGAATATTTTCCACATCTTTGATTTTGGATACATTTTATAGCTAGGAGAGCAACACATAATAGGTTCAATTTTTCGTGATTTTTTTAAATTGGGAGATGATATCTGAGAACATGATATAAGGAGCCTGTAATTCAGTGGTTGTCGTTTGTTTATGTGTTACATATTCGTTTTTTCTTTATTTTTTAATTTAAATGATAGAGAAATGCGATGTTTGCCGAGCTTAATTTACGCCTTTTTGTAGCGACTACACATTCATGTTATATTATCCTGCAATGTGCATGCTAATGTTTTAGCCAAACAATTTATAATTTACGTATGAAAACATGTCCCTTTATTTTGCCGACGTTGCTTTTCAATAAGAGCGACAACATTTTAACGGAGACCGCACAATAAACTGCAACAAAAACAATGATTTAAATGCATCCGTTCGCTTCCAATAAAAGTAGGATAGAGGATATCTATGCAAATACTACTTGTATCGACAGGGACTATAGTAAAACGGTCGACAGCAGGATACAAGTTCTTCTTCAAGCCACCAAAATAAAACACCTTTGATTTACCCGACATAGCACGGTATTGTTTAAATTAATTAAATTAATTAAGTCATTGACATTTGGTTTAAAAGTTGTTAATCAAATGTCTGTAGTAATTTTCCGTATTTTTTAGTTTGTATAAACGACTGTTAACGTCATAATCCAACTACATTTCTAACGTCTTTACTTTCGCGGACCATCGCACTTTAGCGTATGGAAGCATCGCACTTTAGCGTATACCATCGCACTTTAGCGTGTCCATCGCACTTTAGCGTCCCCATCGCACTTTAGCGTCCCCATCGCACTTTAGAGTCCTACATATATAACACTTAAACATTACCAGAGGCTCACAGGGGGGGTGATAACGTGTATTCGTCAATGATGCGTTTTAATTGAAAATTACTCAATTTACACATCATTTACTTAATTAATGTTTCAACAAATCATTGTTTACAAGATAAAATTATTTTTGCAGCAAATTACAAAATCCCGCACATATGGAAACAAATTAAGGCAGGGGTAACCCGAAATATATGTGTAATTCAGATTTCATGCAGGGTATATAATAAGACAATACCGAGTTAGGTTTAATCTCCGTTTTGTCTTTGGCTCATGGAATATTTACTCCAAGCTTGAAATGTCATATTATAAACCTTGTATGAGACATGAGTAAGACCTAATAGCTAGATTTAAAGTCTTATTTACAGCTAAATATATTAAAATCTAAAACAAAATTAATCACAATTAAAATTAAAGTAAAAAACTTATCTATAACCAATAATGATTAATTACATTATATCAAATTGAGAATGGCAATGGGGAACTTAATTTCTGCATATCACTATGAATCTAGAGTGTCAAACAGACAACAATCCGACCAAAAAGAGCAGTAAACAGCATAACATAAACAAGAAGAATATGATCCGGATCAAGCCAACAACTTTTTTTTTAATAAATGTGTTTATATCCGATGCGCAAGTCCTATAGGTTGCTTTTCTGTAAATATTGACAACTCCTTTTGCGGCTAAAACTGTACCACTTTTAATATGAAATTTTGAAAAAAATCATATCATAGAATGGAAAGTTCATATGCACTACTATTTTATCCAAAGGTCAAAATATAGGGCTGTGGGGAATATTTTCAACGTTTATATGCGCCGAATTTCTTAGAGTTTAAACTTACATGTTTAGCTGTCATTTATTTGAAGTTTGTTTCGTACACTACTGTGATTAACCAATTTGTCAGTTTTTTCTTTATACTCTATCTTTGTTGTTACGCAGCGAGCTAGTCAACAAACTTAAGTTTGTAGTTGAGTTATTTTTTTTAGATCTAAGGTACATGAGTATAGAGAAGACTAGATAATTCCCGCGGCACGCAGTAAAGCGTGAATTTATTGTCTTCTCGGTAAGGTATTTCCGAGGCGTATGAATTTTTGGCGCCAAAATTGTAGTGGTAAATAGATTGTTATATGAGTATCACTTCTAGCCTTGCGTTCGTACTGTGTACATCAATTTTTTTCATAAGCATAATGAATGCTCAATTTGACAATTGTTAATGGTCTGTTATATATAATTTTTATATATATGGTATGGCTATATAACCGTAATCGGATTTGGATTATATGTTGTGTCTTATAAATTTTTTATAGTCGTAGTCTTCGGACTAAAACTCCCTTTTATTTAGTTAAATTGAGCATTTTTTGTACATGCACATTTATGTTTTATGAGTGCGGTCCAACACTTGAGTTTCGCATGGCATTGACAAAAGGACGCAGGTTTCCAAATTGGTTTTTCCTGATCTGTCACGAAACAGTATTTTGTGTGTTTTAAATATTGATAATTTGGAAGATGATGGCAAATAGTATTTTGTATATGTGTTATGTTGTTATGAAATTGCTGTATTGTAATAAAAGCGGCAGCTCAGAAAAGATATACGCTGCGAGCTAGTCAACAAACTTAAGTTTTCAGTTGAGTTATTTTTCTTAGATGCTAAGGTACATGAGTATAGAGAAGACCAAGTCTTCGTCCAGGAGCATAACCAATGACATTTCTAGTCATAACAATTACACAACTAAAACACTATTTTATTCTTTAACAATTAACTACCTAAAGGACAACTATATTCCATCTCGATACAGGTAATATTAAAAAAAAATGGTGTTTAGATTCAGAAAAAGACTTTGCGTCATTTCTGATATTTTTAAAAATGAGTAAATTTGACAGATAAATCATTCAGGTTACTAGTTACTGTAACACCCAAAAAGCATAACATCAATATGTCCAAAAGAAAGTAATATTGGTTAACAGTACTAATTACATCAATTGCAAGTTTAAAGTAGCTTTTATAACAAGGTGGAACTGAAATACATAAACATGATAAAGTCTTTGATATTATCATTATCTCCTTAACTGATATGGGTTGTATGTTCATTTTACATTTTTACAAAGTAGTTTTGTTATTACACATCTGACATTTGAGATGAATAGGATAACAATTTCTGTTAATGACAACCATTCTCATTAATTTTGAGTATTGGACTTTCCTGTATGTAGACTTGAAATCGATAATCGCTTTTGCTTTGATATATGGCTTCAAAATATTGAATTTCAATAACAATTAATTTGGATTTTTATATAATGTATGCATGGAATTGTACATGTTTATTGTTATTACAATGATTGTAATAACATTAAATGTACCAATTTTCCTGCACCTGGTTTAAAATATGTACATGTCCTTCCTGTTAAGTTTATCTGACCTTGGCCTCATTTTCTTTGATCATGTAAAGTTTATGTAATACTTGTAGTAAAGCTTTATATTGTTTTCAAAATTTAAGACATGTAACGCTTTTGTCACCTTTTTTCTGTATTAACTGACTGGTATAAAAAACGGAAACTATATACTTAACGATAATGTAAGGATAGTTCAATCCAAGTTTGTAAAAAAAAAATAATCACAAATTGACAACGCAACTGAGCAATACCAATTAATCAACTGGTTTAAGCACTTAAGAAATTATAATATGAGTTAAGTTTTAAAACTAACTTAATTTGCACAGTAACTGTTATACTATTATGACAATTGATTTTCTTGATAGAGGGTTGCTGTTAACGAGGAAGCTATTAAATCATAAGTTCCAAATGGTGAAGTTGAAATCATTCCTGTGTAAAGTTTACGGAGGCCATCACGAGCTGGTTGACCGTTATGGAATAACCGTTTAACAGATGATATCGTATATGTTCCTTAAGTCGTAACCACAATCCCCTTTCCTATAAAGAATATGACCTACCGAATTTTATATACTATTTACCGGATATGTTAAAACATGAACAACATGACGGGTGGTGCATGTGGAGCAGGATCTGCTTACCCTTCCGGAGCACCTGAAATCACCCCTAGTTTTTGATACGGTTCGTGTTGCTTATTATTTAGGTTTCTAAGTTGTGTCATGTTAACTATTGTTTGTCTGTTTGTCTTTTTCACTTTTTAGCCATGGCGTTGACAATTTATTTTCGATTGATGATTTCGACTCTCCCTTTGGTATATTTTGTCGCTCTTTGATGAGTTTATGGGGACGTATTATATTGATTCTGTTATTATTTTGCAGCTACTGTCCAAGGAAAAGCCCTATTAAGGATTATCGTTGAAATACAGAAAAGTGTAAAATAGATTCTGAATGACAAAATGAGTGACCACACAGAATCTTTGCCATTTAAACCGGATTTAAAGAAACAAGAAAAAGACATACCAGAAAGATTACCAAAAAGTACAGGTAAAAAAAACACTAAATTTCGGTTTTTTTTGGGTACTCTTCAAGTAAAAACTATCATTATGCTTTACTTTTTGGGTTAGGAGCAAATATTTTTCTTTAATTTCATACTGATTACGTTATCATATAGTTGAAAATATTGCCTGTTGAAAAATAGAAAAATAAATAAAACAAATGTATCTTACTAAAAGACATGCAAATAGAATGAGATGTTGAGTAATTATTTGACATGCAGACCTTTTAGATTAATTCCCTCATTCAAGATCCACAAGGTCAATGGGCAGACGACATATGCTTAATATGTGTTCGTCTGTACGTCATGAACTGTTTTACGTTCGCAAATATTTCAGTACGAATAAAGTAATGCAGGTTGACGTAATTATTAGTCTTTGTTAGACCCCATACCCGCTCGTATATATTTTCAAACGTTGTTTCCGGTGTCCAATTTTCAAAACCCTGTGACATGAATAATGAAACTTGACATTAATACTAACCACTACTAAAAGCCTTTATCAAAATAAATTTACCTCAGTCTACAAAACGTGTTTGGGATTAGTTAATTCAGGAGGGAGAACAAGAGAGGCGAATGATACAAAAATGGCCTTTTAAATCATATTCAAATTAAACTGACAACCTTATGGTTAACAAAATAAAATGAAAAAAACAGACGTACAACAGTTCACATAACACAACATAAAAAATCAACGAGTGTGCAACACGAACCTCACAAACACCATGGCTGATCTCAGTAATGGTAATCAGGTCATGTACCAGAGTTGGCATCCGTAGTGTTGTTGATGTAGGTACTAAACCGGATACGTATGATATGCTAAATCATATTCTGGAACAGGGGACGGTATGTATATATACTATTCATTGTCATCTCTAAAACAAATACTGCGGACTCATTTATTTTCGTAGGTACGAATTTTTGTGGATTTAGGAAAACGCGTGTTCGTTGATATCTAATTTCGTGGTTTTGTCGAAGACTGCAAAAATTCCTATAAATGATTTGTTATTCGTTGACCATTTTATTTTGAGGTTCACCTGTACCAACGGAATCCACGAAAATTGGTATCTAACGATTAATATTGACTCTACAGTATCCCATAACGGTCAAGAAACTAGTGATTGCGTTAGACGTTTTCAACTTCACCACTTTGAACTCTTAGTTTTTATATCTTCCTGTAAGCAGCAACCATATATCAATGAAACCAATGTGAGAACACAAACCCTAGATTATCGTATCAACTAAGATATGAATACTATGTCTGCAGGTGCTGCTGGAATGTTGCTATAAAATTGAGAATGGAAATGGGGAATGTGTCAAAGAGACAACAACCCATAGAAAAAACAACAGCAGAAGGTCACCAACAGATCTTAAATGTACCGAGAAATTCCCGCACACGGAGGCATCCTTCAGCTGGCCCCTAAACAAATATATACTAGTTCAGTGATAATGAACGCCATACTAATTTCCAAATTGTACACAAGAAACTAAAATTAAAATAATACAAGACTAACAAAGGCCAAAGGCTCCTGACTTTGCACAGGCGCAAAAATGCGGCGGGGTTAAACATGTTTATGAGATCTCAACCCTCCCCTATACCTCTAGCCAATGTAGAAAAGTAAACGCATAACAATACGCACATTTACAATTCAGTTCAAGAGAAGTCCTATGTATTTTCTATCATGATGTTTTTGATAGAGGGTTGCTGCTGACCAAGAAACTATTAAACCAAGAGTTCCAATGGTGAAGTTGAAATCATCCAATCGTACATTTTACGGACGCCATCACGAGTTGGTTAACCGTTATGAAATAACAGTTTCCCAGATGATATCGAATATGTTTCTTCGTCGTAACTACAATCCCCTTCCCTTTCATGAACGTGACCTACCGAAATAGACTATTTATCTGATTTGTTATAAATTGAGCAACACGATGGGTGCCACATGTGGAGCAGAAACTGCTTACCCTTCCAGAGCACCTGAGATCGCCACTGGGTTTTGGTTGATTTCGTCTTGCTTATTCTTTAGTTTTCTATGTTGTGTCATGTGTACTATTTTTTTCGATTTATGAGTTTGACTATACCTCTGGTATCATTCGTCCTTGTTTTGCTACATATCAATCCTTTATCATGTTCAAGATTTGTCGTTATTGGTATATGTTAGCTGTATTGAGTCGAGGTATAGCCGATGCTCCATATAGCTAATCGAGACCCAATATTATCATATTATACGGATAAATTATACTTGATAGAACATAATACACCCATTTTAATGTAATTCGTATGTATCGATAATTTTCATCGCCCGTTGACAAATATTTTTCAGGGGTAAATTCAACGTTGTATTACCAATTTTATATCAACTGATCGGGCTTAGCTTACATTTCAAATTGCATAGATGACAGTCTTTTCGAAGATATGTGTGATAAGTTTCATTGTCGGTATAGTTATGATTACTGATTTCTAGTCACCTATCATTGTCACTAAACAGATAAACAAAAGAACTGAGAGTACGATATGGGACGAACAAAATTATTTAAGATTTAAAGTATTTATATGCGCAAAAGTAGTGAATTGTATAGTACCGGATATAGTATTAATCTGTTATTAACTTTTTTTATATTTCAAACGCGATTTATAAAAAAAATGTGTATAAATAATTAAATATTTAGACATTTCTTTTCCTTTCTTATATATGATCAATTATATTTGCAACTTATCCTCGTGCACCTCTCACCCTCACCTCAAAGTCTTTACAAAGTCTGGAATATAACAGTAGTTATCCATTCAGTTGATGTCTTTGAGCGTTTGATTAGGGACCTCCCGTTTTGAATTTTCCTAGAAATTCAGTATTTTTGTGATTTTACTTTTTTTCCACATGAATAAAGGATCAATTCGGCAAAAAATGGAAAACAGTTATTCCCATGAGAAATTGTATTTTTGTTTATAAAAACCACGTTCCACAAACAAATACCACAGATTCTGCCAATAAACAAATACAGCATCTATATGATGTCAGTTTCAAATAACTTTTTGTTTTTATCAGATAATTTTTTCAAAGTAAGATTTTAACCTCCTTAAGACAAACAATTTGGCTCTATGTATATCATTTTTATAAAGCCAAGCAGGACCATTATACTATGCGATGTTTAACCCTTTCATTCACTAATGAATAACCCTTTGAGCATCTAGGTTTTTACCAGAATCATCAAATAAACAAAATTAAAACTTCAAGGCTAAAGGTGCATTGCGTGATAAAAGAGTGTTGTTGAAATCCATCTGGTGCCGATAACAGCTGTTACAATGGGTCTTTTAAGGCAACATATATTTTACAGATGGAGTTTATATATGTTGTTGATATATGGCTTCTTAAGAATCAAAATTATTACACGTAAGTGTATTGACAATTATATACTACAGTATAACATGTGCAAGAGCTCTGTGTCTTTTTGAGGTCTAATACCACCAAAGTATATAGCACATCATATCTGATTGCTAAATAAAAGAGTTGAAATACAATATTACCTTGAATTTGACAGTTGCCGGTAATTAACCCTACATTCCATTGCATTAAAAAAATTCTGGTTCATATACGTTAGTGCTTCAAATCCCCTTTTTTATTTGGTGTTCTTGCAGAATTATTTGGAAACTTGAGGTTACATGGTTACTAAAGCCTGAACACCGGTAAAACAAGATGTGAAAATTTGGTTGTCTTACTTCCAAATCAATGATGTTTCTTATATGCAATAAAATGTTCTTAGCAATGGTGTCTTTATAATACTGCACATGGTAAAACTTAAGTCATGCCAAGTATTTCTTTATTGGAAACAAAGATTTGATATTTTAGTTCAAAGACTAATTGGGAAAATTAATGGTGGTATAACCCATTTTTAAAAATCAGGAGCCAAGTTGGAATTCAGAATAGATTAGATATACGATATATAATATTAGATGTTACAAATGCATGTTGTATTGCAACCTTGTTTCTGTTATTATTTCAGATGACAGAATTAAAAGAATTAGTCATCGAGGTACGTATCATACATTTATTCAAAAGCATGTTCGAGGTATCATAATTCATTTGTATAGAGTAATTGAATGGGATTTAATTTTCATCGTGTTACATGTTCAAGAACAGTTGCTTTTTGTGGAAGTTAGCTGTTTGGCTCTTGTCATAGCCAATTGCCAACACAGCTGATTGAGATCAAATACTACTGTACCAGTACACTATGCAAGATTTACAAAAATTAAATATTTGATAAGACTCAATTCACCAATAACTGAAAACTATCAACAAAAGGAGATCAAGAAAAATAACTACTGAAGAATCAAACCGGATCAAAACAATCAATTTGATCTAATTTTTTTATCATCATTTAAATGCAAAATTGCTGAACAGCCATATACGTTATTAATTTGCGATAAATCATCCTTTTATTCACCGGAAAATAACCCTTGGAATGTCTCAAATTTTTGTTTTGTTATCCCCTATCAAAAATGACTACACAAACATTTGTTAACAATCAATGACAACTGGTAGGTTAGAAGTCCGTGGGTTGACGAAGAAACGGGTTTTCGAAATCCGTCTTGTGTCTTAGGAAGTAAAACATAGTTAGCAGAAAAAGTTAAAATTGACACTTACAACTTTTAACCACCCATTTTCCCTTCTTTACTGACAGATGAGGCTAAATAGTGGGTTATACATGTGTATATTCATGGAAAGAGCATCTTCCATAGATTTGATTTCCTATAATGATGTTGGTGAAATATAATCTCTTGTTTTAGAGTAACCATGGCAACAATCTGCATTTATTTGTTGCAAAATAATGCAAAAAAGAAGAGAAAATGTAATATCAGTCTAAAGGAAAATTATAATCCATTCAAGTGATGCCTTTCATGAAACACTTAAAATGAAAAACCTTAAAAAAAACTGTTTCAATTCCAGCTTACCAAATGGAAGAAAGGACAGAGGACGGTGGATATCAAATTCCAAAACATATTCACGGTATGCATATTTCAATTGTTTAGTATTATATAAAAATGGTGTGTCCATATAAATCCTTGATCATCAAACATTTATCATGTTCAAGATTTGTCTTTTTTTTTGGTATATGTTAGCTGTATTGGGTCGAGGTATAGCTAATGCTCAATATAGCTAATCGAGACGAAATACTTTTATACGGATAAGTAATACAGGATAAAGAATAATACACCCATTTTAATGTAATTCGTATGTATCGATAATTTTCATTGCACGTTGACACATAGTCTAGAGGGGTAAATTCTACGTTCTATTACCAAGGTTACTTCAACTGATCAAGCGTAGCTTATGTTTCAACTTGCATGAGGACAGTCTATTCGAAGATATGTGTGATAAGGTTAGAGCTCCCCCAGATAAGGTGACAAAGATGTGTATGAATAATTAGATATTTAGACCCTTCTTTTCCGTTCTAATATATGATCAATTATTTTTGCAACTTATCCCCTTCCACCCAACACCCACATCACAAAGTCAATACAAAGTCAGGAATATGACAGTTTTTATCCATTCAGTTGATGTGTTTGAGCGTTTGATTAGATACTTTCTGTTTTGAATTTTCATAGGAATTCAGTAATTTTGTGATTTTGATTTTTTTCCCTATGAAAAAGGGATCAATTCGGCAAACAGGGAAAACAGTTATTCCCAGGAGAAATTGTATTTATTTTATGAAAATCATGTTCCCCAAACACTAAACCCACATTTTGTCAATCAACAAATACAGCATCTTGAAGATGTCAGTTTCAAATGACTTTTCCTTAATCAGATACATCCTTCAAAGCACTATTTCTTTTCCTCTTTAGGACAAGCAATTTGTATGTCATTTTTTAATGAAACAAAGATAAATTATGCATTTTTTTAAAACTGCAAATTTAACAAAGATTGATTGAGGAAAATCAATGGTGGTATTACACATTTTAAATCGGGAGCTAAATTGGAATTCAGACTATGTTAGATATACGATATCAACATGGTAATACAAGATGTTACAAATGCATGTTGTATTGCTACCTTGTTTCTGTTTTAGTTTCAGGTAACCTAACTGAAGGAACGACACATCAAGGTGCAGATCATATTAAAAAGCATGTTCGAGGTATCATAATGCATTTGTATAGAGTAATGAAATGGGATTTTTAAAATATTTATCGTGTTACATGTTTAAGAGCTGTGGCTTTTTTTGCCAAAGTTAGCTGTTTTGGCTCTGGTCATAGCCAATTACCAATACAGCTGATCCGGACCAAGTGCAACTGTACCAGTACACTTTGCAAAATTTACTGAAAATAAATATTTGATAATACTGAATTCACTATTAACTGAAAACTATCAACAAAAGGATATCAAGGAAAAGAACTACTGAAGAATCAAACCGAATCAAGACAATCAATTTGATATGATTTTTTAATCATCATTTAAATAAAAAATATTTAACAGCCATATAAATTATTAATTTGCGATAAATCATCCTTTTATTCACCGATAAAAAAAACTTGGACTGTCTCAATTTATTCTTGAGTTATCCCCTATCAAAAATGACTATACAAACATTTGTGAACAAATTAATAGCAACTTGTAGGTTAGAAGTCCGTGGGTTGACGAAGAAACGGGAATTCAAATTTCATCTTGTTTCTTAGGTAGTAATACACAGTAAGGAAAACAATTTAAAATTGACACTCATACTTTTTAACGACCAACTTTCTCTTCTTTACTGACAAATGAGGCTAAATATTGGGTCATACATGTGTATATTCATGGAAAGAGCATCTTCCATAAATTTGATTTCCTATAATGGTGATGGTGAAATATCATCTCTTGTTTTGGTGTAACCATGGCAACAATCTGCATTTATTTGTTACAAAATACTGCAAAAAAGAAGAACAAATCTCACAAAAAGCCCCTGAATTTAGCCAAAGGATAGTGTGAAGATCAATTTCTAAAACAAATTCGAGGTATGCATAACTCAATTGTACAGTGTAATATAAAAATATGTTAGCTGGTTTGAGTCGTGGTATAACCGATGCTCAATATAGCTAATTGAGAGCCAATACTACTGTACGGATAAATTATACAGGATAAAAAACATACACCCATTTTAATGTAATTTGTATGTATCGATAATTTCCATTGCACGTTGACAAATATTTAGGAGGGGTAAATGCTATTTTTTATTACCAATATAATTTCAACTGATCGGGCGGAGCTTACGTTTCAACTTGCATAAGGACAGTCTGTTCGAAGATATGTGTGATAAGGTTCATTGCCGTTATGCTTATAATTACTGATTTCTAGTCACCTTCCATTGGCACTATACAGATAAACAAAAGAACTGAGAGTACGATATGGGACGAAACGAATAGTTGAAGATTTAAACTATTTATATGTGCAAAAGTATGGTATTTCAAAGTATTGGATCTTGTAATAATCTGTTTTAAACTTTTCTGATTGTGAGATTTATTTTAAACGTGATTTATAAAAAAAAATGTGTATAAATAATTAGATATTTAGACCCTTCTTTTCCTTTCTTCTTTATGATCAATTATATTTTCAACTAATCCCCGTGCACCAACACCATTACCCCAAAGTCTATACAAAGTCAGGAATATGACAGTTGTTATCAAGTCAGTTGATGTGTTTGAGCGTTTGATAAGAGACTTTCTGTTTTGAATTTTCTTAGAACTTCAGTGCTTTTGTGAATTTACTTTTTTCTCCTTATGAATAAAGGATCAATTCGGCAAAACAAGGAAACCAGTTATTTCAATGAGAAATTGTTTTTTTTTAAATAAAAACCACGTTCTCCAAACATTTAACACACATTCTGGCAATAAACAAATACAGCATCTATATGATGTCAGTTTCAAATATACTTTTTTTATCAGATAATTTTTTTCAATGTAAGATTTTAACCTCCTTAAGACAAACAATTTGGCTCTATGTATGTCATTTTTATGAAACAAAGGAGGACCATAATAAACGCGATGTTCAACCCTTTCATTCACTAATGAATAACCCTTTGAGCATCTAGGTTTTTACCATAATCATCAAATAAACAATAATAAATCTCCAAGGCTAAAGGTGCATTGCGTGACAAAAAAGTGTTGTTGAAATCCATCTGGTGCCGATAATAGCTGTTACAATGGGTCTTTTAAGGCCACATATATTTTACAGAAGGAGTTTATATATGTTGTTGATATATGGCATCTTAAGAATCAAAATTATTAGACGTAAATGTATTGGCAATTATATACTACAGTATAACATGTGCAAACGTTTTGTGTCTTTTTTAGACGTCCAATACCACCAAAGTATATAGCATGTTATATCTGATTGCTTGATAAAAGGGTTGAAATACAATATTACCTTGAATTTGACAGTTGCCGGTAATTAACCCTACATTCCATTGCATTAAAAAAATTCTGGTTCATATACGTTAGTGCTTCAAATCCCCTTTTGCAAATTTAATTGTTTTAAATCCAAATCAATGATGTTTCTTATATGCAATAAAATTTTGTCTTTATAATACTGTACATGGTAACACTTTAGTCATCCCAAGTAATTCTTCATTGGAAACAAAGATAAATTATGTATTTATTTTTTTTGGTTCATATACGTTAGTGCTTCAAATCCCCTTTTTTATTTGGTGTTTTTGTAGACTTATTTGGAAACTTGAGGTTACATGGTTATTAAAGCCTGAACACAGGTAAAACAAGATGTGAAAATTTGGTTGTCTTACTTCCAAATCAATGATGTTTCTTATATGCAATAAAATGTTCTTTCCAATGTTGTCTTTATAATACTGCACATGGTAAAACTTAAGTCATGCCAAGTATTTCTTTATTGGAAACAAAGATTCTGTATTTTTTTTAAAGTTCAAATTTAACAAAGACAAATTGGGAAAATCAATGGTGGTATAACCCATTTTAAATCAGGAGCTAAATTGGATTTCATAATAGGTTAGATATACGATATATAATATTAGATGTTACAAATGCATGTTGTATTGCACCCTTGTTTCTGTTTTTATTTCAGTTGACAGATTTAAAAGAATTGGACATCGAGGTACATATCATACATTTATTTAAAAGCATGTTCGAGGTGTCATAATTCATTTGTATTGAGTAATTAAATGGGATTTAATTTTCATCGTGCTACATGTTCAAAAACAGTTGCTTTTTGTGGAAGTTTGCTGTTTTATCCCTAGTCATAGCCAATTGCCAACACAGCTAATCGAGCTAATCGAGACCAAATACTACTGTACCAGTACACTTTGCAAGATTTACTAAAAATAAATATTTGATAAGACTGAATTCACCAATAACTGAAAACTATCAAAAGGAGATCAAGGAAAAGAAGTACTGAAAAATCAAACTGGATCAAGACAATCAATTTGATCTAATCTTTAATCATCATTTAAATGCAAAAATGTTGACCAGCCATGTACATTATTAATTTGCGATGAATAATCCTTTTCTTCACCTGAAAAAAAACCTTGTAGTGTCTCAAATTTTTGTTGGGTTATCCCCTATCAAATATGACCACACAAACATTTGTTAACAAATCAATGGCAACTGGTAGGTTAGAAGTCCGTGGGTTGACGGGGAAACGGGTATTCGACATCCATCTTGTGTTAAAGGTAGCAATACACAGTTAGGAAAAAAGTTAAAATTGACACTTACAACTTTTAACCACCCATTTCCCCTTCTTTACTGACAGATGAGGCTAAATAGTGGGTTATACATGTGTATATTCATGGAAAGAGCATCTTCCATAGATTTGATTTCCTATATTGATAATTATGAAATATGCTTGCTTTTGTTGTTGTAACCATGGAAGCAATCTGCATTCATTGATAACAAAATTCTGCAAAAAAGAAGAGAAAATCTCAAAAAGAGCCCCAGAATTTAGTCCAAAAAGAAAATTCCAATCCATTAGAGTGATACCTTTTCTGAAACCATAGACAGTTCTAACAAATCATATATATATATATATACATGGCGACCATGTGTGGCAATAGATCAAAACTTTGGATATAATTCATAAACAAGATACCATAAGGAAAATTTAGTTAAAGGGTTGAAGGTAATTGGCTCATTAGTTTCAAAGAAGATTTTTAAATGTTAGTTAACTTGATGAACAAATTGTATGAACACTGTCTTTAATGGGCAATAACTACTTAAGAGGTCAATTGACACTTATGGTCACACTAACGTTTTTGGTAGATCTTACTTTGCTGAACATTATTGCTGTTTAAAGTTTATATCTATCTTTGATAATATTCAAGGTAATAACACAAAACTGCAAAATTTCCTTAAAACTACCAATATAGTGGCAGCAACCCAACAATGGATTGTTCGATTCGTCTGAAATTTTCAGAGCTGATGGATCCTGACCAATTGAACAGTTTTACGCCATGTTAGAGGCTTTAGTTTTTGAGATATAAACCTAAAACTGCATTAGACCCCTATGTTCTATTTTTAGCCATGGCGGCCATGTGTGTCGATGGATCAAAACTTAGGATACAATTTAGAAACACGATATTCTTAGGAATATTTAGTTAAAGTTTAAAGATATTTGGCCGAGTAGTTTCAGAGAACAAAATTTTTGAATAGTGTACCACGACAGACGACGACGACAGACGCCAAGTGTTGGCATAAACTCACTAGTGGCCCTTCGGGCTCCGGTGAGATAAAAAAGCGTATTGGAGATGGGGCAAGAAAATAAACAATAATAACAATTTTGTCTCAATCATTTTCAGATTGACCATACACATGTGCCCCCCCCCCTTTTTTATGTAATTGTTTATAGACACGATTCGCACTCATTTTATAGATTGTTGCTGAACTATTCAAGCATATACCAATATTGATAAAAACAATACAAATTTCAATTATCTAACACTGAATTATCAATTAGAATGAATATAAAAGTCGCAGGATACAGATCTCAGGCCATTGTTAACGACGATCGTTGTTTCGTCTTTCAGGTATTCCTTTGTTTGTTGAAGTCGTTATTTCATATAATTGAATAAAAAATTGCATTATTTTACGTATTTCAGTCATTGTAAACAATTATCCGACGGCTAAATGATGATAAAGGTCATCGCTTGGACATCCTCTATTTTGTTTGAAAACGAAAACAAACATTCAAATGCCCGGATGTGTATATCTTTTTCGAGCCGATCGAAAACCAGGCATATATATGTCAGGATCGAGTATATATCGTAGATTATTTTTTAACGGATAAGTTACGATACTTGTATGAAGTATTAAAAAAATAAAAGATATATTAAGCTATTATTTGAGTGCAAATTTCATTACATATTATATATGGGGGAACCAATAACTAATCGTGATTAAAGTTAGTGTACACTTTTACTCGGTTTGTACCGATTTGGTGCAAAGTGACATATATAGAAAAATGGGGGTATGCCACTTCAGAAATCAATATCTTTCTTATTTCTCGATAGTTTTTTACCATCAAGACCGTTTTGTAATCGCATTATACCGATCTTTCGTGTGGCATTAGTTTGACATAGCTTATATATATATATGTATATACTTTATTTGTACATATACCTAAAGTTAAGGTGTACAACTCATCTGTACACTTTACTGAGGTGTTCAGATTATGTCCAAAAATACCCCCGAGGAGTGCATTTTACTACCCAGATGTAGATATAAAAGAAGATGTGGTACGAATGCAAATGAGACAAATTACCAAAGTAAACAAATGACACAGAAATTAACTACTATACGTCACCGTACGGCCTTCAATAATTATGAAGACCTTACTCCCATAGTCAGCGATCAAAGTCCCTGAAATTACAAATGTATCTGGGAAAACTGTTGTAATGTTACATGTAGATTACCAAATGGATAATATGACAATTGAAGTTGAAGATCAAGTTCCAAAACATATTCAAAGTATGCATAATTGAACTAAAAAACAAAAAGTATAGGGTAATATAAAAAAAAAGGTGTCTCCACATTAATCCTCTATCATGTTCAAGATTTGTCGTTTTTGATTCGAGGTATAGCCAAATATAAGATAACAATACAACACAAATACTTAAAATGCAAAATCTAAAAAAAAATGTTTTAATTTCAGATTACCAAATGAAGGAAATGACAGAGGACGTTGGAGATCAAATTCCAAAACAAATTCGAGGTATGTCTAATTCATTTGTACAGTGTAATATAAAAAGGGTGTGTCCATATTAGTCCTCTAGCATGTTCAATATTTGTCGTTTTTTGTATATGTTAGCTGTATTGGGGCGATATATAGTTGATGGCCAATATAGCTAATTGAGACCCAATACTATTATACGGATAAATTATACAGGATCAAAATTAATACACCCATTTAAATGTAATTCGTATGTATCGATTATTTTTATTGAACGTTGATGAATATTTTGGAGGGGTAAATTCTACGTTCTATTACCAACGGCATTTCAACTGATCGGGTGGAGCTTACATTTCAACTTGCATAAGGACACTAAATTCGAAGGTATGTGTTCTCATAAACATGTTTAACCCCGCCGCATTTTTGCGCCTGTCCCAAGTCAGGAGCCTCTGGCCTTTGTAAGTCTTGTATTTTTTTTAATTTTAGTTTCTTGTGTACAATTCGGAAATTAGTATGGCGTTCATTATCACTGAACTAGTATATATTTGTTTAGGGGCCAGCTGAAGGACGCCTCCGGGTGCGGGAATGTCTCACTACATTGAAGACCTGTTGGTGACCTTCTGCTGTTGTTTTTTCTATGGTCGGGTTGTTGTCTCTTTGACACATTCCCCATTTCCATTCTCAATTTTATGTGACAAAGTTCATTGCCGTTTTAATTATAATTACCGAGTTCTAGTCGCCTATCATTTTCACTAAACAGATAAACAAAAGAACTGAAGATACGATATGGGACGAAAAAAAAGTTTAAGAGTTGTTGTTTTTTTGCGAATACAAGTATATTTGAACTGCATCAACGACAATAACTGGACACTCATTTTATGAGTTTATCCTAAAACACTTTTCTAAAGATGTTCTGGTTTATGATGACCTAACTAGTTGAACTCCGACCATTCAATTAAAATAAGTCAAGTAATAACATGAATAATAACCCGATCCATTTTGAATTCAGATCACCATTGAAAAAACAAGGGTATTTTATTCATATGATTTGTACCATGTGCCTTCCTTGTGACGGCCCTTTTAATTAAAGTACTTACCTTAGTTTAGGATTGAAAATATGAATTAAATAAAATTTTCGGATGATCAAGTCCCTTTCCGTTATGGATCTTAAACTAATGTGTCTTTGAAAACTTCTTTTGGCGGATATTTACAAAAAAAATGTTATTCTTAGAGAAGGTTGAAATCATCATGTTTTCAAAAGAATTTGGCAGAAAACTTAAGAAAGCAAGTAAGTCGAAAGCTATTCAACTTTAAAATTCAACCTACAAGGTTTTTCCCTATATGCGGACTCATCATGTACAATATCTTGAAGATATCATGATTTCTGTTTTGAACCTTGCTTTTTCACGATTTTGTACGATTTTGTACGATCGTTTGCTATTTTATTTAGCAATTATACAACAGTTACGCTTCCGATTTTCAAACTAAAAAGTCCCCGAAAGTTTTCAAAGTGGACAATGTTCTTTTGTATACAAACAGAACATTAAAACATTTACAATTGACCTATATGCGGACAAATTTTTGATATGGCATAGGCATAGGCATATTACCATTTTCATATAAGGGGCATATATAATCCTATTGTAATGGATGTCGTCATGATAATGCAAAATGGCCGCTATGCAATTTAACAATGTACCCTATATTTTGCCATATGTGTTTTTTGGTTTGTAACTGCTCACAAAAGAAACATGAAATTACACACACAACTTCACATTGTTTAGATGCTCAAGACAATGCAACAGTTTCGAAAGCTTTTTCATTAAATGTCGTTTTAAATCAAAATACTTTTGTTACGGTCATTATTTTGATATGCTGCATTAGAATAAAGATGACCCATTGGTGGCTGTTGTCTGCTCTATGGTCAGGTTATTGTCTCTTTTACGCATTTTCATTCTCAATTATATAACCATATTTTATTGTAAGCTTACGTATCCCTACGTAAACTGAATTTGCAACAGCGCAATTAACGTTTTATATATTCAAATATGGCTATGGAATTCCAAGTTTTCACAAAAAAATGTGGGCATGTTGAAAAAATGTTGATTCCTAAATCTTATAAATAATTGCTTGAATGATTAAAAAAATCATTCTGTAAACATATTGCATTCTACATGCATATAATATATTCAATAAACAAGTATTTTGCCAAAATATGTTTTTTTATCAAAAGCAAAGTTTTATTGTATCCTAGTTCTTCTAAGGATTACTATACATCTTAACAGAAGAAAATTTGTGTGATATCTCAAACTTGTTAAAAATCAACTTTGGACTATTTTTAATATGTGTGAAAGGCATCTTTGAATAAACTGCTTCGTTTAGAAATTCATATCTTCAAATGGAAAGCAGGTCCTCTAGAGTAGATATAGGAAGATGTGGTGTGAGTGCCAATTACAACATGAATAAGACAACTCTCCATCCAAATAACAATTTATAAAAGTAAATTATTATAAGTTAGTGCACGGCCTTCAACGCGGATCCTTGGCTCACACAAAACAACAAGTTATAAAGGGCCCCAAAATGTAACTTGTGTAAAAAATAAGAAATGTTCTGACATTTTTGAAAATCCCAGACTTTTTTCAAATATTTTTGCAGTTATGCAAGAATTTAATGGAAATTAGAGATCCCATACACATGTTTGAAATCATATCAAAATTTAAATTCTTAGATTTAAAATGAACCTAATTTCATTGTATTTAGCTGATTGATATTTATCCTAGATGCGATTTGGTTAGGCCTATATCTGCATGGAAAAAAATCTATATTATTAAATAAGATAACAATACAACACAAATACTTAAAATGCAAAATCTAAAAAAAACTGTTTTAATTTCAGATTACCAAATGATTGATATGACAGAGGACGTTGAAGATCAAATTCCAAAACAAATTCGAGGTATGTCTAATTCATTTGTACAGTGTAATATAAAAAGGGTGTGTCCATATTATTCCTCTAGCATGTTCAATATTTGTCGTTTTTTGTATATGTTAGCTGTATTGGGGCGATATATAGTTGATGGCCAATATAGCTAATTGAGACCAAATACTATTATACGGATAAATTATACAGGATCAAAATTAATACACCCATTTAAATGTAATTCGTATGTATCGATTATTTTTATTGAACGTTGATGAATATTTTGGAGGGGTAAATTCTACGTTCTATTACCAACGGCATTTCAACTGATCGGGTGGAGCTTACATTTCAACTTGCATAAGGACACTAAATTCGAAGGTATGTGTTCTCATAAACATGTTTAACCCCGCCGCATTTTTGCGCCTGTCCCAAGTCAGGAGCCTCTGGCCTTTGTTAGTCTTGTATTTTTTTTAATTTTAGTTTCTTGTGTACAATTCGGAAATTAGTATGGCGTTCATTATCACTGAACTAGTATATATTTGTTTAGGGGCCAGCTGAAGGACGCCTCCGGGTGCGGGAATGTCTCACTACATTGAAGACCTGTTGGTGACCTTCTGCTGTTGTTTTTTTCTATGGTCGGGTTGTTGTCTCTTTGACACATTCCCCATTTCCATTCTCAATTTTATGTGACAAAGTTCATTGCCGTTTTAATTATAATTACCGAGTTCTAGTCGCCTATCATTTTCACTAAACAGATAAACAAAAGAACTGAAGATACGATATGGGACGAAAAAAAAGTTTAAGAGTTGTTGTTTTTTTGCGAATACAAGTATATTTGAACTGCATCAACGACAATAACTGGACACTCATTTTATGAGTTTATCCTAAAACACTTTTCTAAAGATGTTCTGGTTTATGATGACCTAACTAGTTGAACTCCGACCATTCAATTAAAATAAGTCAAGTAATAACATGAATAATAACCCGATCCATTTTGAATTCAGATCACCATTGAAAAAACAAGGGTATTTTATTCATATGATTTGTACCATGTGCCTTCCTTGTGACGGCCCTTTTAATTAAAGTACTTACCTTAGTTTAGGATTGAAAATATGAATTAAATAAAATTTTCGGATAATCAAGTCCCTTTCCGTTATGGATCTTAAACTAATGTGTCTTTGAAAACTTCTTTTGGCGGATATTTACAAAAAAAATGTTATTCTTAGAGAAGGTTGAAATCATCATGTTTTCAAAAGAATTTGGCCGAAAACTTAAGAAAGCAAGTAAGTCGAAAGCTATTCAACTTTAAAATTCAACCTACAAGGTTTTTCCCTATATGCGGACTCATCATGTACAATATCTTGAAGATATCATGATTTCTGTTTTGAACCTTGCTTTTTCACGATTTTGTACGATTTTGTACGATCGTTTGCTATTTTATTTAGCAATTATACAACAGTTACGCTTCCGATTTTCAAACTAAAAAGTCCCCGAAAGTTTTCAAAGTGGACAATGTTCTTTTGTATACAAACAGAACATTAAAACATTTACAATTGACCTATATGCGGACAAATTGTTGATATGGCATAGGCATAGGCATATTACCATTTTCATTTAAGGGGCATATATAATCCTATTGTAATGGATGTCGTCATGATAATGCAAAATGGCCGCTATGCAAATTAACAATGTACCCTATATTTTGCCATATGTGTTTTTTGGTTTGTAACTGCTCACAAAAGAAACATGAAATTACACACACAACTTCACATTGTTTAGATGCTCAAGACAATGCAACAGTTTCGAAAGCTTTTTTCATTAAATGTCGTTTTAAATCAAAATACTTTTGTTACGGTCATTATTTTGATATGCTGCATTAGAATAAAGATGACCCATTGGTGGCTGTTGTCTGCTCTATGGTCAGGTTATTGTCTCTTTTACGCATTTTCATTCTCAATTATATAACCATATTTTATTGTAAGCTTACGTGTCCCTACGTAAACTGAATTTGCAACAGCGCAATTAACGTTTTATAAATTCAAATATGGCTATGGAATTCCAAGTTTTCACAAAAAAATGTGGGCATGTTGAAAAAATGTTGATTCCTAAATCTTATAAATAATTGCTTGAATGATTAAAAAAATCATTCTGTAAACATATTGCATTCTACATGCATATAATATATTCAATAAACAAGTATTTTGCCAAAATATGTTTTTTTATCAAAAGCAAAGTTTAATTGTATCCTAGTTCTTCTAAGGATTACTATACATCTTAACAGAAGAAAATTTGTGTGATATCTCAAACTTGTTAAAAATCAACTTTGGACTATTTTTAATATGTGTGAAAGGCATCTTTGAATAAACTGCTTCGTTTAGAAATTCATATCTTCAAATGGAAAGCAGGTCCTCTAGAGTAGATATAGGAAGATGTGGTGTGAGTGCCAATTCAGCATGAATTAGACAACTCTCCATCCAAATAACAATTTATAAAAGTAAATTATTATAAGTTAGTGCACGGCCTTCAACACGGATCCTTGGCTCACACAAAACAACAAGTTATAAAGGGCCCCAAAATGTAACTTGTGTAAAAAATAAGAAATGTTCTGACATTTTTGAAAATCCCAGACTTTTTTCAAATATTTTTGCAGTTATGCAAGAATTTAATGGAAATTAGAGATCCCATACACATGTTTGAAATCATATCAAAATTTAAATTCTTAGATTTAAAATGAACCTAATTTCATTGTATTTAGCTGATTGATATTTATCCTAGATGCGATTTGGTTAGGCCTATATCTGCATGGAAAAAAATCTATATTATTAAATAAGATAACAATACAACACAAATACTTAAAATGCAAAATCTAAAAAAAACTGTTTTAATTTCAGATTACCAAATGAAGGAAATGACAGAGGACGTTGAAGATCAAATTCCAAAACAAATTCGAGGTATGTCTAATTCATTTGTACAGTGTAATATAAAAAGGGTGTGTCCATATTATTCCTCTAGCATGTTCAATATTTGTCGTTTTTTGTATATGTTAGCTGTATTGGGGCGATATATAGTTGATGGCCAATATAGCTAATTGAGACCCAATACTGTTATACGGATAAATTATACAGGATCAAAATTAATACACCCATTTAAATGTAATTCGTATGTATCGATTATTTTTATTGAACGTTGATGAATATTTTGGAGGGGTAAATTCTACGTTCTATTACCAACGGCATTTCAACTGATCGGGTGGAGCTTACATTTCAACTTGCATAAGGACACTAAATTCGAAGGTATGTGTTCTCATAAACATGTTTAACCCCGCCGCATTTTTGCGCCTGTCCCAAGTCAGGAGCCTCTGGCCTTTGTTAGTCTTGTATTTTTTTTAATTTTAGTTTCTTGTGTACAATTCGGAAATTAGTATGGCGTTCATTATCACTGAACTAGTATATATTTGTTTAGGGGCCAGCTGAAGGACGCCTCCGGGTGCGGGAATGTCTCACTACATTGAAGACCTGTTGGTGACCTTCTGCTGTTGTTTTTTCTATGGTCGGGTTGTTGTCTCTTTGACACATTCCCCATTTCCATTCTCAATTTTATGTGACAAAGTTCATTGCCGTTTTAATTATAATTACCGAGTTCTAGTCGCCTATCATTTTCACTAAACAGATAAACAAAAGAACTGAAGATACGATATGGGACGAAAAAAAAGTTTAAGAGTTGTTGTTTTTTTGCGAATACAAGTATATTTGAACTGCATCAACGACAATAACTGGACACTCATTTTATGAGTTTATCCTAAAACACTTTTCTAAAGATGTTCTGGTTTATGATGACCTAACTAGTTGAACTCCGACCATTCAATTAAAATAAGTCAAGTAATAACATGAATAATAACCCGATCCATTTTGAATTCAGATCACCATTGAAAAAACAAGGGTATTTTATTCATATGATTTGTACCATGTGCCTTCCTTGTGACGGCCCTTTTAATTAAAGTACTTACCTTAGTTTAGGATTGAAAATATGAATTAAATAAAATTTTCGGATAATCAAGTCCCTTTCCGTTATGGATCTTAAACTAATGTGTCTTTGAAAACTTCTTTTGGCGGATATTTACAAAAAAAATGTTATTCTTAGAGAAGGTTGAAATCATCATGTTTTCAAAAGAATTTGGCCGAAAACTTAAGAAAGCAAGTAAGTCGAAAGCTATTCAACTTTAAAATTCAACCTACAAGGTTTTTCCCTATATGCGGACTCATCATGTACAATATCTTGAAGATATCATGATTTCTGTTTTGAACCTTGCTTTTTCACGATTTTGTACGATTTTGTACGATCGTTTGCTATTTCATTTAGCAATTATACAACAGTTACGCTTCCGATTTTCAAACTAAAAAGTCCCCGAAAGTTTTCAAAGTGGACAATGTTCTTTTGTATACAAACAGAACATTAAAACATTTTCAATTGACCTATATGCGGACAAATTGTTGATATGGCATAGGCATAGGCATATTACCATTTTCATTTAAGGGGCATATATAATCCTATTGTAATGGATGTCGTCATGATAATGCAAAATGGCCGCTATGCAAATTAACAATGTACCCTATATTTTGCCATATGTGTTTTTTGGTTTGTAACTGCTCACAAAAGAAACATGAAATTACACACACAACTTCACATTGTTTAGATGCTCAAGACAATGCAACAGTTTCGAAAGCTTTTTCATTAAATGTCGATTTAAATCAAAATACTTTTGTTACGGTCATTATTTTGATATGCTGCATTAGAATAAAGATGACCCATTGGTGGCTGTTGTCTGCTCTATGGTCAGGTTATTGTCTCTTTTACGCATTTTCATTCTCAATTATATAACCATATTTTATTGTAAGCTTACGTGTCCCTACGTAAACTGAATTTGCAACAGCGCAATTAACGTTTTATAAATTCAAATATGGCTATGGAATTCCAAGTTTTCACAAAAAAAATGTGGGCATGTTGAAAAAATGTTGATTCCTAAATCTTATAAATAATTGCTTGAATGATTAAAAAAATCATTCTGTAAACATATTGCATTCTACATGCATATAATATATTCAATAAACAAGTATTTTGCCAAAATATGTTTTTTTATCAAAAGCAAAGTTTTATTGTATCCTAGTTCTTCTAAGGATTACTATACATCTTAACAGAAGAAAATTTGTGTGATATCTCAAACTTGTTAAAAATCAACTTTGGACTATTTTTAATATGTGTGAAAGGCATCTTTGAATAAACTGCTTCGTTTAGAAATGCATATCTTCAAATGGAAAGCAGGTCCTCTAGAGTAGATATAGGAAGATGTGGTGTGAGTGCCAATTACAACATGAATTAGACAACTCTCCATCCAAATAACAATTTATAAAAGTAAATTATTATAAGTTAGTGCACGGCCTTCAACACGGATCCTTGGCTCACACAAAACAACAAGTTATAAAGGGCCCCAAAATGTAACTTGTGTAAAAAATAAGAAATGTTCTGACATTTTTGAAAATCCCAGACTTTTTTCAAATATTTTTGCAGTAATGCAAGAATTTAATGGAAATTAGAGATCCCATACACATGTTTAAAATCATATCAAAATTTAAATTCTTAGATTTAAAATGAACCTAATTTCATTGTATTTAGCTGATTGATATTTATCCTAGATGCGATTTGGTTAGGCCTATATCTGCATGGAAAAAAATCTATATTATTAAATAAGATAACAATACAACACAAATACTTAAAATGCAAAATCTAAAAAAAACTGTTTTAATTTCAGATTACCAAATGAAGGAAATGACAGAGGACGTTGAAGATCAAATTCCAAAACAAATTCGAGGTATGTCTAATTCATTTGTACAGTGTAATATAAAAAGGGTGTGTCCATATTATTCCTCTAGCATGTTCAATATTTGTCGTTTTTTGTATATGTTAGCTGTATTGGGGCGATATATAGTTGATGGCCAATATAGCTAATTGAGACCCAATACTATTATACGGATAAATTATACAGGATCAAAATTAATACACCCATTTAAATGTAATTCGTATGTATCGATTATTTTTATTGAACGTTGATGAATATTTTGGAGGGGTAAATTCTACGTTCTATTACCAACGGCATTTCAACTGATCGGGTGGAGCTTACATTTCAACTTGCATAAGGACACTAAATTCGAAGGTATGTGTTCTCATAAACATGTTTAACCCCGCCGCATTTTTGCGCCTGTCCCAAGTCAGGAGCCTCTGGCCTTTGTAAGTCTTGTATTTTTTTTAATTTTAGTTTCTTGTGTACAATTCGGAAATTAGTATGGCGTTCATTATCACTGAACTAGTATATATTTGTTTAGGGGCCAGCTGAAGGACGCCTCCGGGTGCGGGAATGTCTCACTACATTGAAGACCTGTTGGTGACCTTCTGCTGTTGTTTTTTCTATGGTCGGGTTGTTGTCTCTTTGACACATTCCCCATTTCCATTCTCAATTTTATGTGACAAAGTTCATTGCCGTTTTAATTATAATTACCGAGTTCTAGTCGCCTATCATTTTCACTAAACAGATAAACAAAAGAACTGAAGATACGATATGGGACGAAAAAAAAGTTTAAGAGTTGTTGTTTTTTTGCGAATACAAGTATATTTGAACTGCATCAACGACAATAACTGGACACTCATTTTATGAGTTTATCCTAAAACACTTTTCTAAAGATGTTCTGGTTTATGATGACCTAACTAGTTGAACTCCGACCATTCAATTAAAATAAGTCAAGTAATAACATGAATAATAACCCGATCCATTTTGAATTCAGATCACCATTGAAAAAACAAGGGTATTTTATTCATATGATTTGTACCATGTGCCTTCCTTGTGACGGCCCTTTTAATTAAAGTACTTACCTTAGTTTAGGATTGAAAATATGAATTAAATAAAATTTTCGGATAATCAAGTCCCTTTCCGTTATGGATCTTAAACTAATGTGTCTTTGAAAACTTCTTTTGGCGGATATTTACAAAAAAAATGTTATTCTTAGAGAAGGTTGAAATCATCATGTTTTCAAAAGAATTTGGCCGAAAACTTAAGAAAGCAAGTAAGTCGAAAGCTATTCAACTTTAAAATTCAACCTACAAGGTTTTTCCCTATATGCGGACTCATCATGTACAATATCTTGAAGATATCATGATTTCTGTTTTGAACCTTGCTTTTTCACGATTTTGTACGATTTTGTACGATCGTTTGCTATTTTATTTAGCAATTATACAACAGTTACGCTTCCGATTTTCAAACTAAAAAGTCCCCGAAAGTTTTCAAAGTGGACAATGTTCTTTTGTATACAAACAGAACATTAAAACATTTACAATTGACCTATATGCGGACAAATTGTTGATATGGCATAGGCATAGGCATATTACCATTTTCATTTAAGGGGCATATATAATCCTATTGTAATGGATGTCGTCATGATAATGCAAAATGGCCGCTATGCAAATTAACAATGTACCCTATATTTTGCCATATGTGTTTTTTGGTTTGTAACTGCTCACAAAAGAAACATGAAATTACACACACAACTTCACATTGTTTAGATGCTCAAGACAATGCAACAGTTTCGAAAGCTTTTTCATTAAATGTCGTTTTAAATCAAAATACTTTTGTTACGGTCATTATTTTGATATGCTGCATTAGAATAAAGATGACCCATTGGTGGCTGTTGTCTGCTCTATGGTCAGGTTATTGTCTCTTTTACGCATTTTCATTCTCAATTATATAACCATATTTTATTGTAAGCTTACGTGTCCCTACGTAAACTGAATTTGCAACAGCGCAATTAACGTTTTATAAATTCAAATATGGCTATGGAATTCCAAGTTTTCACAAAAAAATGTGGGCATGTTGAAAAAATGTTGATTCCTAAATCTTATAAATAATTGCTTGAATGATTAAAAAAATCATTCTGTAAACATATTGCATTCTAAATGCATATAATATATTCAATAAACAAGTATTTTGCCAAAATATGTTTTTTTATCAAAAGCAAAGTTTTATTGTATCCTAGTTCTTCTAAGGATTACTATACATCTTAACAGAAGAAAATTTGTGTGATATCTCAAACTTGTTAAAAATCAACTTTGGACTATTTTTAATATGTGTGAAAGGCATCTTTGAATAAACTGCTTCGTTTAGAAATTCATATCTTCAAATGGAAAGCAGGTCCTCTAGAGTAGATATAGGAAAATGTGGTGTGAGTGCCAATTACAACATGAATTAGACAACTCTCCATCCAAATAACAATTTATAAAAGTAAATTATTATAAGTTAGTGCACGGCCTTCAACACGGATCCTTGGCTCACACAAAACAACAAGTTATAAAGGGCCCCAAAATGTAACTTGTGTAAAAAATAAGAAATGTTCTGACATTTTTGAAAATCCCAGACTTTTTTCAAATATTTTTGCAGTTATGCAAGAATTTAATGGAAATTAGAGATCCCATACACATGTTTGAAATCATATCAAAATTTAAATTCTTAGATTTAAAATGAACCTAATTTCATTGTATTTAGCTGATTGATATTTATCCTAGATGCGATTTGGTTAGGCCTATATCTGCATGGAAAAAAATCTATATTATTAAATAAGATAACAATACAACACAAATACTTAAAATGCAAAATCTATAAAAACTGTTTTAATTTCAGATTACCAAATGATTGATATGACAGAGGACGTTGAAGATCAAATTCCAAAACAAATTCGAGGTATGTCTAATTCATTTGTACAGTGTAATATAAAAAGGGTGTGTCCATATTATTCCTCTAGCATGTTCAATATTTGTCGTTTTTTGTATATGTTAGCTGTATTGGGGCGATATATAGTTGATGGCCAATATAGCTAATTGAGACCCAATACTATTATACGGATAAATTATACAGGATCAAAATTAATACACCCATTTAAATGTAATTCGTATGTATCGATTATTTTTATTGAACGTTGATGAATATTTTGGAGGGGTAAATTCTACGTTCTATTACCAACGGCATTTCAACTGATCGGGTGGAGCTTACATTTCAACTTGCATAAGGACACTAAATTCGAAGGTATGTGTTCTCATAAACATGTTTAACCCCGCCGCATTTTTGCGCCTGTCCTAAGTCAGGAGCCTCTGGCCTTTGTTAGTCTTGTATTTTTTTTAATTTTAGTTTCTTGTGTACAATTCGGAAATTAGTATGGCGTTCATTATCACTGAACTAGTATATATTTGTTTAGGGGCCAGCTGAAGGACGCCTCCGGGTGCGGGAATGTCTCACTACATTGAAGACCTGTTGGTGACCTTCTGCTGTTGTTTTTTCTATGGTCGGGTTGTTGTCTCTTTGACACATTCCCCATTTCCATTCTCAATTTTATGTGACAAAGTTCATTGCCGTTTTAATTATAATTACCGAGTTCTAGTCGCCTATCATTTTCACTAAACAGATAAACAAAAGAACTGAAGATACGATATGGGACGAAAAAAAAGTTTAAGAGTTGTTGTTTTTTTGCGAATACAAGTATATTTGAACTGCATCAACGACAATAACTGGACACTCATTTTATGAGTTTATCCTAAAACACTTTTCTAAAGATGTTCTGGTTTATGATGACCTAACTAGTTGAACTCCGACCATTCAATTAAAATAAGTCAAGTAATAACATGAATAATAACCCGATCCATTTTGAATTCAGATCACCATTGAAAAAACAAGGGTATTTTATTCATATGATTTGTACCATGTGCCTTCCTTGTGACGGCCCTTTTAATTAAAGTACTTACCTTAGTTTAGGATTGAAAATATGAATTAAATAAAATTTTCGGATAATCAAGTCCCTTTCCGTTATGGATCTTAAACTAATGTGTCTTTGAAAACTTCTTTTGGCGGATATTTACAAAAAAAATGTTATTCTTAGAGAAGGTTGAAATCATCATGTTTTCAAAAGAATTTGGCCGAAAACTTAAGAAAGCAAGTAAGTCGAAAGCTATTCAACTTTAAAATTCAACCTACAAGGTTTTTCCCTATATGCGGACTCATCATGTACAATATCTTGAAGATATCATGATTTCTGTTTTGAACCTTGCTTTTTCACGATTTTGTACGATTTTGTACGATCGTTTGCTATTTTATTTAGCAATTATACAACAGTTACGCTTCCGATTTTCAAACTAAAAAGTCCCCGAAAGTTTTCAAAGTGGACAATGTTCTTTTGTATACAAACAGAACATTAAAACATTTACAATTGACCTATATGCGGACAAATTGTTGATATGGCATAGGCATAGGCATATTACCATTTTCATTTAAGGGGCATATATAATCCTATTGTAATGGATGTCGTCATGATAATGCAAAATGGCCGCTATGCAAATTAACAATGTACCCTATATTTTGCCATATGTGTTTTTTGGTTTGTAACTGCTCACAAAAGAAACATGAAATTACACACACAACTTCACATTGTTTAGATGCTCAAGACAATGCAACAGTTTCGAAAGCTTTTTCATTAAATGTCGTTTTAAATCAAAATACTTTTGTTACGGTCATTATTTTGATATGCTGCATTAGAATAAAGATGACCCATTGGTGGCTGTTGTCTGCTCTATGGTCAGGTTATTGTCTCTTTTACGCATTTTCATTCTCAATTATATAACCATATTTTATTGTAAGCTTACGTGTCCCTACGTAAACTGAATTTGCAACAGCGCAATTAACGTTTTATAAATTCAAATATGGCTATGGAATTCCAAGTTTTCACAAAAAAATGTGGGCATGTTGAAAAAATGTTGATTCCTAAATCTTATAAATAATTGCTTGAATGATTAAAAAAATCATTCTGTAAACATATTGCATTCTACATGCATATAATATATTCAATAAACAAGTATTTTGCCAAAATATGTTTTTTTATCAAAAGCAAAGTTTTATTGTATCCTAGTTCTTCTAAGGATTACTATACATCTTAACAGAAGAAAATTTGTGTGATATCTCAAACTTGTTAAAAATCAACTTTGGACTATTTTTAATATGTGTGAAAGGCATCTTTGAATAAACTGCTTCGTTTAGAAATTCATATCTTCAAATGGAAAGCAGGTCCTCTAGAGTAGATATAGGAAGATGTGGTGTGAGTGCCAATTACAACATGAATTAGACAACTCTCCATCCAAATAACAATTTATAAAAGTAAATTATTATAA
Source organism: Mytilus edulis (assembly GCF_963676685.1). Classification (NCBI taxonomy): domain Eukaryota; kingdom Metazoa; phylum Mollusca; class Bivalvia; order Mytilida; family Mytilidae; genus Mytilus; species Mytilus edulis. Next base: position 62,352,903 of record NC_092357.1, on the reverse strand, counting down.
GTTAGTGCACGGCCTTCAACACGGATCCTTGGCTCACACAAAACAACAAGTTATAAAGGGCCCCAAAATGTAACTTGTGTAAAAAATAAGAAATGTTCTGACATTTTTGAAAATCCCAGACTTTTTTCAAATATTTTTGCAGTTATGCAAGAATTTAATGGAAATTAGAGATCCCATACACATGTTTGAAATCATATCAAAATTTAAATTCTTAGATTTAAAATGAACCTAATTTCATTGTATTTAGCTGATTGATATTTATCCTAGATGCGATTTGGTTAGGCCTATATCTGCATGGAAAAAAATCTATATTATTAAATAAGATAACAATACAACACAAATACTTAAAATGCAAAATCTAAAAAAAACTGTTTTAATTTCAGATTACCAAATGATTGATATGACAGAGGACGTTGAAGATCAAATTCCAAAACAAATTCGAGGTATGTCTAATTCATTTGTACAGTGTAATATAAAAAGGGTGTGTCCATATTATTCCTCTAGCATGTTCAATATTTGTCGTTTTTTGTATATGTTAGCTGTATTGGGGCGATATATAGTTGATGGCCAATATAGCTAATTGAGACCCAATACTATTATACGGATAAATTATACAGGATCAAAATTAATACACCCATTTAAATGTAATTCGTATGTATCGATTATTTTTATTGAACGTTGATGAATATTTTGGAGGGGTAAATTCTACGTTCTATTACCAACGGCATTTCAACTGATCGGGTGGAGCTTACATTTCAACTTGCATAAGGACACTAAATTCGAAGGTATGTGTTCTCATAAACATGTTTAACCCCGCCGCATTTTTGCGCCTGTCCCAAGTCAGGAGCCTCTGGCCTTTGTTAGTCTTGTATTTTTGTTTAATTTTAGTTTCTTGTGTACAATTCGGAAATTAGTATGGCGTTCATTATCACTGAACTAGTATATATTTGTTTAGGGGCCAGCTGAAGGACGCCTCCGGGTGCGGGAATGTCTCACTACATTGAAGACCTGTTGGTGACCTTCTGCTGTTGTTTTTTCTATGGTCGGGTTGTTGTCTCTTTGACACATTCCCCATTTCCATTCTCAATTTTATGTGACAAAGTTCATTGCCGTTTTAATTATAATTACCGAGTTCTAGTCGCCTATCATTTTCACTAAACAGATAAACAAAAGAACTGAAGATACGATATGGGACGAAAAAAAAGTTTAAGAGTTGTTGTTTTTTTGCGAATACAAGTATATTTGAACTGCATCAACGACAATAACTGGACACTCATTTTATGAGTTTATCCTAAAACACTTTTCTAAAGATGTTCTGGTTTATGATGACCTAACTAGTTGAACTCCGACCATTCAATTAAAATAAGTCAAGTAATAACATGAATAATAACCCGATCCATTTTGAATTCAGATCACCATTGAAAAAACAAGGGTATTTTATTCATATGATTTGTACCATGTGCCTTCCTTGTGACGGCCCTTTTAATTAAAGTACTTACCTTAGTTTAGGATTGAAAATATGAATTAAATAAAATTTTCGGATAATCAAGTCCCTTTCCGTTATGGATCTTAAACTAATGTGTCTTTGAAAACTTCTTTTGGCGGATATTTACAAAAAAAATGTTATTCTTAGAGAAGGTTGAAATCATCATGTTTTCAAAAGAATTTGGCCGAAAACTTAAGAAAGCAAGTAAGTCGAAAGCTATTCAACTTTAAAATTCAACCTACAAGGTTTTTCCCTATATGCGGACTCATCATGTACAATATCTTGAAGATATCATGATTTCTGTTTTGAACCTTGCTTTTTCACGATTTTGTACGATTTTGTACGATCGTTTGCTATTTTATTTAGCAATTATACAACAGTTACGCTTCCGATTTTCAAACTAAAAAGTCCCCGAAAGTTTTCAAAGTGGACAATGTTCTTTTGTATACAAACAGAACATTAAAACATTTACAATTGACCTATATGCGGACAAATTGTTGATATGGCATAGGCATAGGCATATTACCATTTTCATTTAAGGGGCATATATAATCCTATTGTAATGGATGTCGTCATGATAATGCAAAATGGCCGCTATGCAAATTAACAATGTACCCTATATTTTGCCATATGTGTTTTTTGGTTTGTAACTGCTCACAAAAGAAACATGAAATTACACACACAACTTCACATTGTTTAGATGCTCAAGACAATGCAACAGTTTCGAAAGCTTTTTCATTAAATGTCGATTTAAATCAAAATACTTTTGTTACGGTCATTATTTTGATATGCTGCATTAGAATAAAGATGACCCATTGGTGGCTGTTGTCTGCTCTATGGTCAGGTTATTGTCTCTTTTACGCATTTTCATTCTCAATTATATAACCATATTTTATTGTAAGCTTACGTGTCCCTACGTAAACTGAATTTGCAACAGCGCAATTAACGTTTTATAAATTCAAATATGGCTATGGAATTCCAAGTTTTCACAAAAAAAATGTGGGCATGTTGAAAAAATGTTGATTCCTAAATCTTATAAATAATTGCTTGAATGATTAAAAAAATCATTCTGTAAACATATTGCATTCTACATGCATATAATATATTCAATAAACAAGTATTTTGCCAAAATATGTTTTTTTATCAAAAGCAAAGTTTTATTGTATCCTAGTTCTTCTAAGGATTACTATACATCTTAACAGAAGAAAATTTGTGTGATATCTCAAACTTGTTAAAAATCAACTTTGGACTATTTTTAATATGTGTGAAAGGCATCTTTGAATAAACTGCTTCGTTTAGAAATTCATATCTTCAAATGGAAAGCAGGTCCTCTAGAGTAGATATAGGAAGATGTGGTGTGAGTGCCAATTACAACATGAATTAGACAACTCTCCATCCAAATAACAATTTATAAAAGTAAATTATTATAAGTTAGTGCACGGCCTTCAACACGGATCCTTGGCTCACACAAAACAACAAGTTATAAAGGGCCCCAAAATGTAACTTGTGTAAAAAATAAGAAATGTTCTGACATTTTTGAAAATCCCAGACTTTTTTCAAATATTTTTGCAGTTATGCAAGAATTTAATGGAAATTAGAGATCCCATACACATGTTTGAAATCATATCAAAATTTAAATTCTTAGATTTAAAATGAACCTAATTTCATTGTATTTAGCTGATTGATATTTATCCTAGATGCGATTTGGTTAGGCCTATATCTGCATGGAAAAAAATCTATATTATTAAATAAGATAACAATACAACACAAATACTTAAAATGCAAAATCTAAAAAAAACTGTTTTAATTTCAGATTACCAAATGAAGGAAATGACAGAGGACGTTGAAGATCAAATTCCAAAACAAATTCGAGGTATGTCTAATTCATTTGTACAGTGTAATATAAAAAGGGTGTGTCCATATTATTCCTCTAGCATGTTCAATATTTGTCGTTTTTTGTATATGTTAGCTGTATTGGGGCGATATATAGTTGATGGCTAATATAGCTAATTGAGACCCAATACTATTATACGGATAAATTATACAGGATCAAAATTAATACACCCATTTAAATGTAATTCGTATGTATCGATTATTTTTATTGAACGTTGATGAATATTTTGGAGGGGTAAATTCTACGTTCTATTACCAACGGCATTTCAACTGATCGGGTGGAGCTTACATTTCAACTTGCATAAGGACACTAAATTCGAAGGTATGTGTTCTCATAAACATGTTTAACCCCGCCGCATTTTTGCGCCTGTCCCAAGTCAGGAGCCTCTGGCCTTTGTTAGTCTTGTATTTTTTTTAATTTTAGTTTCTTGTGTACAATTCGGAAATTAGTATGGCGTTCATTATCACTGAACTAGTATATATTTGTTTAGGGGCCAGCTGAAGGACGCCTCCGGGTGCGGGAATGTCTCACTACATTGAAGACCTGTTGGTGACCTTCTGCTGTTGTTTTTTCTATGGTCGGGTTGTTGTCTCTTTGACACATTCCCCATTTCCATTCTCAATTTTATGTGACAAAGTTCATTGCCGTTTTAATTATAATTACCGAGTTCTAGTCGCCTATCATTTTCACTAAACAGATAAACAAAAGAACTGAAGATACGATATGGGACGAAAAAAAAGTTTAAGAGTTGTTGTTTTTTTGCGAATACAAGTATATTTGAACTGCATCAACGACAATAACTGGACACTCATTTTATGAGTTTATCCTAAAACACTTTTCTAAAGATGTTCTGGTTTATGATGACCTAACTAGTTGAACTCCGACCATTCAATTAAAATAAGTCAAGTAATAACATGAATAATAACCCGATCCATTTTGAATTCAGATCACCATTGAAAAAACAAGGGTATTTTATTCATATGATTTGTACCATGTGCCTTCCTTGTGACGGCCCTTTTAATTAAAGTACTTACCTTAGTTTAGGATTGAAAATATGAATTAAATAAAATTTTCGGATAATCAAGTCCCTTTCCGTTATGGATCTTAAACTAATGTGTCTTTGAAAACTTCTTTTGGCGGATATTTACAAAAAAAATGTTATTCTTAGAGAAGGTTGAAATCATCATGTTTTCAAAAGAATTTGGCCGAAAACTTAAGAAAGCAAGTAAGTCGAAAGCTATTCAACTTTAAAATTCAACCTACAAGGTTTTTCCCTATATGCGGACTCATCATGTACAATATCTTGAAGATATCATGATTTCTGTTTTGAACCTTGCTTTTTCACGATTTTGTACGATTTTGTACGATCGTTTGCTATTTTATTTAGCAATTATACAACAGTTACGCTTCCGATTTTCAAACTAAAAAGTCCCCGAAAGTTTTCAAAGTGGACAATGTTCTTTTGTATACAAACAGAACATTAAAATATTTACAATTGACCTATATGCGGACAAATTGTTGATATGGCATAGGCATAGGCATATTACCATTTTCATTTAAGGGGCATATATAATCCTATTGTAATGGATGTCGTCATGATAATTCAAAATGGCCGCTATGCAAATTAACAATGTACCCTATATTTTGCCATATGTGTTTTTTGGTTTGTAACTGCTCACAAAAGAAACATGAAATTACACACACAACTTCACATTGTTTAGATGCTCAAGACAATGCAACAGTTTCGAAAGCTTTTTCATTAAATGTCGTTTTAAATCAAAATACTTTTGTTACGGTCATTATTTTGATATGCTGCATTAGAATAAAGATGACCCATTGGTGGCTGTTGTCTGCTCTATGGTCAGGTTATTGTCTCTTTTACGCATTTTCATTCTCAATTATATAACCATATTTTATTGTAAGCTTACGTGTCCCTACGTAAACTGAATTTGCAACAGCGCAATTAACGTTTTATAAATTCAAATATGGCTATGGAATTCCAATTTTTCACAAAAAAATGTGGGCATGTTGAAAAAATGTTGATTCCTAAATCTTATAAATAATTGCTTGAATGATTAAAATAATCATTCTGTAAACATATTGCATTCTACATGCATATAATATATTCAATAAACAAGTATTTTGCCAGAATATGTTTTTTTATCAAAAGCAAAGTTTTATTGTATCCTAGTTCTTCTAAGGATTACTATACAACTTAACAGAAGAAAATTTGTGTGATATCTCAAACTTGTTAAAAATCAACTTTGGACTATTTTTAATATGTGTGAAAGGCATCTTTGAATAAACTGCTTCGTTTAGAAATTCATATCTTCAAATGGAAAGCAGGTCCTCTAGAGTAGATATAGGAAGATGTGGTGTGAGTGCCAATTACAACATGAATTAGACAACTCTCCATCCAAATAACAATTTATAAAAGTAAATTATTATAAGTTAGTGCACGGCCTTCAACACGGATCCTTGGCTCACACAAAACAACAAGTTATAAAGGGCCCCAAAATGTAACTTGTGTAAAAAATAAGAAATGTTCTGACATTTTTGAAAATCCCAGACTTTTTTCAAATATTTTTGCAGTTATGCAAGAATTTAATGGAAATTAGAGATCCCATACACATGTTTGAAATCATATCAAAATTTAAATTCTTAGATTTAAAATGAACCTAATTTCATTGTATTTAGCTGATTGATATTTATCCTAGATGCGATTTGGTTAGGCCTATATCTGCATGGAAAAAAATCTATATTATTAAATAAGATAACAATACAACACAAATACTTAAAATGCAAAATCTAAAAAAAACTGTTTTAATTTCAGATTACCAAATGAAGGAAATGACAGAGGACGTTGAAGATCAAATTCCAAAACAAATTCGAGGTATGTCTAATTCATTTGTACAGTGTAATATAAAAAGGGTGTGTCCATATTAGTCCTCTAGCATGTTCAATATTTGTCGTTTTTTGTATATGTTAGCTGTATTGGGGCGATATATAGTTGATGGCCAATATAGCTAATTGAGACCCAATACTATTATACGGATAAATTATACAGGATCAAAATTAATACACCCATTTAAATGTAATTCGTATGTATCGATTATTTTTATTGAACGTTGATGAATATTTTGGAGGGGTAAATTCTACGTTCTATTACCAACGGCATTTCAACTGATCGGGTGGAGCTTACATTTCAACTTGCATAAGGACACTAAATTCAAAGGTATGTGTTCTCATAAACATGTTTAACCCCGCCGCATTTTTGCGCCTGTCCCAAGTCAGGAGCCTCTGGCCTTTGTTAGTCTTGTATTTTTTTTTAATTTTAGTTTCTTGTGTACAATTCGGAAATTAGTATGGCGTTCATTATCACTGAACTAGTATATATTTGTTTAGGGGCCAGCTGAAGGACGCCTCCGGGTGCGGGAATGTCTCACTACATTGAAGACCTGTTGGTGACCTTCTGCTGTTGTTTTTTCTATGGTCGGGTTGTTGTCTCTTTGACACATTCCCCATTTCCATTCTCAATTTTATGTGACAAAGTTCATTGCCGTTTTAATTATAATTACCGAGTTCTAGTCGCCTATCATTTTCACTAAACAGATAAACAAAAGAACTGAAGATACGATATGGGACGAAAAAAAAGTTTAAGAGTTGTTGTTTTTTTGCGAATACAAGTATATTTGAACTGCATCAACGACAATAACTGGACACTCATTTTATGAGTTTATCCTAAAACACTTTTCTAAAGATGTTCTGGTTTATGATGACCTAGTTGAACTCCGACCATTCAATTAAAATAAGTCAAGTAATAACATGAATAATAACCCGATCCATTTTGAATTCAGATCACCATTGAAAAAACAAGGGTATTTTATTCATATGATTTGTACCATGTGCCTTCCTTGTGACGGCCCTTTTAATTAAAGTACTTACCTTAGTTTAGGATTGAAAATATGAATTAAATAAAATTTTCGGATAATCAAGTCCCTTTCCGTTATGGATCTTAAACTAATGTGTCTTTGAAAACTTCTTTTGGCGGATATTTACAAAAAAAATGTTATTCTTAGAGAAGGTTGAAATCATCATGTTTTCAAAAGAATTTGGTCGAAAACTTAAGAAAGCAAGTAAGTCGAAAGCTATTCAACTTTAAAATTCAACCTACAAGGTTTTTCCCTATATGCGGACTCATCATGTACAATATCTTGAAGATATCATGATTTCTGTTTTGAACCTTGCTTTTTCACGATTTTGTACGATTTTGTACGATCGTTTGCTATTTTATTTAGCAATTATACAACAGTTACGCTTCCGATTTTCAAACTAAAAAGTCCCCGAAAGTTTTCAAAGTGGACAATGTTCTTTTGTATACAAACAGAACATTAAAACATTTACAATTGACCTATATGCGGACAAATTGTTGATATGGCATAGGCATAGGCATATTACCATTTTCATTTAAGGGGCATATATAATCCTATTGTAATGGATGTCGTCATGATAATGCAAAATGGCCGCTATGCAAATTAACAATGTACCCTATATTTTGCCATATGTGTTTTTTGGTTTGTAACTGCTCACAAAAGAAACATGAAATTACACACACAACTTCACATTGTTTAGATGCTCAAGACAATGCAACAGTTTCGAAAGCTTTTTCATTAAATGTCGTTTTAAATCAAAATACTTTTGTTACGGTCATTATTTTGATATGCTGCATTAGAATAAAGATGACCCATTGGTGGCTGTTGTCTGCTCTATGGTCAGGTTATTGTCTCTTTTACGCATTTTCATTCTCAATTATATAACCATATTTTATTGTAAGCTTACGTGTCCCTACGTAAACTGAATTTGCAACAGCGCAATTAACGTTTTATAAATTCAAATATGGCTATGGAATTCCAATTTTTCACAAAAAAATGTGGGCATGTTGAAAAAATGTTGATTCCTAAATCTTATAAATAATTGCTTGAATGATTAAAAAAATCATTCTGTAAACATATTGCATTCTACATGCATATAATATATTCAATAAACAAGTATTTTGCCAGAATATGTTTTTTTATCAAAAACAAAGTTTTATTGTATCCTAGTTCTTCTAAGGATTACTATACAACTTAACAGAAGAAAATTTGTGTGATATCTCAAACTTGTTAAAAATCAACTTTGGACTATTTTTAATATGTGTGAAAGGCATCTTTGAATAAACTGCTTCGTTTAGAAATTCATATCTTCAAATGGAAAGCAGGTCCTCTAGAGTAGATATAGGAAGATGTGGTGTGAGTGCCAATTACAACATGAATTAGACAACTCTCCATCCAAATAACAATTTATAAAAGTAAATTATTATAAGTTAGTGCACGGCCTTCAACACGGATCCTTGGCTCACACAAAACAACAAGTTATAAAGGGCCCCAAAATGTAACTTGTGTAAAAAATAAGAAATGTTAACGTTCTGACATTTTTGAAAATCCCAGACTTTTTTCAAATATTTTTGCAGTTATGCAAGAATTTAATGGAAATTAGAGATCCCATACACATGTTTGAAATCATATCAAAATTTAAATTCTTAGATTTAAAATGAACCTAATTTCATTGTATTTAGCTGATTGATATTTATCCTAGATGCGATTTGGTTAGGCCTATATGGATTGCATGGAAAAAAATCTATATTATTAAATAAGATAACAATACAACACAAATACTTAAAATGCAAAATCTAAAAAAAACTGTTTTAATTTCAGATTACCAAATGAAGGAAATGACAGAGGACGTTGAAGATCAAATTCCAAAACAAATTCGAGGTATGTCTAATTCATTTGTACAGTGTAATATAAAAAGGGTGTGTCCATATTAGTCCTCTAGCATGTTCAATATTTGTCGTTTTTTGTATATGTTAGCTGTATTGGGGCGATATATAGTTGATGGCCAATATAGCTAATTGAGACCCAATACTATTATACGGATAAATTATACAGGATCAAAATTAATACACCCATTTAAATGTAATTCGTATGTATCGATTATTTTTATTGAACGTTGATGAATATTTTGGAGGGGTAAATTCTACGTTCTATTACCAACAGCATTCCAACTGATAGGGTGGAGCTTACATTTCAACTTGCATAAGGACACTAAATTCGAAGGTATGTGTTCTCATAAACATGTTTAACCCCGCCGCATTTTTGCGCCTGTCCCAAGTCAGGAGCCTCTGGCCTTTGTTAGTCTTGTATTTTTTTTAATTTTAGTTTCTTGTGTACAATTCGGAAATTAGTATGGCGTTCATTATCACTGAACTAGTATATATTTGTTTAGGGGGCAGCTGAAGGACGCCTCCGGGTGCGGGAATGTCTCACTACATTGAAGACCTGTTGGTGACCTTCTGCTGTTGTTTTTTCTATGGTCGGGTTGTTGTCTCTTTGACACATTCCCCATTTCCATTCTCAATTTTATGTGACAAAGTTCATTGCCGTTTTAAATATAATTACCGAGTTCTAGTCGCCTATCATTTTCACTAAACAGATAAACAAAAGAACTGAAGATACGATATGGGACGAAAAAAAAGTTTAAGAGTTGTTGTTTTTTTGCGAATACAAGTATATTTGAACTGCATCAACGACAATAACTGGACACTCATTTTATGAGTTTATCCTAAAACACTTTTCTAAAGATGTTCTGGTTTATGATGACCTAGCTAGTTGAACTCCGACCATTCAATTAAAATAAGTCAAGTAATAACATGAATAATAACCCGATCCATTTTGAATTCAGATCACCATTGAAAAAACAAGGGTATTTTATTCATATGATTTGTACCATGTGCCTTCCTTGTGACGGCCCTTTTAATTAAAGTACTTACCTTAGTTTAGGATTGAAAATATGAATTAAATAAAATTTTCGGATAATCAAGTCCCTTTCCGTTATGGATCTTAAACTAATGTGTCTTTGAAAACTTCTTTTGGCGGATATTTACAAAAAAAATGTTATTCTTAGAGAAGGTTGAAATCATCATGTTTTCAAAAGAATTTGGCCGAAAACTTAAGAAAGCAAGTAAGTCGAAAGCTATTCAACTTTAAAATTCAACCTACAAGGTTTTTCCCTATATGCGGACTCATCATGTACAATATCTTGAAGATATCATGATTTCTGTTTTGAACCGTGCTTTTTCACGATTTTGTACGATTTTGTACGATCGTTTGCTATTTTATTTAGCAATTATACAACAGTTACGCTTCCGATTTTTAAACTAAAAAGTCCCCGAAAGTTTTCAAAGTGGACAATGTTCTTTTGTATACAAACAGAACATTAAAACATTTACAATTGACCAATATGCGGACAAATTGTTGATATGGCATAGGCATAGGCATATTACCATTTTCATTTAAGGGGCATATATAATCCTATTGTAATGGAAGTCGTCATGATAATGCAAAATGGCCGCTATGCAAATTAACAATGTACCCTATATTTTGCCATATGTGTTTTTTGGTTTGTAACTGCTCACAAAAGAAACATGAAATTACACACACAACTTCACATTGTTTAGATGCTCAAGACAATGCAACAGTTTCGAAAGCTTTTTCATTAAATGTCGTTTTAAATCAAAATACTTTTGTTACGGTCATTATTTTGATATGCTGCATTAGAATAAAGATGACCCATTGGTGGCTGTTGTCTGCTCTATGGTCAGGTTATTGTCTCTTTTACGCATTTTCATTCTCAATTATATAACCATATTTTATTGTAAGCTTACGTGTCCCTACGTAAACTGAATTTGCAACAGCGCAATTAACGTTTTATAAATTCAAATATGGCTATGGAATTCCAATTTTTCACAAAAAAATGTGGGCATGTTGAAAAAATGTTGATTCCTAAATCTTATAAATAATTGCTTGAATGATTAAAAAAATCATTCTGTAAACATATTGCATTCTACATGCATATAATATATTCAATAAACAAGTATTTTGCCAAAATATGTTTTTTTATCAAAAGCAAAGTTTTATTGTATCCTAGTTCTTCTAAGGATTACTATACAACTTAACAGAAGAAAATTTGTGTGATATCTCAAACTTGTTAAAAATCAACTTTGGACTATTTTTAATATGTGTGAAAGGCATCTTTGAATAAACTGCTTCGTTTAGAAATTCATATCTTCAAATGGAAAGCAGGTCCTCTAGAGTAGATATAGGAAGATGTGGTGTGAGTGCCAATTACAACATGAATTAGACAACTCTCCATCCAAATAACAATTTATAAAAGTAAATTATTATAAGTTAGTGCACGGCCTTCAACACGGATCCTTGGCTCACACAAAACAACAAGTTATAAAGGGCCCCAAAATGTAACTTGTGTAAAAAATAAGAAATGTTCTGACATTTTTGAAAATCCCAGACTTTTTTCAAATATTTTTGCAGTTATGCAAGAATTTAATGGAAATTAGAGATCCCATACACATGTTTGAAATCATATCAAAATTTAAATTCTTAGATTTAAAATGAACCTAATTTCATTGTATTTAGCTGATTGATATTTATCCTAGATGCGATTTGGTTAGGCCTATATCTGCATGGAAAAAAATCTATAATTTAAAAAAAAACATTTGAGAGGAAACATAAAAATAATCCATTTAAATTTAAAAAATTAGGTCATTACTTAGTCAGACATTGTTATAGTGATGTTTTCTCTTAAAAAATGTATTTTTTACAATTAAACATTCTCATATTTCAAAAAAAAAAAGTGGTATAAACATTTCACCAAAAAAAAACTGTTTTTCTAATTAAAAAAGTGGCCTCGTGATAGCTTTAAATGTAAAGACCAAGACCGATGCATTCTTTTAGTTTTATAATCAATTGACTTTGACAATGGAAATATTTTGCATGTGTTCAATTATCTTAGAGTACCTGCAGGGTTTTACAAGTCATATGCTATCTGGTTTTTATGCAATCTGAAAACATACTACTTTACTTAAGATTGGCTGCAGACAAAGTAGGTTTCTGGATTAACCGTCGTCAGGAACGCTAGATGACAAACTGTTAGCATACATTTTCATTTCGGGGCCTTTTATAAATGTTATAGCTAATTATGTGGTATGGGCTTTGCTAATTGTTGAAGACCATACGGTTACTTATAGTTGTTAATTTCTGTGTCATTTGCTCTCTGTCTTACTCTCATTGAAGACAGGGGATCGAAGTAAGTTGATATTAAGTTCGAGAATTATTTTTAACGTTTGCCTTATCAAAAAGAAGATTTGGTATGATTGTAATGAGACAACAATTTACAAAGAGAGCAAATGACACAGAAATTATCAGCTATATCTTTGTTTATAGCGTTAGCAGGATCGGGCAACCTCAAGACTATTTCGTCAAGGGAGCTTTTCTTTGTGACATACTTCCACATAGTTATTTTTAACTTTAATCATTTGTTAATGGTGTTTAAAAAAAACACCATTTCTATTTATGTCTGAATGAGTCGTTGCTTATCTACAATGATTTATTAGATGTGTAATTAAATTTATTTGTAACAAAATGCCTCAAGCATATAACTTTATCAAAAATTTTATTTTTCTCAACTTCGCTTATATATATAGTTCAGTTTACACAGATTTTGTTGTTCAAACAAAGACAAATGAATTCAGCTTAGTTACGTCTTCTGCATAAACGGACTCGGAGAAGCCAAACCTAATTTACTCCAGGTGATTGTTATTATCAACTTCTAATCTTTCATTGAGCTAGATGATAAAATCCTGCAGCATTTATAAATCCAATTGTAACAAACCTAGGGTTACTATAAACTGTTTAACCATCATTCAGGAGGAGTGGAATCGACGGCAGTGTGAAGAAACAGATTTGTAATAAACATAACAATGATATTTATTTCAACAGTATTTTGACTTCTTCTTTCAATATAATAAACATCAAATACACATTCATCATTCAACAGATAAAGCAATAAATCGGGTGGTCAATATAAAAGGTAGTTGACGGTTCAAGAGATTGATTCAGAATGACATGTTGTTCTACAGGCTCCTATTTATGTGTTTTGGCACTTACTATGACGTTAGAGTAAACATCTAATCGTCCAATCAAAAGCAACGTTTCTTACGTCTTTTGGCTTGAAACGTTCAAGAAGACAATCAGATTTCGTTATTCTTAAATAAAGAAACAATATTAAGTTGTCCTCACTTTGTCCTTCTTGTCCGAATTATGTTTAAAAGCGTATGAAACTAAAAGGACATTTCTACATAATGCTATATTTAAACGGACAGTAAATTCCTTTCTCGATACGGCGTATGAACTTGGGTGTAATTTAAATAACCTTACGCATTAGAGAATGCTTAAATAAGATCAATGAAAACCCTGTTCTATCATAAATAAAGACAATGTTAATGAAAAGGGAGGCACAAACATTATAAATACGCAATTTATCTGCATTGATAAAGTGTTAACTTAAACAAATAATAATATGAGATCGCAAAGTGAATGTACAGAACGGTGTCATGGCAGATGTAAACAAGTTGAATCTCACGACGATATATGTCAAAATAAACCACTATATGACGGGATAATCAAAGTATTACATAGGTAAACATTACCAAGATATACATATAAAACTGGCCCTTATCACTTGCAAAGTACAAATAGTTTAAATCATGAGTATGAAAGTCAATGCATTTATCAGTGTTTGTGCACACCCGAGAAGTTGACCACCCGGCAATATTCAAATAAATATATGTCATATACAATAAATAATAGGTTAAATAATAACAATTATCAGTCCAGATTTGTCACAATTTCCCCCACCCAAGTCTTAAAATACTCCTGTATTTTCTGGAGGTAACAGTATACCAGTACTTTTATTTTTGTTTACTTAGTCTCTGTGTTCTTTAGTCTTTAATGGAATATATTCACACTGTTTAATTATATCATCCACACTTCTGTGTCTTCAGGGAAATCATCTTTCTGTCATCTGTAGATAATTTTCACTATTACACTCATAGCAAAATGCCAATTCCTGATAAGACATTGGACACATTTTAAAAACCATAGAGAACACTAGAGCCATTCACGAATTTCTTCAACTTATCTACAAAAACACAGTATCACTTTAACATCAAATAATAATTTCTGTTGACGCTGCAACTATAATTATTAACTACCTTGGAAATATCACAATATTCCACCAAATTTTCTAGAAAACCCCCTCTTTTCAACCAACTCTGGGGTGATCCGTCCCTATAGACAAATCTGGGCTACGTTTCTAGAAATATCACATAACAACTGGATGCATTCACAACACTGCACCATCACATAACAACTGGATGCATTCACAACACTGCACCAATACTTCTTCATATACACTATATCTCAACACATGAATAATCTTATTCATAAAAAAAATAAAAATAACGAGTGATACACATTTAAACACATAAGCACAATAAATTTTGAATGGCGTCTTGTCCTCTTCTTTGGTTTTAACTTCACTTCTTGCTAGATTATGAGACACTTTCTTTTGTCACTCTAAACTGTTTCCATTATATTCTGCGAGTCTATCTATGTGAAATACTTTTCCTGGTTTTCTTTGTCACTTCAATATTCCGTAATTTACTGGTACTGCACGAATTTGAATACTAAATCTTGTTCTGAAGTTTTATTAAGGTAATATCACAAATAATCACATTATTTTCATAAAACATATTTTGCCAGAGTTCTCTTATGTTTGTCCATAAACTGAACCATGCATATAAAATCCATTATCTGTTATTTTTCTTGACCCCCTATTTGATTTATTCTGCTATTTATAATTTGAGTCTGAATTTCATTTCCAACATCTTAAAATCATTTAATTAACATAAAATACGACTTCTGTAACCGTCAACTCCCGACCTATTGAATAAACGGACGGTTGTCTCACTGAACCGTTTCCATAGTTGTATTTGGTCTGACATTTCTAAAATTCTGTGAATTCGGGGGTTTATTCTCCCTAAATTCATGACCATTAGACATAGAACATTGTCTATAAAAATGATCAGGCGAGTCACAAATGAAGCAGGTCCTTTGATTCTGTGTATTGCTCCCGTTCTGGTAATTTTTGTGACCAAATCTAAAGTGGGATCGGTTGTTCGTATTCCGAATCTGATTTTCTAATTTATCCATTCTACTTAAAAGCATTTGAATGGTTCTGTCATTATTTGGCTGTTGGGAAATTAATCTGACATTTGGGTCACCGTTATTCTGCCATTCCATATCTTCTTTATTTTCACTATGATTTTCATGATAAGAAACGGAGCGGTCACTAGTTTTCTTTTCATCACTTGACTCCCCTAACAGAGCCTCACATCTTTCAATTATATCTACAGCGTCAGCGACCGTTTTACATTCTCGATCTACGCATCGACATTTCATTTCTATAGGAATCGACTTGTATAACTGATTAAGCGCCAACACTTCTTGTGCCAATGAATCTAAATTACAATAAGCCTTTTGTACCATCTGGCGGAGATCATCACCGAGAGCAGCAACTGTTTCACCGGAATTTCGCGTTCTCATTTCAAAACGTGATAACCATCGGTTTTGTTGACGTGCACTTCCGAATCTTTCTTCTAAGCGTCGGACAAGAATACTATAAGGTCGGCGTTCATGTGTAGGAAGGCTCATATAAAAAATTCGTGCACGGCCCTTTAAACTTGCAGCAAGTGTCAACACTCTATCCTCCATGCTCCATCTGCCTAGTTCTGCACAATCTTGAAAATGCGAAAAATATTCTTCCCAATCCGATCCACTATAAGCATCTGGGCGAATTGTAGCATGATGTCCAGCAATCGGCAACTGTTCACGGCAAAATCGTGGTGCATTTCCCTATTTTCTTTCATGACCGCTATTATTTTCAAAATACGAAACACCTGGTTCACCTTCAAAATTCCTTTCCATCTCTACTGTATTTCTCTGTCTAACCATATTGTCTCGTACGTTGTCATTGAATTCACTTTCCATATCACCTTGACCTTGTTTTATTGTATTTAATGCAGAGTCTTCATTATTTTTTTCGACCGTTTCACTTTTATCCATATTAAACTCGATTTCTGAATCAGATTCGTCAGACATTGAAAATTATTAAAGTTCACTATAAATATCGTTGAAAAATTAAGATTTCTATTCAAACTTAACAATCACAGGCGAGGTATTCGATCACTGGATGACAATTATTTTTGTCATCCCACTTCTGACACCAAACTGTAACAAACCTAGGGTTACTATAAACTGTTTAACCATCATTCAGGAGGAGTGGAATCGACGGCAGTGTGAAGAAACAGATTTGTAATAAACATAACAATGATATTTATTTCAACAGTATTTTGACTTCTTCTTTCAATATAATAAACATCAAATACACATTCATCATTCAACAGATAAAGCAATAAATCGGGTGGTCAATATAAAAGGTAGTTGACGGTTCAAGAGATTGATTCAGAATGACATGTTGTTCTACAGGCTCCTATTTATGTGTTTTGGCACTTACTATGACGTTAGAGTAAACATCTAATCGTCCAATCAAAAGCAACGTTTCTTACGTCTTTTGGCTTGAAACGTTCAAGAAGACAATCAGATTTCGTTATTCTTAAATAAAGAAACAATATTAAGTTGTCCTCACTTTGTCCTTCTTGTCCGAATTATGTTTAAAAGCGTATGAAACTAAAAGGACATTTCTACATAATGCTATATTTAAACGGACAGTAAATTCCTTTCTCGATACGGCGTATGAACTTGGGTGTAATTTAAATAACCTTACGCATTAGAGAATGCTTAAATAAGATCAATGAAAACCCTGTTCTATCATAAATAAAGACAATGTTAATGAAAAGGGAGGCACAAACATTATAAATACGCAATTTATCTGCATTGATAAAGTGTTAACTTAAACAAATAATAATATGAGATCGCAAAGTGAATGTACAGAACGGTGTCATGGCAGATGTAAACAAGTTGAATCTCACGACGATATTTGTCAAAATAAACCACTATATGACGGGATAATCAAAGTATTACATAGGTAAACATTACCAAGATATACATATAAAACTGGCCCTTATCACTTGCAAAGTACAAATAGTTTAAATCATGAGTATGAAAGTCAATGCATTTATCAGTGTTTGTGCACACCCGAGAAGTTGACCACCCGGCAATATTCAAATAAATATATGTCATATACAATAAATAATAGGTTAAATAATAACAATTATCAGTCCAGATTTGTCACACAATAGTGAATCTGTTACCTTCAAAGAAAGCTAGTGGGATCTCATTTACCTGCTCTTGAGTGTTCAAAAAGTCCCGGAACTGTACTGGTTTCACTGTTTTTCCACATCCACACTCCTGCACTGCCTCACATACTGTCTGTACCAGTCTCGTTGCACCTGATTCACCTGGATTACTGTTAACTGTATACTACTTGTAAAGTAGGGCTTCAACCTACTCACCAGAGTGAACAAGACTCTCCCACAACTAAAGAGTCTTGTTCGCCTGCTCTTACAGACCGATTTAAAGATGAAGACCACTAAAGAGATAATGAATGGCAATAAACCTCTCTCTCTGTACTGCAGTAAGGGTGTCCTAGTTCACAACGACATATTGTAAGGCTTTCTCTCACCATTCCAACGATCTTCTTGTTGGCACTGGCCTGGTTGTTGTGTTCTTTATCTTTACTACTATCTGTCTCACCTGGTCATTATCATC
This sequence comes from Mytilus edulis, assembly GCF_963676685.1. Taxonomy (NCBI): domain Eukaryota; kingdom Metazoa; phylum Mollusca; class Bivalvia; order Mytilida; family Mytilidae; genus Mytilus; species Mytilus edulis. The sequence goes on along the minus strand of NC_092357.1, from coordinate 62,334,779 downwards.
GCCTGTCATCTCTGTAATTATGCCCTCCAGTAACTTTTGATACGCTTCTGTATCTCCATCTGCCATATCACGCATTCCAATGCACATGGTTTTACCTGATAGAAAAATTGAAATTGCACCATAATGTGATGTATGTGAAGTTAGAGGCTGGTTAGTCAGTTCGATATTCAAAATTTAGCTGAACATCATTAAAAAAACATTGATTACATAAAAACATGATTTTCATAGTTAAGAAGACTGATAAGATACATAGGAAATCGTTAAATGACCCCATGATGTCGTAAATTATCGTTGTCCTCAAATCAATATATTCTAAGGTTCGATTTAGATTGCTCGTTTTCAACCCAAACGTAGACATGGACAATCCATGATCATTTCAGCAATTCAAAATCTCAGTTACTTATGACTGGGACAAAATAACATGAACATTGGATGGAACTTAACTTCCTGTAAGATAATGTAATGTTGTTCAATTGAATTAAATGTCAACAGGTTACATCACTACGATTAGACGTGCGACTGCATGTGAACACTTGTAAGTTGACAATCAAACTTACGATAAAATTCTACTTACGATTGTTTATTAAACGGTAAAAAATCATGATTTGATGTCTGACACAGACGTACGATCTAAGATTGCTGTACGATCTTTGTGAAATGATGGCTAGAAACAAAGGCCATGAGGCTATTCATGAACTTCTGGAATTCAAAGATTCATAAAATGTCAAAAAATGTTCATGAACGTGTATTAAAATTAGTTTTTAAACCTCATTCACTGAATGGTGTGTATGACCTTTCAATTCTTTCTATTCTAGGTACATTTATTAACTATAAGGTAAAAGGTTGGTTTTGAAATTATTATTCAAAGCGGATGCACATTGTTAAACTTTACTTTGAATTGTACTGTAAATGGTCTGTAAGTAATTATCTTGAGAATGTTGAAATGTGCAGATGTCATTGATGGATTGATTTTATAATATAAAAGAACAAATGTGCTGACAATTTAGCAATGGAAGGTTTTCCAACCAAAATAATTTTCAATCTATTTTCAAAAAAAATCTACATTATTAAATTATAGTTAATCAAAGCGTATTATACAAATATAGCCTTTTGTGTGAGGTCGATACATGTATATATTGACATAGAAGAAGTATATTGACTGAGGACGAATTCCGATGTCGATATACTTCTTTGGTTCGATATATCCTGTATTGACCTAATCCAAATGCTATAATCATGATAATTGTTATATTATTAAAGGCCGACGATATTTGTATCAAAATAGTAAGTTTGATTTATTCGATCATTTCATTTTGTTGGAATTCTATAGCTATCATATTGTCTCATAGACAATAACAACATATTAGTTGTTATCATATTTTATTGTTTATTTTTTCAAGTCTAATGTATTTGAAGATTGTTGTCTTCAAATAATCAATCATAAGTATATTTGTATTCAAAAATTTTAACGATGTCATGAATTATTAGTGGTTTTTAGATATTCTAAAAATAATCGTGCGATATGCTTTTTGCTATCCGACGTTTTCTAACTACCTTTCGAAAATATAGTTTAACATGTGACTATCCCTGAACGAGTCAAATTAGTTAAAATATACGAATTATTAATATAATACTATATACCTTTATGTTGCCATTGACCTGACAGACTTTTAATATATTATGAACTTTTATCAATAGAAGCAATTGAAGCAATTGAGACACTTCAAGGGTGTCAAAGTTGCAAATTGAATCTTAATAGTTTCCATTGTAATCAGTATATGTCCTAATATAGCATCAGTAGTATTTATTTTTTTCTTTATAGTTCAACATGGACTAGAAATAGGTGAATGGGAGCAAGACCAAACTACCTTTGTTGAAACCAGAGCTACACGCCACATACTGGAATCCTTACATTTCAATAACTGTATTGTTGTTACAGGGAGCTCGGGTTGTGGAAAATCTGCAAATATACACCATGCTGCCATACACCTACGTAACTATTTAGGATATGAGATTATACCTATTTTGTTCGGACCAACCGACATTATTAGTTATCATAACAAAAACAAAACACAAGTCTTTGTTGTTGATGACATTTGTGGAACGGAAATGATTAACATACAGAAATTACAAATGTGGATTGATTATTCAAACAAAATGGAAAAAATCTTTAAAATTACCAATAAACATGCTAAAAATAAAACTGATGACAATGTTTCAATGGTTTCAGGTTCAAAATTATTGGTTTCCTGTAGACTGCAATTACATAAAGACTCAAAATTTCAACCTTTAACATTACTCCTAAGAAAAGAATGTAATATGTTATCAGCAGATTTGTGTCTGTTACAAGAAGAAAGAATGCGTATGGCACAAATGTACTTTCCAGATGCCATAGCTGATAAATTAGATGCAATACAAGCCAAGGAAGAAGTGGATTGCTACCCATTGCTCTGTAAATTATCAAAAGACAAAACATCAGAAGAAATCCTCAAACTATTTTCAGCTCCAGTAGACAGTATTACTAAGAATATAAATTATATAATTTTAAACAAAAAGGAGCAGTTATGTGCTCTTGTTCTGTGTATCATTTTCGATAATGGAATCAACATGGATTGGTTAAAATCAAAGTCAGACCAAGAGAAGAACAAGAAGGACAAACTTGAAGATATTTTAAAAGAATTTAACATAGACTTAAGCAAAGAAGTGTCAAGAAATTCTTTAATATCTGGTTTTTCCATATTAAATGGTTCCTTTTTGAAACAAAGGGGTACACAGTATAAAATGATACACGACAAAATATATCTAATGGCAGCAGTTATCTGTGGACAGCATCTTACAAAATGTTTTATATCATATGCTCCAACTGAAATTATTCGTGATCTTTTTCAATTTAAATCTATAACCGAGGATGATTCAATTATACTATCTGAAGACAAGGAAACAGATTATTTTGAAAGGTTACTTTGTGACTTAAAAGAGCATGTCATCACAAGTACATTCAATAATAAACAGTTAATGCATCAGTTATTCATTGATAAGCTAATAAGTTTTTTTAGAAGGAATGATAAAGCAATAACATTACTACAGGAACTTGATGGAAAAAAGCAAATTGATAAACTCAATTCAACACCTTTAATAGAATCAGCATCGACTGGTAATATAGACATTGTTCACTTTCTGGTCGTTGATGTGAAATGTAATGTGAATTATAAAGACTACATTGGCCGGTCATCTGTATATAGGGCGTCTGCTAGCGGACATGGAGATATAGTGAAACTGTTACTACAGAGCAATGCTGATGCCTCTCAGTGTGACAGTAGTGGGAAGTCTCCATTGTATATGGCATGTAGTGGAGGACATACAAATATAGTTAAACTGTTACTGCAAAGCAATGTTGATGTCTGTCAGTGTAATAATTATGGACAGTCTCCATTGTATGTTGCATGTAATGAAAATCATATAGATATAGTAAAACTGTTACTGCAAAGCAATGCTGATGTCTCTCAGTGTAACAAATTTGGAGAGTCACCATTGTTTATTGCCTGTAAAGGAGGACATACCGATATAGTGAAATTGTTACTGCAAATCAATGCTGATGTCTCTCAGTGTAACAAATGGGGACATTCACCATTATTTGCTGCATGTGCTAGAGGACATACAGATATAGTGAAACTGTTACTGCAAAGCAATGCTGATGTTTCTCAGTGTATCGAATGGGGAAAGTCACCATTATTTGCTGCATATACTAGTGGACATACAGATATAGTGAAACTGCTACTGCAAAGCAATGCTGATGTTTCTCAGTGTTTTGATTGGGGTAATTCTTTATTGCATGATGCCTGTGATAAAGGACATGCAGATATGGTGCAACTCTTACTGCAGAGCAATGCTGATGTCTTTCAATGTAACAAGTGGGGAGAGTCACCATTGTTTATTGCCTGTAAAGGAGGACATACAGATATAGTGAAACTGTTACTGCAAAGCAATGCTGATGTTTCTCAGTGTGACGTATTTGGAGAGTCACCATTATTTGCTGCATGTACTAGAAGACATACAAATATAGTGAAACTGTTACTGCAAAGCAATGCTGATGTTTCTCAGTGTTTTGATTGGGGTAATTCTTTATTGCATGATGCCTGTGATAAAGGACATGCAGATATAGTGCAACTCTTACTGCAGAGCAATGCTGATGTCTTTCAATGTAACAAGTGGGGAGAGTCACCATTGTTTATTGCCTGTAAAGGAGGACATACAGATATAGTGAAACTATTACTGCAAAGCAATGCTGATGTTTCTCAGTGTTCCATTTTCGGTAATTCTTCATTGCATGTTGCTTGTGAAAACGAACATGCAGATGTAGTAAAACTGTTGCTTGATAACAATGCTGATATCTTTCAGAGAAATTTATTCGGCAAGTCTCCGTTTGATGTCATTTGTAAAATAGGACATACAGATATAAAGAAACTGTTACTACAGAACAAGGTTGATGTTTCCAAGCGTTGCTATAAAGGTAAGTCCACAATGTATATGACGGGTGAAATAGATCATACAGATACACTGTAAGAGTATTTAAACTGTTTTAGCTTAAATTGTATATTCAGTGCATGTATCATGTCCTAAGCTTGTTGACATATTTAAATAGCTTATTTACCGTGTAGTTTTGATAAAGTTCATTGATCTACGTCATGTATCACATTTGAGCCAATTGGCCGTGCAATATTGAACCATAATGTAGAGAAACAGACGTACAGTGTATCAAAGTATTCAAAGATTTAGAAGAAATAGTTTCCGGATTTATCGTTTAAAACATTAAGATCGTTAAAAATTTGGCAGAATTGTCAGAAAACCAAAATTTACATTTTTGACTGAAATTATATTTTTCTAAATAATATTTGAGGAATAATTAAAATGTGCTTTTCTGACAGGGACTGGGAAAAAAGACGTCATTTGATCTCTTGTGAAGAGTTGTCTTAGTGGCAATCATACGACATTTTCTTTTCTATATTAGATACAAAGCTTATAATTGTGTCAATTAGTCTACATAACAGTACCGTTAGGATAATCATAATCTTCATTTGCATTTTAATAGAAAGGAACAACTTGTTCAAATCTGTAGTTTTAAAGCTGTTTAATGTTCAACAATATTTAAAAAAAAAGATATACATTTCCATCATATGGAACAAACGAGTTACAATAATATACATTGTCTATGAAATTATTGTAAGAGGTGCCGGGATAATCATATCTCGTTGTGTTGTTCAATGATCTATATAAATGTGATATATTTTCGTTTGAGTTATTGGCTCTTGGAGTGTAAATCCACACACTAGCGTATAAAAGCATTTAACAAAAATAAGATTTTCAGTTTCCAGTCGTCATTTATATTCAGTATGAGTTTTATTATATTACTTGCATTATAAATAATAGACATAAGAAGATGTTGTAGAATGTCAATACGACAACTCTCCATCCAAGTTACAATGTGTAAAAAGTAAACTGAGACTACATTTATAAGTAAAATTTGAGGTAATAGTAGTATATCTTTTTTTATTCAGTGAGAGGACATCTATATATAGCGGAAAGTGAAATTAAAGGTCACAGTTAGCTTCTTTCAACTTCGTACTTTATATGGCCTTTTTAACTTTTTGGGGTTCGAGCGTCGCTGATCAGTCTTTTGTGGACGAAACGCGCGTCTGGCGTATATACAAACTTTAGTCCTGGTATCTATGATGAGTTTATTTCCTTCTTCCAAAAAAGCTCATGTATGAAGCGAACATAACTTGAATAAAGGAATAAGTCTAAAAGAAAAAGAGAACTGTTGGTTCCATTGTCGATTGCTTTTTGAACAAAAAATGTCTTACAAACGTTACAAATATTTTATCATTTAAGGAAACAGACATCTTTTGAAAATTTGTTGTATAAATCAAGGTTGGTTTTTACAAAGTGCAATTTATCCTTCCCTATGAAAAAATATCCGAATGTACGTTGTACATTCCTTTTTATGAAACAGATCTAGAGCTGCACCAATTATTTTCTTTCAGTTTTTAGATAGAATTTCTTGGTAAAGGGTAGAAAAGTCGAATATTTCGATACTTTTGCAAGATTCTTATATTGTTTTGAAAACTAACAAGTCTTTGAATTTTTTAGTGTCTACATCTGATTCCTGCCGCCTATAGAATAAGCAGTATCAAAATAACTTTGTTATTTTTGATTGCTGGTAAAAATTATGTTAATAATTTAAAAAGAGGTTTCGTAGAGCACCTGGAGGACCCAACATTATAACTTTGTTTGAAATTGCACTTTTGTAATTAGTAATTCAATTCAGTTAAGATTTTCATCTTTGGTTGAAATCCAAGGGAGCATATCACAGACCCATAAGTATCAATTGTTTTCTTCTTGATAAGGGTCGTACGGGTATAGTTTGAGTTTTCAAGTAATTGGCAAAACCTAATTTAATCGTCTTATGATATGCAGATATCACTCGCGATAAATTTCACAATATGTAAATTTTCAGATCGGAATGCTTATCTGGTATTTGAAGACCATGAAATAGTTATCAAATGTACCCGGCTTATAATTTGATACACCAGACGCTCGTTACGTCTACTTAAGACTCATCAGTGACGCTCAGATCAAAACAGTAAGAAAGTCAAACAAGTATAAAATTGATAAACATTTAGAACCCACATTGATTGTTTATATAGTCTCTGTATTCAGAATAGTATGAACATGCACGAGCGTAACGTATTCATTGAGATATACAAACAATTGGACAATAGGCATGTTACTACTATAAGACAGGACGATAACAGTTTGAAAGTTGAAATCGGCAGGTTTGTCATATAATGTGGTTTGACATCGCCCGCCTGTGTCAGTTTCAAGCAAACATCAAGTTATTTTTTAGACATTATAGATTCAGCAGTGTCCTTAATCAGATTCACCAAGATATATATGTAATATATATTTTGTATTGGACAAATACATCAGAAAGTCCTATTCCGTTTTACGTGATAGATTATACCATTTTATTAAATAAAAATGTACGACCATTCTACAAAGACAGTAGAGAGTCTCCCCGTGCTTCAGGTTTATGCTCTTATAATATACTAGATAATGGAGTGTGTGTCCGAGCGAGAAAGGGATTTAGTTACGATACAGTTGCCAGGTCATTAAAGACTGCACATTTTGACTTTACTTTTGATTAATTTATTAGGTCTTTGCATCTGAATTAAACACTTTTATTCTAAAACCAGTTGTTGACATGATACGGGTTATGTTCTTGTCATATATTTCATAATGATATAATACTAAACCTTAACGGGAGGGATTGTATTTGATATTCATATAAGACATCATCTTTCAATTAGTTTAATTGAGGTCTGGAGCTGGCGTGCCAGTAACTGCTAGTAGTTCTTTGTTTATTAATGTATCATTGTCATTTTGTGTTTGTTTTTTCTACATTGGCTAAAGGTAAGGGGGATGGGTTGAGATCTCAAAAACATGTTTTACCGCACAGCATCTTGCGCCTGTCACAGGTCAGGAGCCTCTGTCCTTTGTTAGTCTTTTATTATTTTTATTTTTAGTTTCTTGTTTAGTATGACGTCCATTAATTATTTTTGTGTATGGGCCAGCTTAATCACGCCTCCGAATGCTAGCTTTTCTCGCTCCCATTGTTGGCCTTCGGCTGTTGTCTGCTCTTTGGTCGGGTTGTTGTCTCTTTGACACGTTCCCGATTTCCATTTTCAATTTTAAATATTAATGGAAACATTTTGACAATCCTACGTGTGACAATAGATTCCAAAAGGTTATTCAGAACACTTCTTATACCCTTTTGCAATTTGACAAACACAAATATTTTTCTAGTAGAGGAGGTTGCTCAAATCAAAATATTATTAACAACGATCCAATAAATATTTTGTTCTGTAGTTTTGCGTTTGTCCATGAAAGTAAGCATTTAAAAAACCTATAATTTTTTTTTTAAATGGACTTTCTAAAGGATGTTTGTATATATTAATTTAACATGATAAGATTGTGAATTTTAGGGAACATTTTGTCTTATACTGTTTTCCCTGTTTTCCAATTAAGGAGAGAAGGGGTAATTTTAGCATCCTAATCATGAACTTCTTTTTTATATTTAATAATTTTCGAGCGCCTGTATATAGGCAAAAATCTCACAGTTGGTACTATATTCTTGAGTTTACTATCGTGATTTATGCGATAAAAGGCTACAATACCCGTCCCTTTTCATGAATGTGTCCTACCGAATTAGACTATTTACCAGATTTGTAATAACATAAGCAAGACGACAGTGCCACATGTGGAGCAGGATTTGCTTGCCCTTGCGGAGCACCTGGGATCACCACCAGTTTTTGGTGTGGTTCGTGTTGCTTAGTTTTTAGTTTTCTATATTGTGTCTTGTGTGCTATTATTTGTATGTTTGTCTTTTTTTTTCAGCCATGGCGTTGTCATTATATTTTCAATGAATGAGTTTGACTGTCTCTCTGTCCTCTGCATATAAGAAAACAATGCTTAAAAGTTGACTGATCCTTATGTGCTTTAAATTAAGAAATAATGGCATTCATTGATTATTGCGAATCTTTTTAATTTTTTTCGAATCTGATATTGTCTCATTTTTGCATTGATAATAATTAATGAAAACATTCCTATTATTTTTTATTTTACAAGTAATATTTTTGTCACAGATGACCATGTCCATTTGACATAACTTCAATGTCATCTATTTCTAGAAGGTGACAGTAAATTGTCAAATATCCATTAGTATAATTTTGACTTTGTATGAAAGGCTAACAAAAAATACACAAATCAAGCAGAAAAAAAATAATTTGGTGAATGAATTGTGTCAGTATAAATACAAAGAAGTGTTGGCAAATCAAGGTTGATTTATAAATTTTGGCTTCCTACAATCAAAACATGTTTTGAACTCATGAAGAGTAAGAGGTTGTTTCTGATAAAACAAATCCTGAAATCCATTGAAAATATTGTGAAAGTGAATTACTCACAATGACCAAGATAAATAAAATGCCAGTTGGACTGTGAAAAAAACAGTTTATTTAAATTGAGAAAGGAACCATTAGACCACTATATGTTCTTAATTTGTTTATGCTTTTTAGTGATATGTTGCACAAAGAACATTAAAAGGTCAAAGGAAGTAACAAGTCTTGAAGTGTCTTATGTGTACATATTTTTTAATCTTTCGTACTTTCAGGTTCATTATTGACGTCTTCAATTGTATGTGATGGTCATTTCTTAGATTGTATGCTGGACAAAAGGTTGATAGACGCACATTATATGCCAACAAGCACAACTAAAGGTAACACTATTTATTTATAGAGTAGGAAACACATTCATTATAAGGTACTAAATTTACACACTTTTTGACATGTGGTAGAGAAGTTAACTTTCAGTTTATATTTAGTTGTGTATGCTAAAATGATAGCTCACCATACTTCGTTTATAGCATGACTCTCTAAATGGTAAAAGTCTTTATAGTTTGCATTTCTGTAAATAAAGACAATGCAATTTCCCATAGGAACTTTTTTTACGGCTCAAACTGTAACATGATGGAAAGCAAGTGAAAAACTATAAATATTTGAACTAGATCTTACAAAGATTTATATTTTTATTAAAATAATTGTTTCTCCAATAGCTCTTTGCATCCTTGACAGCTGTTTATTCTGGACCATTATATAATTTTAGCTCACATGGCCAAATGGGCCAAGTGAGCTTTTCTCAACACTTGGCGTCCAGCGTCCGGCGTCCGTCGTCGTCGTCCTGCGTTAACTTTTACAAAAATCTTCTCCTCTGAAACTACTAAGCCAAATTTATCCAAACTTGGCAACAATCATCATTGGGGTATCTAGTTTAAAAAATGTGTCCGGTGACCCGGCCAACCAACCAAGATGGCCGCCATGGCTAAAAATAGAACATAGGGGTAAAATGCAGTTTTTGGCTTATTACTCAAAAACCAAAGCATTTAGAGCAAATCTGACGGAGTAATATTGTTCATCAAGTCAACATCTATCTGCCCTGAAATTTGCAGATGAATCGGACATTTCGTTGTTGGGTTGCTGCCCCTGAAATGGTAATTTTAAGGAAATTTTGCTGTTTTTGGTTATTGTCTTGAATATTATTATGGAAAGAGATAAACTGTAAACAGCAATAATGTTCAACAAAGGAAGATCTACAAATAAGTCAACATGACCAAAATGGTCAGTTGACCACTTTAGGAGTTATTGCCCTTTATAGTTAATTTTTAACCATTTTTCGTAAATCTTAGTAATCTTTTAGAAAAATCTTCTCCTCTGAAACTACGGGGCCAAATTTAACCAAACTTAGCCATAATCATCATTGGGGTATCTAGTTAAAAAAATGTGTCCGGTAACTCGGCCAACAAACCAAGATGGACGCCATGGCTAAAAATAGAACATGGGGGTAAAATGCAGTTATTGGCTTATAACTCAAAAACCAAAGCATTTAGAGCAAACCTGACAACAGTAAAATTGTTCATCAGGTCAACATCTATCTGCCCTGAAATTTTCAGATGAATCGGACATTCCGTTGTTGGGTTGCTGCCCCTGAAATGGTAATTTTAAGGAAATTTTGCTGTTTTTGGTTAATATCTTGAATATTATTATAGATAGAGATAAACTGTAAACAGCAATAATGTTCAGCAAAGTAATTTCTACAAATAAGTCAACATGACCAAAATGGTCAGTTGACCACTTTAGGAGTTATTGCCCTTCATAGTCAATTTTTAACAATTTTCTTAAAATTTGAAGATTTTCAATATCATTTTCCACAGAAAGTACTGTTATAGATAGAGATAATCGTGAGCAGCAAGAATGTTTAGTGAAGTAAGATCTACAAACACATCACCATCACCAAAACACAATTTTGTCATGAATCCATATGTGTCCATTGTTTAATATTCACATAGACCAAGGTGAGCGACACAGGCTCTTTAGAGCCTCTAGTTAATGTAAACTTTGTTGTACGAACGTACATGACTTTTAGAACGCACCTACGCATGTGAGATTTCCGCGGGGTTTTGGTGAATGTCAACAGAAAGATACGAGGACCGAGAATACTGAACACAAACAGAGAAAACGTTATTTAAATGGTATCATTGTGCTTCTGAATGTTATCGAAATGATAGTTTTAAACATATACTCAAATTAAAATACATCGGATATCTTTTTTAAAGATAGTTCTTGTTTTTGTGTTTTTTGTGTTGTTGTTTGTCTTTTCGGTATTTTTTGTTTTGACATCGCGTTATCAGTTTGTTCTCGATGAGTTTAAATGTCCTTTTATATATATATATATACCTTTTTATAACATGTTATAATTATGATTTTTCAACATACAGATTAATTATTTAATTGAATAAACGGAACAAATTATTGAATAATTTAAAAGAAAATGAAAAGGCATCACAATCTGCAATAATTAAATACATATGATCAAGAATGAATAAAAAGATGATAACAAACAACACATCAAAACGTTAGTCAGTATGTCGTTAGAAATTTGCAAAACATGGTGTAAAAAGAACCAAAGTGACTGATGTATATGTATCAAAGCCCATATTTCAAGAATTGTGTAAACATTTTAAATCCTCAGTTTGATTTTCTATATAGAACAAAAATGTATACAACAAAACTTAAAAAACAAATTTTAAAATCGTGCTTATTAAAGTTCTAAATTTCCTTTATAAATATGTTGAGGAGCATAATTGTACTAAATTTATTTATACTCAAATGTATCCAAAAGCTGCGTATTTTACACAAACATTCTACTAACAAGCGAATGATAATAGATTGATGGACAGTAGCAGAGACACAACACCGAAACGTAACTCAAAGAGAAACGAACTATAATGTAACAATGGCCATTTTCCTGACTTGGTACGGGGCACAGAGCGGATTTAGGGGGGCAGGGGGCCCCCCCCCCCCCTTTTTCAGAAAAAAATTGGTTGGTTATATAGGGAATCACTGAAGCGTGACAGAATCGGTCCCCTCCTTAGGCAATCAATGGGCCCCTCTTATGAAAATTTCTAAATCCGCCACTGGGGCATTTTATGAAAAATGGTGGGTTGAACCTGGTTTTGTGGCATGCCAAACCTCCCGCTTTCTAACCAAATGTAAATTCTTTGTATTTTATAGATATCAAGAAATTAAAAGATGAAATGGTAGGAGAAAAAAAGAATGAATTTCAAAATTTGATAATGGTATCCACTTTTTTAAAAGAAAGAAAGAAGTGTTCAATATCACAGGACAGCGAATTGCTTATATATAGTGTGAAGACCAAACAAGATTTGTTATGTAGATTATCTCTTTCCTATATTTATGACAGAGAATATCCGCTTCAATATCTTTTCGAGGCTCTGTCTATAGCTATTGAAGAAGAAGACAATGGCTGTGCAAAAGCAATCGCTTGGTTTATTACAAGGACATTTTTCCTCGCAAACAGAGTTCTTCTAAATTGCATAATAGATATTTGGCCCGCCTTCAAAGAATCTTCCTCAAAGGTTACAATCGTAATTGAACTTGTGTCTAAGATCAACGATCATGTTAAAACACCGGCCGAACATTTCCCTGTTGAAATCATTTATTCAATAGATGAGGATGTTTATGTACATTGCACCAACTCTGATAAAAACAAATCAAATACGCATTTACATTTTGCTGATAACAAGCAAATAACCGGGCTATCTGCACAGAATTTGTTTGTGCAACATAGTAAGCTTACGCTTATATGCAAATCCTCATTTCTACAACGCGGTATTGAAAAACAATGTGTTCATCTTTTCTGTAAAGTAAAAGGATTGATACCTGCTGGAGAAAATCCTTTCCCTAAATTATTGTGTAGCTTGCCAACAAAAGTTTTAGAAGGGAGCCCAGACTTAATGACGAATTTAAGAGTTGGAGATATGATTGGCACAGATGAGTTTAAAAAGGGAACTCTTGGAGGGTTTGTAAAGGTCAGGGGAGATAAGGCTTTTCTTACATGTCTCCATGTATTTTTGAGTCCTCAGAAACTGGCTGCTGATCATATCAGTCTCGATGATGATAAACCTTGGTATGTTAAATGCTATCCAGCTAGTGTATCACACGCTGCTTCTAGCACTTCTTCCTTCATATGTGGAAGGATACGCGATATAGCGTTCGAAACCAATAAGTGTGAATCTACAAGTATAGATGCCGCATTAATCAATTTACAAGAAGAAGTTGATATATGTCCAACAGACTATGTGGTCAATCAGAATGCAGGTCACTACGGTCTCCTTGGTAAGCTCACTTATGATTATCGTTTTCTAAATGTAAAAAAAAGTATATAAGTGTAATGGTATTTTCATTGCTGAAATGCAGAAGAAGAAAAAATAAAATGAATTTGCATTTATTTTCACATGTTTCAGTATAAATATTCTTCTGCAATATGAACATGAATAAAGTTGATCAAAAATTTTTATTATCGGAGATTTTCTGTTATAATTAGTATGATAAAAGCGCGTATATAATCTATAAATTCGTCAGTTTTGGAAATGTTGGGTAGCTGTTCGTGACACTAGTGGGATATTGGAAAGGAAACGTTAGCATGTTGAAAATAGGGTTTAACACCCCCGCATTTTTGCCCCTGTCCCAAGTCAGGAGCCTCTGGCCTCTCTTAGTCTTGTATGTTGTTTTTTTTTATTTTAGTTTATTTATATGTTTTGGAGGAAAGTGTGGCGTCCCTTTTCACTGAACTAGTACACAATTTTATTAAGGGACCAGCTGAGGACCTCCTCCGGGTGCGGGATTTCCCCGCTGCGTTGAGGACCGATTTGTGGACTTCGCTTATTCTCTCTTTGAAATATTCCCAATTTCCATTCTCAATTTTATTAGGTCTTTCCACTTTTCCGTGGAAAGACCTATTGGTTTTCTTCTGATTCTTTTTTTTTTCTTCCGCCAATTTTTTTTTTTCTTTCGCTGCTTTTTTTTTTCGCAAGATGTCGCTTAGATATTTGGAATATGATATCGAACAGTTTATACGTTTTGAAACTGACCTTGCTTAACTGAGTACTTCCAATTAAAGAGTTATATTCCCCAACACTGTTTTTCTTGTGATCTCTGAGGCTTCGCAACCTATAAAAAACCGACAAAATTAGTTTTCCAAATTGTCCGTTATATCCCCAGGATGTGCTGTTTAATTTTGACCGAAGCCGTATAGACATTCCATATGAGAGTTATTTCCCCTTTTGTATTTGATATTTTGAAATGTATTTTTAACTGGAAAACCATAAGTGATAGAGGCATATGGTCTTTAGATTTGAGGTCATTGGTCCAAAAAATGAAAATGATGTCAAGGTCAAAGGCCAAAGGTCAAGGTCAGAGGTCAAGGTCATGTTCAAAATTTTGATTTATTTTCAGTAATCATATAAGTTATCGACAAATTATTTTCACAAAATTGTTAGTTGCGACATGTCGTAACACATAAATTTTAGTCATAAGGGTACGTAGTCGTAGACATTTGATGCAAGTTTCTTCCCCCTTTATATCTAATCAGAGTCGTATGGCATTATAACTCATTAACAATATAAAATAAAGGTCTAGAATCTTTTGAAAGTGATCTTTTGTAAACCGGAAGTAGCTATTTTTGTACTCAATTAATGTAAAAGTAAATAGAACCATATATTTTGGGAATCAGTGGAAAGTAAACTTTCAAACAATACCGGAAGTAGCATCTTTTGAACCGGAAGTAACAAATTATCTCCCTTATTTATATCTTTTTGTATAGAAACCATATATTTTTGGAATCAGCGAACAATAAAATGTCAATTGACGCTGAAATTGACATTTTGAACCAGATTTTAATATTATCATATCAAAAAAGATGCTTACTGGTGGAAAGACCTTCAATTGTTCTCTGAACAATTGGTTTTTAATTAATATTTTAATTGGTTTTAAATAATTTTTCTATTTGTTCGTTTGATTATCCAAAAAGCCAAATGGACACGAATTCTGTCCTATATAGATAAGGACTAACAGAACTATACTAATATTTCAAACTCATAATTGTATTATAATATGGTCAGTGAATAGTTATTTCGAAGAACATTTTAAACCATAAATGAATAAGAGTTTTACCGTGTACTACTTTTAGAACGAATTATATCAAAGCCATAGATAACTTCATAAGTCAAAGCTGCAAATATTACTAATTATAACATGTATAAGTTAACGAGATTTTAAATTCAATTTGACAGCTACAGACATACTAATGTTGAGCTCACCTGGCCAAAAAGAAATAAAATATCTTCTCTACTGAAACTATTGGGCCAAATGAAACCAAAATTTTCCTAAATCATCATTAGGGTATCTAATTTGAAAAATGTCACCTGAAAAATCAACCGAGATGGCCGTCATGGCTAAAATAGAACATGGGGATAAAATAAGCTTATATCTCTGAAACGAAAGCATTAAGAGTTATTCTGAAATAAGTTTAAATGTTCATCAGGTCAAGCTATTTCTGTTCTATCAGAAAATCTGTTGTTGTATTGTTGCACCTGAATTGGTAATAATTTTGAGGAAATGTTGCAGTTTTTGGTTATTATCTTGATATTGTTATAAAGAGATAAACTGTAAACTGCAATAATATTCAGCAAAGAACGCTCTATAAATAAGTCAAATTATCAAAACTGTCAATTGCCCCTTCAGAAGTTATTGCCCTTTAAAGTAAATGCAGGTTAAGTAATGACACGGTGATGTAGGTGATTTACTTGATAACAGAAAATGTTTTTGATGTATCATTATTAATAAATACTGATTTTTTTTATGTAGGTCTTACTTCACCTTTCCTAAACGATAGCTGTGTAGACTACAAAGGACTGTGTTCTAAATGTCCCAAACACACCATAACCGCTAACACTGTCTCTGTCGGAGCTATTTCAAGAACATCGAATACAGATTCTTCATCGCAAGTGATGGAAAATATGGAAAATGATATTGACATTAAACCCTTTGATAAGTCATTTAATGATGTGATTCTGGAAGGTATAAGAGATGATGCGGCTTTTGTTATCAAAACTATCCGCGAGTCTCCTAACCAATCTGTATCATTAGAACAACGAATTATGGATATAGTAAACAACAAATGTCATAAAAAAATCAAAACAGAAACAAAACAAATTATTGCTCAAATTGCTTATGAAGTATGTACAAGAGCTTGCAGCACTAGTGACGTGGATGAATTACTTCAGGAAGTAACAATTGCTAACACCCACAATAGATTTTCAGAAATCATAGATGATATTCATATGCAAAAGACATATCTTAGAAAGGCATTTGAGACTGAAAAAAGAGATAGAACTTCACGCCAAATGTTTGGACAAATTTACATATCCAATATTCCCTTTGAGCCTGGAGATTCTGGAACATGTATTTATGTTACTCATCCTGTTCAAGGCTGTATAGGAATGGCTGTTGCAAACCATCCAAATGGTGGTTGCATAGCTACCCCTATTATGGAGATACTCAAATATTTCAAAATAGGACACAGATCAACTAAGCAGCCTTAAAAACCGTCTTCGGCAGAAATAGTCTACAGAGATGAAAGCAGTGCCATTCCATGTGCAATCAACTATAATACGCCGTATACCTGCAATTGGCACATCAAGCTGTCGATTTAAAAGCAGAGAACTCATAAAATATTTACAAACATTATTCTACATATAATACAGGATGATAATTATTTTTATACATATATATATACCAATTACTCATATTTTAAAACAAGAAATATAACTATTAACTAGGCATTTCAAATGAAAAAAAATACGATTTATTTAAAGCATTATCGTTTGCATGCAGAACATGCAAATATATACTGAAATATATATTAAAAATCGTATTGATATGTTGGTAGTTGACACTGTCAGAATTGTTGAACTGGTCACACTGGTTAGCTCTATAAATTAATCTACCGTTAAAATGTTAAATATTTTTGACTGACAACATGGATTTATAAAAAAAAATATGCCACAAGGTTTCATATCACTAAAAGAAGGTTGAATTGGCGCAAGCAAACTTTGTTTCAATTGCTCATTTCCGACCAAATTTAATGGGCTTCAAATACTATTTTTGATAATGCTGAATCTTGCCATGCATTTAAAATTTTGTTGTTGGTCCATCTTTTCAAGAAGATCCAAAGAAGAGTGCAAAAAAAGTTTGATAAATATCAATTTGCTGAATCTAAAAAAGTATTTCGATTTTGAGTCCATTTTTCAAATTGTCCACATCAAGATCTAAGGGGGTAAAAAATTAAACTTTGATTCTACTAAATTGTTAACATTTGCAAAATTTCATTGGTTTGTGTCTTTTTTACATAAAGAGTTACTTTCCTCACAATATTTAAACTTATAACTTATGTCTTATCTTGAGTTCATATGCAAATGAGAATGTCACTTAGAATTTTGCTGATTTAATATATTGATTTGAGTAAATATTTTAATGCATTATTCGATTCGATTTTAAGATTGTTAATATGTATCTTTATGATTTCTTATGGTTGCAAATTTCATTGGAAATAAAGATAGACATTTGTCCATCTGTTGAGGTGAACTTTTCTAATATTGTCCATCAATCAATAAATTAGTTAAATCATTATATTTTTCTTGGATATGCTGGGTCTAGCCGTGTTTTTTTATTTTGGATATAAGTCCATAAGAAGTGAAAGTCCAACTATTTCAGTTCGTCGACAACATTCATTCTATGTCAGAAACCCATATTGTGTTTATCTCTAGCTAAATTCGAAGTTGAATGTAGTATCCATACTTGCCCCGACCGTTTAGGGTTAGACGACCTATGCGAGCGTATCAAGCAGCGTCCCGCAGAGCATTTTATATTTCTATTTTTTCGTTTATTTTGTTTTTAAACTTTCCCTATATGCCTTATGAATTCCCTCATAGTTAACATTTCAAAGGTTAACCCAAAGAAAAAATATAGCATTTAAACCTTGCTCTAGAAAGATTCAGATGTATTGTCTCTTGACTTTTGATTTCGGTTCGTTATTCGTTTTTAGATATTTCACTTCATTCGTTAAAATGATAAAAATGTAAAAGTTAAATAAAATTAAAAGCATGAACTCAAAGTAAAGAGAAGACTAGAGAAGACAAGCCTTGTTTGTCAGTTGTTATTGGCTTTGACGTAGCTAGTCCTCTCGGATCTGCACTTAGTGTCATTTTGTTAAAAGTATGTATAAGTACCTGACCACATCCACTCTGTGATAGGAGAGGATAGGTGCCTTCACACTAGTTTAACCCCGTCACATTCTGTATGTGCCTGTCTCACGTCAAATAGACTGTTATTCAGTGAGGGGGGGACAAGGGGTTTAACTGTTATGCTATTATGGGGCAATTTAATTCTTTGTTATCTGTTATTTTGAAAATGTATTTGCTGTTAGCTGTTATTGTCTTATTCTTTGTTAGCTGTTATTGGACTTTTAGTTTTTTTGTTATCCGTTATTGCGATAATGTATTTGCTGTTAACTGTTATTGAAAATTGGAATGTTAGCATTTTTTTTACAGCAAATTTTCGGTAGAAATTGAAGATAATTGGACATTGGGGTCTACCACTACTAATAAGTTGGTCCCGTATTAGGAGAAGGATTCCAATAACATATACCCATCACAGAAGTGAGGTCCAGAACAATTCCAGTATATGTTAAGATTATCCTTTGTTATAAATTCCATTTTTTGGAACATGTATTTAGAATTATCTTATTTTTTTGTATGAGGATAATGTTCCTTGTTTCGCGTATCAACATATTAAATCAGAACAATTCTTAATATGACAAAAAGGATAACATATGGCAATGAATATCTGACAAGAATCTCAATTAAGGACTAGGTCCTTACAGACAGTTAACCTTTTATTTAATATGGTACATTGATTCAGCTCTCTGATTCTTTTCAAGCAGAACCAAACACATTGTACAATGACAGTTCCAATCATGTACTGGGTTCCGAAGCTGCACATAGCTCATTACAAACAAAGATTTATTTTGTCTTCAAGCCATTGTTCCCCTACTAAACTATGTATTATACTTACTAGTACACTTGGTGCAATCAAAAGCCTGATACAAAATTGTTCAAATTGAGCCTATGAAAATAGTGGAATAAATTACTTTTGGAGTGTCAAAAATTGGTTCGAGGTACTTGATAAATTACATGCTTATAGATAAACTCAATAACATAAAATCTAAAATTAATGAAAATAGAAAGGGCGCTTACAACAATAGGTATAACTTAAAATCTAAAATTTATATAAATTGGAAGGGAGCTCATGTCAATAGATATAAACAATTCACCAAAATTCCGAGCCAATTTGTGAAAGGATTTTTGAGGTATAATCAGAAAACTAAAAAAAAAAAACATTTGTATTTTAATTTTGAATATTTTGAATTGAATGCTTCTTTTTGTAATTCTATCTTGGTGCTAAAGTGTTGACCGAAGCATATTATGTATCAAACGTTAAACCATTTCCTGTTATCTGACAATTTACTATTCTACATACGTATTGCTTAACATACGAATATAGACCGAAGCTATTACTATGAAAAATGTCGTACCCAAAAGAAAACAAGCAGAAAAACATGATTTATTTACAAAATACTATGTCGTTGTACCTTTTTGCCTTCGATACAATCAAATATACTGGAAACACAGTACATGAAAATATATGAGTCAATAAATTGATTATACTTCTCATTTTAATACAATTATTTTGTATCAATGGTTCTGATTGGATGACATTAAGCGTAAAATACTCCATTTCCTTGTCTGTAACTAAGGAAGCCAACATTTTGAATTGCGGAATGTATTGACATGTAGTGTCTACAATAATAAAAAAAAAAAAACTCACATGTTTCACCTAGAAATCTTCTTTTTATCAAATTTTACCACATTCTGAAGCGGCCAAGAAACCAGAAAACGCCCAGTGTTTACATTTGACACCGGAAGCATACCTATGAAGTCACCTAGTTAAGTGGCCAAAAAATTAATTTAAAAATAAAACCCCATTACTCAAAAACTTTAAATACGAAAAGGGAGCTCACGTCAATAGATATAAACATTTTTCCAAAGTTTTATGCAAGTTGGTTAAAGAGTGTTGGAGTTAATGTTTGACATATTGACGACAGACGGACAACAGTATTCCATAATACGTCCCGTAAACTAACGTATAAAAATATACTGAGTAGTAAACACATTCTAGATACATAATTTTAAGAACATGTTCATAGAAAATGGAATTCATTATAAAGGATTATACCCGTAATAAGAAATACTGGATCTGTCAGTGACCCGACTTATTTTAATATTTCATTTACTGTTATTTGTTTTTGTCCATTTTAATTCCTTGTTATCTGTTATAAGCCAAATCAATTTGCTGTTTTGCTGTTATTGGGACCCCCTTGCCCCCCCCCCCCCCCCTCTTCAGTGGTTATCGTTTGTTGCAGTGTTACAGGTATGCTTTCGATCACTATTTTGCATCTTAATTAGGCTGTTAGTTTTCTCGATTGAGTTGTTTACATTTGTCATTTGGGTCCGTTTATACCTGACTATGCAGTATATGGATTTGTTCATTGTTGAAGGATACTACATATTCATTTTACAAGTACACGAAATGTATGAAATCGTTTTAAGACCCCTTTATGCTGTCAAATATAAACCCTTATTTTATTTGCACATTTGTCTTTCTGAAATATATAATTGAAGCAATCAAAATTGTTCTTTATACATGATATTTCTAGGAACAAAAACTAAAGATCACTCTAGTTACATTTAAAATTACAAATATAGATACTTATGGACAGTCAAAAAAATAAATATTGTCATTTACAGCTACAAAATCATCGAAAGTTCATGTAAAGGGCACTGGAAATGGACGTTCCTGATCTTGATACTGGTTCTTCTAGAACCTAATTAATCACAAACTAATACATGTTAACTAAGCTAAATTTTCAAAATCAATAGATCATGACTAAGGGGGCGGAGCCAAATGATCCGCTACTCTAAAAGGATATATGTCAATGCTTCTGCAACTACATACGAAAAATCAATGACCTACAACTAGTTGATACCCATAAACTGACCTAATCACAAACTAATGCAAGTAAACTAAGCAAAAGTTTCGACGTCAATAGACCAGGAAATGCGCTGTTCAAATGTTTATGCAACGGCATACTTATTATCATTGACCTACCACTTGTGGTTTATCATAAACTATACCTATATACAAACTAATAGTTTATTTACGTCTATGCCAGCGAAGATGCCTGAATCAACATTCCTAAGTCACATTTCTTGACTCTGTTAAGGCGAGAAAATAATTCATTAACTCTCCAAAATGTTATAATCTTAATCACAATGAAACAAAACAACTAAGTCAACAAGGAGACGGATTATAAATTATATGAGCAAAAATTAACGACAAGAATACAAAAGAATACCAAAAGGATATTCCAAAAATGGACAAACAGTATAGGTTATAAATGTCATAAATATACAAAAATGAATGAAAAAACAACCCACTATAATAATTAATAAAGATAAATAACAAAGCAAGTGAGAAGTTGATACAGAATGTTTACAAAACAAAATCTCGATATCTTCCGATTACATATTTCTTATAAAAGAACGAGACATTTTTTTTTATATATAACCATGGTTCATTAACTTTTTTGCGACCTTTAATCCGAGCAGTAGTGAAACATTTGACTAAAATTAGTTTAAATGCACAATACAAATTCTAATAATTTTGAACCAAAAAGTTATGCCGAGGTAGCACGACTTAGCTTTCAAACCAAACTGTATAAAATATAGAGATGTATCCCATAGGCACTTATACCACATCTTCTTATAGCTTAGCTGAAATAAACTGATAATACAGGTTTAATAAAAGTGTAAATACCGTATTTGTTCTTGAGCCCTTCTCCTCTCACATTCTTAACCTTTTACGTGTTTGTGACCTTTTCACTATATGACGTCACTTTTAGAATATTCTAAAATTTGATAAGGAAGCTTGCACATGTAAGATATTTAAAAAAAATGTTAAAAATACAGCAGTTAACATGGTGTTAAAATCATATTCACTAAAACCGTACCAGTTAGAATTCAGTAACTTCATAAAAAATGTCTACCAAACTTGTTACGTGTTTCATAAAAAAAAATCGCTTAACTACATCAGGCACTAAAGCAACAACATAAACTACTGGACAATTTATAAAGGAGCAAGAATTACCTTCACTTACAACATTGATGAACCGTACACGATAAATTGAGTACCTAAACATACCAGAGTCTCATCAGTGAAGGAAGCTGTTTCGTCCTCTTTTATCATCTCAAACTGGATAGTTGCCTCCTCTGTTGGCAGATAATTCTAAGAGTTCTAGTTCCTCCTCCTCACCAGTTGGCTCTAACTTGGACAAGCAAAGCATCTGGTTCCAACTCTTAAAGCTATCGAGAGCTTTAAAAGAGGGACGAAAGATACTAGAGACAGTCAAACTCATAAATCGGAAACAAACTGACAACGCCATGGCTAAAAATGAGAATGACAAACAGACAATGTGACTTTAGGGCTGGTGCTACGTAGCCGCATGACAAGCTAACTCGTTGGGTACGTCTCTTCGTGGCGTTGTCTATGCTTACTCTTACATTAACAATAAAACAAACATTGCTAATTATGGCACTTTTCCACTTGCACGTTATAAGTTATGCGATAGAGTTCATTTAATTTTGACTCAAAATTTTTAGAATCTTGTATCACTCAAGGAGACATGCAAAACTGTCTCAATCTGAGTAAAACAATTATTTATTTCAGTTTCACAAGTTGAAGCGTTATCTATATCATTATGTATCCCAACAGAATCAATGCACCTGTGCAATATGAACTGACCAATTTAACAGTGAATTTTGAATGATTGATTTATTGATTCTTATTCGATACCACTTAAGACTCTGTACTTTGAAAGATCCTGTATGTATTTTATTGATCTATAATATTTCATTATGTTAAATTTCTAAAATAATTAGAAATTAGAAAATACGTTGAACCACAAACGTCAAAATTATTCCATATGCGGATCCAGGGGGGGGGGGCCTGGGGGCCGGGCCCCCCCTTTCGTGGGAAAAATTTTGTTGATTATATAGGGAATCATTGAAGCATGACTGGAGCGGGCCCCCACTTGGGTCAGTCAGCCCCCCCCCCCCCCTTTATGAAAACATTTGGATCCGCCACTGTATTCAATCGCGTAGTGCAATGGACCATTTATGGAACTTTTATACTATTTTAAATCGCGGTCTGTTTCTGATTTTAATTCTTACATACTTTTGAATTTTTAACCCTGTATGTTTACATTGCCCATGTGAAATTATAAAATCGTTTGTACAAACATTGATCGACAAAAATATGTGACGTTTCAAACGCGAAGCAATGCATTTGTTTTTAATTTGATAGATGTTTTTGTGTTCTGTTAAATTGTTTCTCTTAAAATTGTTACACGATGATGACTGCTGTACCCATATTTTGACTTTTTTATTTATTATGTATGTTCTCGCATCATTGTAAATATAGACTGTCGTACAAAGTGAGAGGGTTAGCGCTATATGAAAACCAGGTTTAATCCACCATTTTCTACATGGGGAAATGCCTGTACCAATTGCAAGTCAGGAATATGATAGTTGTTGTCCATTCGTTTTTGATGTGTTTTGTCATTTGATTTTGTCATGTGGTAAGGGACTTTCTGATGTGGTTTTCCTCTGAGTTAAGTATTTTTGAAATTTTACTTTTTTCAGCACTGTTGCGCTATTTCGTGACTGTCCGAGGCAAGAGTGCACAGAGAGAACCTTCGATGAACATTAGGAAAAGTACAAATCCTATATAATAAAAATATGTGCCATGATTTTCAATTAGATAACTTTCAACCGAAGTTCGATTGCAGACAAGTACACCGACCACATCATTACACATGCAAAAATCAAATTGCTGACCTTAGTGTTGATATGTCTAGTGATACAATAGTTTACCTGCTTAAACCACAGGGCCAAAGAGGCCCACAGTGAATATGGAAGAAGTGTGCATTCAGATGGATAATTTATTGTCTAAAGGGAGAATTACAAAACTTACAAAATCAGCAATGATTATAGGAAATATCTTTAAAGGCCTATGGAATTAACTTAATCAAACCTGATTATTAATTTCGTAGTTATATCTCAGAGATAAAAAAAAAAAAAAAAAAAAAAAAAAAAAACATGCTCGATTTATGTGTCTTGACTCAATGCAGTATATTCTATATTGTGTTGATAAAACACGAGTTTTTGTATACATTTTGTGGGATAAATTGCCTCTTGAAATATAACAATCTTAGAATGCAATGCAGATCGCTCTACAGGATAAATCAGGTAATAACTGTAAGTTCTTCCATCAATGCAAAAAACTGCCACCATTCACAACAACCTTGTTTTGATCGGAATTTTAACAATTAGTGAAATAATCAGCAAGGGATGACATGGTCTATTTGGCACTTAGAGTACAGGGGACATTTTGAAATTTGTTTCATTTTGAATTAAAAAAAACAATTCATTCGAATATAACGTCCTGAATAAATACAATAGTTGGATTATAATTCATACGGGTTTTTTTAAGAATTGGTTTGACTTATATTTGCATTAGTATATACATGGTTGTGAAATAAAATTGATTGGCAGACATTATAAAATGACCGCCATACTGGATTTTTCAGAAATATTCCATAGCTAATACATTTTAAATTTACAACTATATATACATATGTACAATTGTGCAAAGTTTATGCCTTTATCACCAAACCCACACATCTTCTAAACATAGCTACTAATTATCAGCTTGATTACACACTAGTTTGCTCTACTAAGACAACTAATCTTGAATATTATCATAGATAGATTTAAACTGTATTCATCAATAATGTTCATCAAACTAGGGTATAAAAATGAGTCAATAGGACCAAAATTTTCAATTGACCCCTTAAGAAGTTAATGCACTTTAAAACAAATTATTATTATTAATTTTTCGTATATTTTTGTCATCCTCTACATAATTTTTTCGCTATATAACTTCTAGGACAAATTTAACCAAACTTGGCCACACTCATCACTAGGGTTTCTTGTTTCAGAAATGTGTCCGATGACCCCACCTCGCAACCATCATGGACGACATGGCTAAAGATAGAATATAGGGGTAAAATGCAGTTTTTGTCATATAAATCTGAAACTAAAGCAAAAGTTTAATTATATAATAATATAAAAACATTCCTCTTTTATGTGTTGTTGCTATCACCTGGTCCTTAACACACATTCTAAACAGAATCATTCGTGCGTAAAATAGAGGTCGAGGCGACCAACTTTTTTCAAGGTCATTTATTATCAAAGATGTCAGATCTAAAATATATCATTCTTCTATAACTTGTAGTTGAATAGATTTTGTATCTTAATGCAAAACTTTACCAGAATTAATAGGTCAAGATGACTCGTTTTTTATGGACAATTGTTACTATCCAATAATAAAAATCATTCTTTTTTTACTCACAGTTTGTTTCAATCTTTATCTAAATGTAAAACTTAGATGCATTTTTTTGATTAGTTGTTAGTGGCTTTGAACTAGCTGTCAATAACTGCGAGTACTCTCAGATCAGTACTTAGTGTCTATTTGTTGTTGGGATATACAAGTACCTGGCCACGTTCACTCTGTTTTACGTTTGTCATTTCGGGGCCTTCTATACATGTAGCTGATTATGTGGTATGGGCTTTGTTCATTGTTAAAGGCCGTACTGTGACCTATAGTTAATTTCTGTGTCATTTGGTCTCTTGTGGAGAGTTGTTTCATTTGCAAGCATACCACTCTTTTTATATATTGACCGTGCATGACAGACTAACGAACAAACGTAGTAAACGTTTTATCAACTCCAACAAACTCCGTTTTCCGAAGAGATGATAACTATAAATGAAAATATCAAACTGGGTTTAAAAATACATTTTTCTTATGAAAGTTAATATCTTTATATAAGGCTGCTGCTCGTATTTAGAAGAAAAACTGCTTGACGTGCTAAGAAACTTTGAAAAAATTGGAATAATTGATGTAAAGTTATGTTTAACACCTACAATGAAATTCTGTAAACTGCGTTTTTCATACCTGTTAGATACTGAATCATATAAAAATGCAAACTTCTGAAAATCGATGCCAAATAATGACTCTCTCCTGACATATATAAGCTAGCGTAATATGGCACTTAGGTGTTATAGAAAGCTGACTATTTTATTAAAAAAATGTATTCAAGCTTTTTTAAACTGAGTATTGACTATAAAGTGTTACTTGCTAAAACTCGTCAGTAGGAAATGAACTCGATGCATATCTTATACTTATACTTATTAACTTTTTCCATGTACATAATGCCATGCGTATTTCTTACGACGAACAGAACTAGTAATTTCATTCAACTCTAAGTTTTATCATTTCCGTTTGTTTATGTGTTACATATTTGTTTTTCGTTCATTTTTTTATATATAAATAAGGCCGTTATTTTTCTCGTTTGAATTGTTTTACATTGTCTTATCGAGGCCTTTTATAGCTGACTATGCGTTATGGACTATGCTCATTGTTGAAAGCCGTACGGTGACCTATAGTTGTTTTAAATGTCTGTTTCATTTTGGTTTTTTGTAGATAGTTGTCTCATTGGCAATCATACCACATCTTCTTTTTTATGTTCCCATAAATTAATACAATTATGTCTATCCAATTTGCAGACAATCGGTGGCGTTATTTTTTTTCCGATAAAATTTTCAATCGAATAGCCTTGATAACATAACTTCAACAACTGTTTCAATTTGTTTTCGGGGTATTATCAATTATCACTGAATTCGGTAATTTCCGAATAAAAAAAACGTATAATGTTGTGATCACTGCATATAATTTTATGACCACTGCGTATTATGTTGGGATCACTGCATATAATGTTGTGACCACTACGTATAATGTTGGGATCTCTACGTATAATGTTGTGAGCACTTCGTACAATGTTGTGGGCACTGCATATAATGTTGTGAGCACTGCATATATATAATGTTGTGACCACTGCGTACATGTATAATGTTGTGACCACTGTATATAATGTTGTGACCACTGCGTATGATGTTGGGATCACTGCCTATAATATTGTGAGCACTGCATATAATGTTGTGAGCACTGCATATAATGTTGTGAGCACTGCATGTAATGTTGTGATTACTGCATGTAATGTTGTGAGCACTGCATATAATGTTGTGAGCACTGCATATAATGGTGTGACCACTGCATACAATGTTGTGATCACTGCGTATAATGTTGTGAGCACTGCGTATAATGTTGTGACCACTGCATATAATGCTGTGACCACTGCGTATGATGTTGGGATCACTGCCTATAATATTGTGAGCATTGCATATAATGTTGTGAGCACTGCATGTAATGTTGTGAGCACTGCATATAATGTTGTGAGCACTGCATGTAATGTTGTGAGCACTGCATGTAGTGTTGTGAGCACTGCATATAATGTTGTGAGCACGCGATGTAATGTTGTGACCACTGCATATAATGCTTTGACCACTGCGTATGATGTTGGGATCACTGCCTATAATATTGTGACCACTGCATATAATGTTGTGAGCACTGCATGTATGTTGTGAGCACTGCATGTAATGTTGTGAGCACTGCATGTAGTGTTGTGAGCACTGCATATAATGTTGTGAGCACGCCATGTAATGTTGTGAGCACGCCATGTAATGTTGTGAGCACTGTATATAATGTTGTGAGCATTGCATGTAATGTTGTGAGCACTGCATATAATGGTGTGACCACTGCATATAATGTTTCGACCCTGCATAAAATGCTGATCATCAACATTAGGCAGTTATGGCGTTCCATACTAATTCAGTTGTTGTAGTTGGTTACTGTCGGTTATATTTGTGCATAGTCTATTTTATTGTTAATTATAAATCAGGTCGTAGATTTTTGGTTTGAATTGTTTTACATTTTGACATACCGGGTCTTTCATAGCTGACTAGACGATATGGGTTTTTTCTCATTGTTGATAGCTGCAATCCAGTCAATAGTTGCTTAAATGCATTTCATCACCAATAGGTTCTCGTTCTTTGATAATAAGTGTGGACACAGATCAATGTATACATGTATATAATTAGTATAGTTTGAGTCGTGGTATTTTATGACTTTCATTCTGAAGTAATCCACGATTTGCATGACACTAATGGAACTTCATGTTTTCATAACCCCTATTTGGAAGTACGATATCTTCACAAATTAAGCTTAACAATAAATCAGTTTTCTTAAAATTAATTAATATCCGTTTTCAACGGACACGGATATTGCAAAAATAGGATTTCTGAATTGCGTACTGGACATGAGATATACCGAATTGGCACTGATATGCCTGCTTCCCTCTGTCTGTAACACATTCATAAAAAAAATCAACAACTTCGTCATATTTTGGCTAATTTGCAAATGAACAAGTTATGAAATGAATAAAAGATGAGATTTGTTTGAACAAACTGATTTAAGTACAAAGTTGAGGTTTACACTTGTTTCTACTTTAAAAGCCTGATAGTCGTTTGTTGCCTCGGATATACAAAAATTGAGATCAAACATATCTTGATTATGATAGTCAATGACCAAACCGTATAAACCAGCGTACTTTTATTGGATGTCAAGACGGATTTTAGTTCAGGACTAACAAATAAGATTATAGCTTAGGAATTTAAACTGTTTTCAAACTGAGTACAAAACTAATAATCATTATTCATTTCATATAACTTCTTCAAAATATTTTTTTAAACATTTGCATGTCGACTTTGGCATGGAAGCTATCTCTAACTTCCAAAACAGCACCTTAGAATGTAACATACAATGGTTGCCTCCATATTAATACTCTTTTAATGTTATCTATTGGAAGAGAGAGGGATAGACAAGAAGTAAATGATTTCTTTAACAAGAAAACTGTGCCCAACATTGAACAGCAGTTTAATTAAGAGTCCATGTTATTTTTTCTACATCTTAATATAATATATAGAAAAAGTGAGGTAAAATCATGCATCTTTATACAATACCGGTACAACGGGCGTTTAAAAGAGGGAAGAAAGATACCAGAGGGACAGCCAAACTCATAAATAAAATAAAATAAACTGACAACGTTAACGCCATGGCTAAAAATGAAAAAAGACAAACAGACAAACAATAGTACACATGACACAACATAGAAAACTAAAGAATTTAAGCAACACAAACCCCACGTTGAGGTTCGCGATTGCATTTCTTTTTTTAAGGAAAATCTTGGCAACTTGTTTGATAGCTCAGCATTATATAAAGTAAAACTTAATCTTTGCAATATTGTGCAATTTTGAAAATCGCATGCACTATATTGAACAGCTATCCTACATACGTCTTGGTTATTTACATTTAATAAGGACCTGTTCTCATGACACAAATAAAATCAGATATAAAATACGATTTGAAAACAATATCAGTTGCGTTCATACAAATATTGAATTAAATGGCAATCAATCTGGAGTCAAACCACTTGAGGTAGATAGTTTGACTTTCAAATTAATAACTTATATAAAGATACGTGATAACACAAATGCATATTCTATTTCAGCATATCATGGCCTATGCTTTCCATTTACTTTTTTTTTGTACAAGGAAACCACGTTCATTCAAAAATATTAATTAGCTCGTAGAATATGTATTAACGCTTCAGAACATGTCTGTAAGAGCTTAATTTAACATGTGACCATAGTGACTTTGAAGCATTGTCTTTAAAGTATCCTGACTTCTATTGGTTTCTCTTTTCTAAATCTCAGGGGTTTTTTTTGTTGGTTTTTTTTTAGTGACTGTCTTATCATAAACATTGAAATTTTAGAAATGCTAATGATCTTCTAGCCCAAGAGTAGATTAACTTAGATGCATTTGGCAAAACCTTTCGGAATTTTGCAAGGGTCCCCAATTCGACTTTGTACACAATTTAATCCTAGGACTATGGCGAGTTTTTATTTTTACTTGTTCTTTTGAGAGCATGTTCGAGTACTCAAAACGAACTTTTAAAAGCAAAACATCTTCAAAACTACGTTTTTCTTGTAAAATATATGTAAGACTCGGAGGTGCGATGGTACTCCAAACCGCGATGGTCATGCTGAAGAACAATGGTCTACACTGAAGTGCGTCGGGTACGTGACACGCTGCAGTGCGATGGTGACATTGTGACGCTAACTTGTTGATAACTACGCTGAAGTGCGATGGTAATTACGCTGAAGTGCGATGGTAATTACGCTGAAGTGCGATGGTCTGTCTGCATGTGACATTGAGTAAAAAAAATGTTTAAATGAATTAAATTACATCATTAAAAATTGACAAAAGAAGCTGCTAGCCTCGCATTTGAAATATCTTTTAATTTCTGTTCAGTTCAAACCAAAGACTTAACAATCTTAATTTGTTTTAATCTAATTTGTAATTTGCAAAATCTCCGATTAATATGTACTCAGAAAATATGGTGTAGAAGATTGAGAAAAAAAGATTCAGAGTGTAAATCTATTTAAAAAAAATAGTAATTGCTACGTACAATGTAGTAACGTTTTCCTCCAAAATTTTTGAAATAAGCTGATTCGCCGCTGAGGAGAATAACATAAATTGGGAAGTACACGTATAGGCCTAAGATGTTGTAGAAACTAAATATTGTATCAACAATAAAATAAGGCTGAGTGACGGTGTTCTTACAAATCTGGATTCATCTCGGAACTAAAAGAACATTATATCAACTTTATAAAGCAAAACATTGCTAATATTATTAAGTAAGTTCTTTATTACATTCAGTCCACACATTTCATTTGTCGTACGAAAAGTTTAAAGCGAACACGCCGTGTAAGCTCATCTGCAAACCAATTTTATCTTTAGATGCTATGTTCCCCATGGTTTAATACCTGACATAGTTTAAAACTTTTTTTGTAATATGACGTTCCGCACGGCGGTATTCGGTCTATATTTAATTTGACCATTTCTTGATGAATAAGTAAGACGAAAACAAATCAATTCTACGAATAATTATATAGTTACTTGTCTGTATTTCTTATTTGAATCGAAATTAAATAAAACCTGATTTTAATAAATAAAAATGTTATGTCTTATTTTATGATTAAGCAATGATTCCGTATTCATAGTGCCATATTTGCCGTGTAAGACGTAACAACAAGAACGAACCATCCAAATATAAACGAAGAAATAAGTACAAACTACTGAATGGATTTCGGTAAAATTTGTACAGATGGGATATAGTATGATCATATTTATGCTGTGAAACGGTCACGATAAATATCAAGTCTGTTCACAATCTAGCGGCCATTTTCGAAATTCCATAGAGCTGTAAGATTTGAAAATTCAAGTACACAAAACTGAAAGCAAACACTTGGATATTATAAAACTTTCACATAAATTAAATGAAGATTTCGCCACCTCTACACGAAAATGTGATTTTATTGAATTTTAAGAAAACGTTTATATTTTTAACATAGCTTCTCTCACTTTTTTCCCCCAGTAATTTCCGTGTCTCGATCCCTTTAAAGTTACCGTCATAGAGCTATTGTTCAAGATTTTTCAGTATCATGATAATAAAGGGTATTTAAAATTTGTTACAAACAAATGAACTTTGAAAACAAATGTAATTACTGAAATGTGAATTTTTTCAAGATCTGTTTAAGCCTTCAATGCTAAGGAAACGCTAAATTTTTCATCAATGTCCATCAAGGTTTCCGTGTCTCCCCAAAATGTTACCACGCGTCCAAATTAAACATGTTTTGAACGGAACGTCAACGTTATCGGCGTTATATATATTTAAGATATATAGAGATTAATACATGGCCTTTTCCATATCAGCCTGGTTATCATCCCGAGACCCCCACATCAGCCCGAGACGGAGTCGAGGACCTGATATGGGTCGAGGGATGATACCAAGGCTGATATGGAAAAGGCCATGTATTAATCGCTTTATCATATACTTCCGACAATAGTTTTATGTAAGGCAAATAAACTGTTAACAAATGCAACAACTAAAACAGTCAAAAACTTTATAAAGAAGTTAAGTTATGAATCAAATATATATTATAATTGTCCAACAACAGCATCTCTACCTCCATATATATGTATGGTAACATTTTGAAACATTGAAAATTTAGAAGAGTTTTATGGTCATTATTACTCCAGGTTTGTTGTACTACATATACTATAAAATGATTCATAATTGCCAATGGCATTTGTTAACAAGTACTTAACCAGTAACTATCCCCACAAAAGTTCACGTTAATTTTGACGTCGTCATAAAAATTATCTGACGTCACAATGGCAAAGAAAACACCCGGTACCGGAAAACCGGAAGTAATTTGCACGAGAAGCACTGTTATGGGTTTTTGCACGAGACGCCCCTGATATGGGTTATCAGACCGGGCTGATATGGGTTATCAGCCTGGGTGGGAAATTATGGCTTGTGTACTTCCGTTCGTTACGCATATGCAAAAGCTATCATATTAATGCTAAGTATATGATAAATAATTTTATTTCCCATTGACTAAAAATGTATCATGATCTGTGGAATGGTATTATTTTGAGAGAAAACTTTTTAATATTTATTTTTGAAGGGTAATAAATCAACAATAAAAAAATTAACTTCATCAAAGTTTTGTAAACCATTTGCTGATCCTAAAGGCGTTGAAGTTTTTCGGATAAAAACAATAATATCATGCAATGGGTTGATTATTTGTAATGCAAAAGAATTGCGTTTTTAGACGTGTAGTATGGTTAAACAATCGCCAAGCATGATTCTCTTGTTGTAACCCCGCGATGAGTTAATTTACACGTATTTTTTTTTCAAATATTAGCCGCATTTCAAGATAATAAAATTGAGAAAGAAAATGGGGAATGTGTCAAAGCGACAACAACCCGACCATAGAGCAGACGACAGCCAAGCACAAGCTATTATAGCACAAGCTTTAATAATACTGAAGCTTTAGTTTTTGGAGCCAAGTAACATTTTTATGTCTGCTATAGTACGAATGTTTGTTTTCGTGATACATTAAAAGCCATGTCCACGCATCCGACAGACGGCAGACGCATGTGAAAAATAGTAATATTATTTGAAGGCCGACTGCAGACTACTTTTTCAAATTTTGAAATAAAATCAATAATTCAAAACTGACCTTTTCATTCAAAAATCTTAGAATGAAATTAAATTTGCAGATCAAGGCGAAGCAAACAGAGGATACAATGTAGCTGTTGTTGATCCGAACAAGGATTATGTTTCTTTATCATCTTCTGGAAAGACTCATATTTGAGATGTTGATAGTATGAATAAAAAGACACTGCAATTATTCGTTAACTGCAGTTTGAAAACTACATATGAAGATGACCAGACTCAAGCTAGCGAACAATAAGCCGTTTCCCTTATTGTTCGCTGGCTTATTGTTCGCTAGCTTGAGTCTGGTATGCAGATGGGTTGGTAAAATGTATAACCTGGGAGCACAAAACAGCTTTGGTACCGTACTGGCTGTCCCCAAGCGATATGTATGCCTAAATGTCCAAAAAATGGGGGTAGGGTCGGCCTATTCCAGGAGTTCTAGGGAAAAATAATGAGTGGTGTCACGGGGTATGACTATATAGGTCTTGTAGAAGAGAAACAGGCGCTTCTTTTGCGCTAGGTATCGAAGGGCGCTATGTTCAAAAATCTGAAACTAGAGCTCAAAATTTGAAAAAAATGTCAAAAAATTAGGGGGGTCGGCCTATTCTAGGACTTCTAGAGAAAAATAATGAGAGGTGTCACGGGGTATGACTATATAGGTCTTGTAGAGGAGAAACAGGCGCTTCTTTTGCGCTAGGTATCGAAGGGCGCTATGTTCAAAAATCTGAAACTAGAGCTCAAAATTTGAAAAAAATGTCAAAAAATTAGGGGGGTCGGCCTATTCTAGGACTTCTATTCAAAAATAATGAGGGGTGTCACGGGGTATGACTATATAGGTCTTGTAGAAGAGAAACAGGCGCTTCTTTTGCGCTAGGTATCCAAGGGCGCTATTTTCAAAAATCTGAAACTAGAGCTCAAAATTCGAAAAAAATGTCAAAAAAATTAGGGGGTTCGGCCTATTCCAGGGCTTCTAGAGAAAAATAATGAGGGGTGTCACGGAGAATGACTATATAGGTCTTGTAGAAGAGAAACAGGCGCTTCTTTTGCGCTAGGTATCGAAGGGCGCTATGTT
The DNA here is from genome assembly GCF_963676685.1 of Mytilus edulis. Lineage (NCBI taxonomy): Eukaryota > Metazoa > Mollusca > Bivalvia > Mytilida > Mytilidae > Mytilus > Mytilus edulis. The sequence goes on along the minus strand of NC_092357.1, from coordinate 62,300,413 downwards.
CAAAAATCTGAAACTAGAGCTCAAAATTTGAAAAAAATGTCAAAAAATTAGGGGGGTCGGCCTATTCTAGGATTTCTAAGGGAAAAAAAATGAGGGGTGTCACGTGGTAGGACTATATAGGTCTTGTAGAAGAGAAACAGGCGCTTTTTTGCACTAGGTATCGAAGGGCGCTATGTTCAAAAATCTGAAACTAGAGCTCAAAATTCGAAAAAAATGTCAAAAAAATTAGGGTAGGGTCGGCCTATTCCAGGGCTTCTAGAGAAAAATAATGAGGGATGTCACGGGGTATGACTATATAGGTCTTGTAGAGGAGAAACAGGCGCTACCTTTGCGCTAGGTATCGAAGGGCGTTATGTTCAAAAATCTGAAACTAAAGCTCAAAATTTGAAAAAAATGTCAAAAAATTAGGAGGGTCAGCCTATTCCAGGGCTTCTAGAGAAAAATAATGAGGGGTGTCACGGGGAATGACTATATAGGTCTTGTAAAACAGAAACAGGCGCTTCTTTTGCGCTAGGTATCGAAGGGCGCTATGTTCAAAAATCTGAAACTAGAGCTCAAAATTTGAAAAAAATGTCAAAAAATTAGGGGGGTCGGCCTATTCTAGGACTTCTAGAGAAAAATAATGAGGGGTGTCACGGGGTATGACTATATAGGTCTTGTAGAGGAGAAACAGGCGCTTCTTTTGCGCTAGGTATCGAAGGGCGCTATGTTCAAAAATCTGAAACTAGAGCTCAAAATTTGAAAACAATGTAAAAAAATAGAGGGGGTTGGCCTATTCTAGGACTTCTATTCAAAAATAATGAGGGGTGTCAAGGGGAATGACTATATAGGTCTTGTAGAGGAGAAACAGGCGCTTCTTTTGCGCTAGGTATCGAAGGGCACTATGTTCAAAAATCTGAAACTAGAGCTCAAAATTTGAAGAAAATGTCAAAAAATTAGGGGGGTCGGCCTATTCCAGGGCTTCTAGAGAAAAATAATGAGGGGTGTCACGGGGAATGACTATATAGGTCTTGTAGAGGAGAAACAGGCGCTTCTTTTGCGCTAGGTATCGAAGGGTGCTATGTTCAAAAATCTGAAACTAGAGCTCAAAATTTGAAAACAATGTCAAAAAAATAGGGGGGGTTGGCCTATTCTAGGACTTCTAGAGAAAAATAATGAGGGGTGTCACGTGGTATGACTATATAGGTCTTGTAGATGAGGAACAGGCGCTTATTTTGCACTAGGTATCGAAGGGCGCTATGTTCAAAAATCTGAAACTAGAGCTCAAAATTTGAAAACAATGTCAAAAAAATAGGGGGGTTAGCCTATTCTAGGACTTCTAGAGAAAAATAATGAGGGGTGTCAAGGGGAACGACTATATAGGTCTTGTAGAGGAGAAACAGGCGCTTCTTTTGCGCTAGGTATTGAAGGGCGCTATGTTCAAAAATCTGAAACTGGAGCTCAAAATTTGAAAAAAATGTCAAAAAATTAGGGGGGTCGGCCTATTCTAGGATTTCTAGAGAAAAATAATGAGGGGTGTCACGTGGTATGACTATATAGGTCTTGTAGATGAGGAACAGGCGCTTTTTTTTGCACTAGGTATCGAAGGGCGCTATGTTCAAAAATCTGAAACTAGAGCTCAAAATTTGAAAAAAATGTCAAAAAATTAGGGGGGTCGGCCTATTCCAGGGCTTCTAGAGAAAAATAATGAGGGGTGTCACGGGGAATGACTATATAGGTCATGTAGAGGAGAAACAGGCGCTACCTTTGCGCTAGGTATCGAAGGGCGCTATGTTCAAAAATCTGAAACTAGAGCTCAAAATTCGAAAAAAATGTCAAAAAAATTGGGGTAGGGTCGGCCTATTCCAGGGCTTCTAGAGAGAAATAATGAGGGATGTCACGGGGTATGACTATATAGGTCTTGTAGAGGAGAAACAGGCGCTACCTTTGCGCTAGGTATCGAAGGGCGCTATGTTCAAAAATCTGAAACTAGAGCTCAAAATTTGAAAAAAATGTCAAAAAATTAGGGGGGTCGGCCTATTCCAGGGCTTCTAGAGAAAGATAATGAGGGGTGTCACGGGGTATGACTATATAGGTGTTGTAGAGGAGAAACAGGCGCTTCTTTTGCACTAGGTATCGAAGGGCGCTATGTTCAAAAATCTGAAACTAGAGCTCAAAATTTGAAAAAAATGTCAAAAAATTAGGAAGGTCGGCCTATTCTAGGACTTCTAGAGAAAAATAATGAGGGGTGTCACGGGGAACGACTATATAGGTCTTGTAGAGGAGAAACAGGCACTTTTTTTGCACTAGCTATCGAAGGGCGCTATGTTCAAAAATCTGAAACTAGAGCTCAAAATTTGAAAAAAATGTCAAAAAATTAGGGGGGTCGGCCTATTCCAGGGCTTCTAGAGAAAAATAATGAGGAGTGTCACGGGAAATGACTATATAGGTCTTGTAGAGGAGAAACAGGCGCTTCTTTTGCGCTAGGTATCGAAGGGCGCTATGTTCAAAAATCTGAAACTAGAGCTCAAAATTTGAAAACAATGTCAAAAAAATAGGGGGGTTAGCCTATTCTAGGACTTCTAGAGAAAAATAATGAGGGGTGTCAAGGGAAACGACTATATAGGTCTTGTAGAGGAGAAACAGGCGCTTCTTTTGCGCTAGGTATCGAAGGGCGCTATGTTCAAAAATCTGAAACTAGAGCTCAAAATTTGAAAAAAATGTCAAAAATTAGGGGGGTCGGCCTATTCTAGGACTTCTAGAGAAAAATAATGAGGGGTGTCACGGGTATGACTATATAGGTCTTGTAGAAGAGAAACAGGCGCTTATTTTGCACTAGGTATCGAAGGGCGCTATGTTCAAAAATCTGAAACTAGAGCTCAAAATTCGAAAAAAATGTCAAAAATTAGGGGGGTCGGCCTATTCCAGGGCTTCTAGAGAAAAATAATGAGGGGTGTCACGGGGAATGACTATATAGGTCTTGTAGAGGAGAAACAGGCGCTTCTTTTGCGATAGGTATCGAAGGGCGCTATGTTCAAAAATCTGAAACTAGAGCTCAAAATTTGAAAAAAATGTCCAAAAAATAGGGGGGTCGGCCTATTCCAGGAGTTCTAGAGAAAAATAATGAGGGGTGTCACGGGGTATGACTATATAGGTCTTGTAGAGGAGAAACAGGCGCTTCTTTTGCGCTAGGTATCGAAGGGTGCTATGTTCAAAAATCTGAAACTAGAGCTCAAAATTTGAAGAAAATGTCAAAAAATTAGGGGGGGTCGGCCTATTCCAGGGCTTCTAGAGAAAAATAATGAGGAGTGCCACGGGGTATGACTATAAAGGTCTTGTAGAGGAGAAACATGCGCTTCTTTTCCGCTAGGTATCGAAGGGCACTATATTCATAAATCTGAAACTAGACCTCAAAATTTGAACAAAATGTCAAAAAATTAGGGGGGTCACCCAGCAGCGGCATAACAAAAAAAAAACTCATCATCAATACCAGACGCGCGTTTCGTCTACAAAAGACTCATTAGTGACGCTCGAATCAAAATAATGGTTGAAAGGCCAAAATAAAGGACGAAGTTGAAGATCATTGAGAACCAAACATTCCTAGCAGTTTTGCCGAATACAGGTAAGACAGTTTATTCCTGGTGTAGAAAAACCTTAGTTTTTTTTCAAAAATTCAAAGCGGTGTTAATTTATAAGATTATATTAATGATAAGCCAAGTCAACACACAAGTGCCAACTACTGGGATGGTGATACCCTCGGGGAAATAAATCTTTACCAGCAGTGGCATCGACTCAGAGGTTGCATTTTAAGTTTTAACTCATCAAAGATACCAGTATTTTAATTTTATATTTACGCCAGACGCGCGTTTCGTCTACAATATATCAATGAATGTCATGTGAAGGGAAAACAGGCGTATCGTTTGCGTAAGACTTCAAAAGGTGCTATGTTCAATTTTGTCGAAAGGAACTAAAAAAAAATTAAAAACTCAACTGTCAGACAAGAACGCGAAAACCAAAAAAAAAAAAAACCAACATATCAGAGTCAGTAAAAACTAATTTTCAAAATCTTGTTATATAAAGTCACAATTTCGAATTCCCCATCCGAATAACATGATAAAAGAGTTTGTAAAATGTGTTATGTAAATACTGATAAAAAGAATGCTGATTACTGGCTGATTTTCTTTTTCTCTTTCGAAAAGAAAACGACGAAGATGAAAGAACTTTAGTGCGAATACCAGCTGGTATATAACCTAAAGTTCTATATACACTTACATACTTAATAGACAGTCTACTTTTTATTCTTTCAAAAGTTTTTTTTATATCGGAGGTTTTGTACCAGATAACCAAAATCAGCAAAGAATACTGCATTGTTAAAAAAGTATGATAGTAAAACTACATACAGACCAGTTAACTTTATCAATGGCAATACAAGCGCCACAACCTTAAAGACGGTATAAGTACCCTCGTCCACGTGCGGGTGTTGTCTGATAAAAATAGATGTACATGTGTACACATGGAAAAAAGTATTTTGTAAAATGTGTTATGTAAATACTGATAAAAAAAATGCTTATTACTGGCTGATTTTCTTTTTCAAGGGTATGTCGAAAAGAAAACGACGAAGATAAAAAAAACTTTAGTGCGATTGCCAACTGGTACAGCCCGTAACAGAGAAGTGATCGAATTGATGTTTCTTTACCGTCAAAATTAGCTAAATTATCGACAAACTTAATTGAGTAGTGACCGAACTATTAATACTTTAACGTTAAAAAGATTGACAATGCTGACAAACTTTCATGTGTCGATAATCAAGTTTAATACCGATAATATTGAAAATAATTCTAATAATATAAAACAAAATATGCCCATGCACCATTTCGATTGGGCGAAAAATAGTCATTTCTTCAAAGTCAGAACAGAAAAAAAAGATTTATGGAAGGACGTCTTGATGGTATTATTTCCTTTACAATTTTACCCAAAACTAAAAGAAATATACTGGTAAACAATTAAAAAGGTGTTTGATAGGAATGAAGTCCTTTATTTTTTCGGACTACAATGTGTACCGTATGTGTGATTGATTTGAATTCAATCAATAACTTTAAAATGTTTACTCATATGTATACACAAAAGGGAGGACTGGTATTTGTACTTCTGTTAGAATATGTCTTCGTCCGTTTTACATGCCAAACTTTTTTCTAGTACAGTTAAAACAGGAAAATTTTGTTGAGAATTTTTTTTAATATGACAAAGTAACGTGCAATGGCACACACAGATAATATTTTTTTTAGTAAAAATCAGTAAAAAAAAAAATTCTCCAAAATATACCATGGCCAGGACCTGACAGTTTTTAGCAGTGTACAAATGAAAATCGTCCGGAAAACTCCGCTTGCTGTCATTTTGAGTGATCATGCAACATTTCACCTATTACCCATAAACAACATAGGTTCTAAATTACTAAAAATAGTTCTAAAAGATAATTTCAAATCAGAGTAAACATATTAACTTCCTTATATCCAGTCGAATTTGTCTATAGGTTACACAAAGCTGGTTCTTAAAACGTTTGTATCAGGGAAAACATTTTTCTTTGAATTTTAAAACATGTAGGGGAAACGGATTTCCTAACCATTCACATATAATATTCCGTATTTCTGATTTTTTGTTTGATAACGTAAATTATACGACATTTTTTATGACTACGTGAACTTGTGCCATTTATTTTTGCTGGTCTTTAGGAAGACAATTTACAATTGTGCAGTGAACGGAGGCACTTATACATAACCTTATAATTCTCTTTGGAAACAAAAATAAATTTCCAATATATATAAATATACATGTATTATATGTCGTGTACATGATTGGATTTTGTAGATATAACTACCGCACAGAAAAAGTAGGCTTTCATATTCAAGGTTTTGAATTCTACCCTTGTTGAAAACCTGTGGAGACCTCTACAGTTCCTTAAAACATCAATTATTTTTTTGTAAATTGAGTTCCGTCTCCCTGAACATGCTAACACTTAAGTCATATCTTTTCATTTTCATATTTTTTTCCCTGTTTGTCTCTGTTGTCTTGATTGTTGGAACGATTAGTGGTATCTAACAATATTTATGAAAACTTTCTGAGAATTATGAATATTTCTTCTCTGTCAGATATGGATCATTACCAATGATAAAATGAAATGCAGTACATAACATCTTATAGAGGTTTAAATTTCAAATATTCGTCAATAACTTAAGACATAGAGCAATTTTGTCTTCAACATTTCAAACCGTGCCACAACCGTTAAAATGAAAATGCCAATGACAGAGGTTGATTATAAAAATGTCACTTCTGAAATAAGTTTGTCGATAACGTAGCTTATTCTGACGGTAAAGAAACGCGAATTCGATCACTACTCTGTTACGGGCTGTATATAACCAAATTGGAATTGAAATTAAAAAAAACACTCTTTATTTTTTTATGATATAATTTGTTAAAATAGAACTAGTTAAACACTATTTAAATATCACCTGAGTTTGATCAATAATTATCGACTCGATAAGTTCTTATCTGCACATGCAGCTACTGTACCCGTACACAGCAAAACATGTGTTTCATCCTCATTGTTTTCAACACTTTAAATAACCAAGTTTATAAAGTTATGTGATTGACACCTTCAAATAGGTCCTCCACAACTCTTAACCGCAGCAAGATGGTAGATTATCAGCATGAGATAGGCAGGAATGTCGCTGTGACAACTGTACGTATTGTCGGTCATCACTTTTCCACTATTAGTCGTTTAGAGAATAAAAATCAGGCAATACACGATATAAAAGACTATCCGAGACCAAAAAGACCCCCTATGCCACCTGCTAGGGAAAATCAAGCATGATGAAGCTTAGTCAGAAAGAAACCCATTGCATACAATACAATCCTGAAAAGAGAGGGGTGGGCATACAGGAGCCTTTTAACAATAATTGTTCGAGATTGAATCATTCCTTCTGGTTATTGTGCGATAAGACCATTTCAGGGACGTTTGCTTACGAACAGACACACAGTTATCCGTATCCAATGTAGTGCAGAGCTCGCCAAAATTGGAAATAAGCATCGTGGAGGAAGATCCATTGTTCAAATGGAATTCTGTTTATTTTCCTTGGTCCAATCATAGCCCGGATTTGAACCATATCAAGGATGTATGGGACACTATTGGGCGTAATTTGCACAAAAGGACACCCCAGTCCAAACACGTGATGAAATAAACAATGCCCTTCATCAGAAATGGTTGCTGCTACCTAAGCAACAAATTAGTCGATTTATGGCAGAAATCATAAGACGTTAAGTGGCGGTTGACCGTTTAAATGGAGACTGCGCACAAAGTGCTATTTCTTTGGCGTATAACGATTAACCATGATGTGAACAATCATCTTAAGATTAATTTTGAAATGTCTGACATTGGTAAGTTCGACTACAGTAAAAGTTGTAAAATGCAGTTTTTTGTACAAAAAAACACCTCATTTTGTTTTTAGAATTGTGGTTAGATAAATATTTTTTTTTTCAAACATTTTTTGTTCGTTAAAATGCCAATGTTTTCATAAACTATGTTTCAATATTATTTTACAAATATTTTATCATATTCCATCCAAAATAAAGGCTGATTATTCAAGTTTTTTTCCATGTGTATATATAAAAAAAGAAACATTACTTTGCTTTTTAAGTAAAATATATTTAATATATTAGTTTGTAATATTTTCACGATTAAAACTAATGACCTGAATAATCTATTCATGATCATTTAGTATTTTCTTTTAAATTCGAAGATAACTTTACGCCATTTTCCGATTTCAAACAAATACGCATTTTTTCAACCATTTACCTTTATAGAGATGGAACTGAGTTGTCCTTTTGATCATTAAATGTATCGAGCACTATTTAATGTCTCTAGAATGACTTTGAAAGGCGCTAAAGACTCGTCTTAGAGATACTGGTACAACATTTTAACGTCCCCGAGGTTTCAACTCACATGAAACGAAGTTATGTGAAGATTGGCAAATCCGCATTATTTATCTCCGTAATCGATTTGGAGAAACTCATGGAAGAAACAAAAATAGGCTATGTGCGCAAACAGTTTGTAACCGACTTCATCTGGGCAGCCTAAGAGCTCGTCGTTCGTTGAAGTGATCTATCCTTACGCAGAATCGAAGGATGTCGCGAGTTGAATGGAGAGGGTACGGATTCGATGACATAGACTAACATGGAGACTAATCCTTTTTACCGCTGAATCGAAATTCAACTTGACATTTATCGATGGCAGAGACATGGTCTGCCGCAGGTACAAGGCATGCTTTTTGATGCGTGCGTACAGGAAACAAATTGGCTTTAGGGTGGCAAATTAATGGTATGGGATGGATAACCTACCAGGAACGCCCCGATCTGACAATTAGTGAAGGAAACCTAAATGCAAAAGGGTATAGGAACGAAATTCTGGCTCCACTAGTTCTCCCGTTTCTCCGAAGGCATCGTTAAACTACATTTTAAACAGAAAACGCCCGTTGTAAACACATTTTAATGAATTTTGGAGAATAATCGCATTCGAGTGTTGACGTGGCCAGTATTGTCTTCAGATTATCGCCAATGGGACATCTTTGGGACGAACTTGGACGACTCACCAAAAAGAGCCCAAATCCATCGGAAACGGTCATCCAACTTGAATAATACTTTTCAGGGAAAGTAACAACAGAAAGGGTCATTGATAAAAAGGACGATCAAGAATAGTTTTTTCAGATACTGGAACATGAATTACCACAATATCATCATCCTGAAACCTCTGAGGGCCATTTCGGATTCTGTAATGAAATGTTGGTTCATTCAAAAGCACGTATGAAACGGATATAAAATGGATGCAAATAAAATATGATGCAGCAATAAAAGAACGTGAAAATAAAATAATGAACAAGCTGGACAAGTATGACCACAAATTCAAACATGCAGAACCATTGATTTGTTAACTTCACGAAAATAAAACGGCAGCTGAGATCCAGGTGATGAATGTTTGGTAAGCAAAACAAGAAGAACAAGAAAGAGAAATTGAATAGATTCACGGAGTGAGATGTGTTGAGACAAACTAGAGTAGATATTGAAACCTTAAAAATTGAGGGTAATACGTTGCATCATACTCATACCTCTCGTAAATACCACACACATGGCGTTTACTATGTGCCGCACTCAATGTAATGTCACGTCACTTTGACATCTTTCTATGATTAATACATCTCTCACATAGTTAAGAAGTCCTTTATTTCTATTTTAAGAAAGGAAAAGTAATACAAAGCTAAAAGCCATTTGTTCCGGAAATGAACGAGCACTTACAAGACTTTAGAAGAATTTTGGATACATAACTGGATAGTTTCGATATAAAAATTGAGAAATTTTAGATTCATACTCACAAAAAATGACATTTATATAGGTCATCATGATAAAATTGCAGAAGATTCCTCTTATAAAAAGGTGGTGGAAGAGATTTAGCAAACAAATCCGTAAATGTTCGTTAAGATTAAGAAATCCGTCAAATTATATTTTTTTTATTCAATCCTCACAATCATCTAGTTATAACTTACCCGTCAATACTATCGTTTTTTTAAGAATACATATCATAATTTCACCTACAGACAATGTGTACCCGCAAGTCACTCCTCTCAATAGCACCGGCATGCACGCAAATTAAATTGATGCACGTCGACATCTCTTGTTTAATAGAATGCAGCATATATTCATAGTAGTTACTCTGATTTATCAGAGAAAACCGCTGAATCATTGGTTACAAGTAGTAACCTTTACATTCTCATAACCTTTACAGTCTTGGAGAATCATCAAGAATATAGACCTTCTAGAGATGTTAGTTTAATCATAGTTATTTCGGAAACAAGTTATTATGAGTTAAATTACTAGTAATCATACCCCTTTCTACTTTTATTGTGCGAGTGCTGCCTTGTAGCGCCATTAGCCTGCTCTTTTTTTGAAGCTAACAAGTTGTCTTTTACGTGCAAGTGGTATGGCTCTCTTTTAACACGTGATCAGTCGCGTATCCTTCCGACAGACTATCGTTGTTCCAGAAGATAATACTCGCAAATGGTGTGAATGAAGAGCCGAAAATTTGGTCCCTGAAATTGTCTCCCAGAAACGGAGATGGAACCACGAACCTTTGTGTTTGAAAATAGAGGTTGTGACTTCATGTCTTATTGTTTGAACCAAGAAATAAATGACTGAGAATACCTTTCCATTCCTCCAAGAGATCATTTACATCACCCCAATTATATGATTATAGATGCGATACGCGGTATTCAGAAGTTCGGGAACCCTGTTTTTCCTCATTGTTAAAATTCTGGAATCGGTAATCACGCGGAACTGACCCTGCTGTATAATTAGTATGTCTGCATACAAGTTACACTTCACCTTATTATCTTTCATATTTCTTATAAGTTTCGGCCACATGTCCTAAGTCGGTCTCTGTTTGGTGGTGTTTTTGTTGGTTAAGAGATCATCTAAAGTACCAATCACGCAAGTGCGAATATATTTGGCTTTAAAGTATTAGTTCATCTTCCCCATCATGGTATGATCTCAGTGATCGAGAAAAACTCGAGTTTCCTCAAATCTTACGGGATCGATAGAGTAGACATCAACGCAGTGTATTATACATAGTACTTTGATCTCGTTGTTGTTGAATTCGGTAATCTTTTCCGTCCATAGTTTTATGAAAATGCTTGACTTGAATATGGAATGAAAAGCAACCTGGATCATCACAACTGCTTGGTCTTGGGCGGCACTTAGTCATATTGGCAAGTAAACATAAATGATGCGAAGAATAAACGTGAATTCTTTATTCTGTTGAAACAGAACTGTAATCCAAGTTTCACTCAAACGAACAACGATCAAGCATCGTTTCTCGAATTTACGTCGAAATATTTTATCCGTTTAACAAACTTTTCTATAGAGACACCTAGACCGATTTGTACTTTTGTGAAGATGATGTTTGTTAAACGGCTGACTAGATGAAGTCGGTTATATAGTGCATAGTTAACAACCTATGTTCTTTAACTCACATAGTTGCGAGTCGTTGTATTCTTATGTTGAGCATCGACTGCTTATTTGCAATAGGCGAGTGACTTATTTCAAAAAGACGCTTAGTTAACAACCCTAATGGACCCATCTTACGCACGGCTGTATTATATATACACATGGAAAAAAGTATTGCAGCACCTTGATTTTTTAAAACTTGAAAAATCAGCCTCATTTTTTGGATGAAATATAATAAAATATGTGTAGGATATTATTGAAACATAGTTTATGATAACATTGGCAACCACAATTTTAATAACAAAATGTAGTGTTTTTTGTACAAAAAATGCATTTTTCAACTTTTACTGTAGTCGAACTTTACAATGTCAGGTATTTCAAAATTAATCTTCAGATGACTGTTCGCATCATGGTTGGTCGTTATACGCCAAAGAATTAGTACTTTGTGCGCAGCCTCCAATCAAACAAATTACCGCATCTCAACGTCTTTTGATTCCTGCCATGAATCGGCTAATAAAGTAATGTAAAGGTAGCAGCAACCATTTCTGATGAAGGGCATTGTTTATTTCATGATGTGTTTGAACTGGTGTGTCCTTTTGTGCACTTTCCGCCCAATAGTGTCCCAAATATGCTCGATATGGTTCAAATCCGGGCTACGATCTGGCCAAGGAAGATGAACCGAATTCCATTTGAACATTGGATCTTCCTCCAAGATGCTAATTTCCAATTTTGGCGAGCTCTGCACTACATTTGATACGGATAACTGTGTGTCTGTTCGTAAGCAAACGTCCCTGAAATGGTCTTATCGCACAATAACCAGTAGAGATGATTCAATCTCGAACAATTATTGTTAAAAGGCTCCTGTATGCCCACCTCTCTCTTTTCAGGATTGTATTGTATGCAATGGGTTTCTTTCTGACTAAGCTTCATCATGCTTGATTTTCCCTAGCAGGTGGCATAGGGGGTCTTTTTGGTCTCGGATAGTCTTTTATATCGTGTATTGCCTAATTTTTATTCTCTAAACGACTTATAGTGGAAAAGTGATGAACGACAATACGTGCAATTGTCACAGCGACATTCCTGCCTCTCTCATGCTGATAATCTGCCATCTTGCTGCTGTTATGAGTTGTAGAGGACCTATTTCAAGGTGTCAATCACATAACTTTATAAACTTGGTTATTTAAAGTGTTGAAAACAATGAGGATGAAACACATGTTTTGCTGTGTACGGGTACAGGAGCTGCATGTGCAGATAAGAACTGATCGAGTCGATAATTATTGATCAAACTCAGGTGATATTTAAATAGTGTTTAACTAGTTCTATTTTAACAAATTATATCATAAAAAAATAAAGAGTGTTTTTTAATTTCAATTCCAATTTGGTTATATACCAGCTGCCATTCGCACTAAAGTTCTTTTTATCTTCGTCGTTTTCTTTTCGACATACCCTTGAAAAAGAAAATCAGCCAGTAATCAGCATTTTTTTATCAGTATTTACATAACACATTTTAGAAACTCTTTTATCATGTTATTCGGATGGGGAAATTATGACATTATATGACAAGAAATTGCAAATTAGTCTTTGCTGACTATGATACGTTTTTTTTTTGGTTTTCGCGTTCTTGTCTGACAGTTGAGTTTTTCATTAAAAGTTTTTAGTTCCTTTCGACAAAATTGAACATAGCATTATTCTTACTACATTTGTATAAACTTCAAGATTATAATTATTTTTTTTAAAACCGGTTTTTTTCTAAAGTGAATATTGATCAATATTTTCGAAGGGTTAAATATTTCTCAGTGATGTCCTGCCATGGCTTTGTTTAAATTTGTTTGTTAGCTTTTTGTTCATGAATTTTTGTCTCTAATATTTAATTAACTATGCATTTGTATTCAGATGTTGCAGATCAAATATATTCGTTCATTGTGTAATCATACGTTTTTTGATTGAGTTAAGTCTACCAATTGATATTTTATCGTGTGTTTTTCTATGTTGTGATGTTATGCTATTGTTTCAGAAAAAGGGAGAAGGTTTTGATCCATTAAAACGTTTAATCCCGCTGCAAATGTTTGCACCTGTCCTAAGTCAGGAATCTGATGTACAGTAGTTGTCGTTTGTTTATGTAATATATACGTGTTTCTCGTTTCTCGTTTTGCTTATATAGATTAGACCGTTGGTTTTCCCGTTTGAATGGTTTTACACTAGTAATGTTGGGGCTCTTTATAGCTTGTTGTTCGGTGTGAGCCAAAGCTACGTGTTGAAGGCCGTATACTTTAACCTATAATGGTTTACTTTTTAAATTGTTATTTGGATGGAGAGTTGTCTCATTGGCACTCACACCACATTTTCCTTTTTCTATAGCACCTTTTGAAGTCTTACGCAAACGATGCGCCTGTTTTCCCTTCACAGGACATTCACTGATATATTGTAGACGAAATGCGCGTCTGGCGTAAATATAAAATTTAAATACTGGTATCTATGATGAGTTAAAACTTAAAATGCAACCACTGAGTCGACGCCATTGCTGGTAGAGATTTATTTCCCCGAGGGTATCACCAGCCCAGTAGTCAGCACTTGTGTTGACTTGGCTTATCATTGATATAATCTTATAAATTAACACCGTTTTGAATTTTTGAAAAAAACTAAGGTTTTTCTACACCAGGAATAGACTGCCTTACCTGTATTTTGCAAAACTACTAGGAATGTTATGTTCTCAATGTTCTTCAACTTCGTCCTTTATTTTGGCCTTTCAATCATTATTTTGATTCGAGCGTCACTAATGAGTCTTTGTAGATGAAACGCGCGTCTGGTATTTATGATGAGTTTTTTTGTGTTATGCCGCTACTGGATGACCCCCCTAATTGTTTGCCTTTTTTTAAATTTTGAGCTCTAGTTTCAGATTTTTGAACAAAGTGCCCTTCGATACCTAGCGCAAAAGAAGAGCCTGTTTCTCTTCTACAAGACCTATATAGTCATACCCCGTGACACCACTCATTATCTTTCTCTAGAACTCCTGGAATAGGCCGACCTTACCCCCATTTTTTGGACATTTTTTTCGAATTTTGAGCTCTAGTTTCAGATTTTTGAACATAGCGCCCTTCGATACCTAGTGCAAATGAAGCGCCTGTTTCTCCTCTACAAGACCTATATAGTCATAACCCGTGACACCCCTCATTATTTTTCTCTAGAAGTCCTAGAATAGGCCGATCCCCCTATTTTTTTGACATTTTCTTCAAATTTTGAGCTCTAGTTTCAGATTTTTGAACAAAGTGCCCTTCGATACCTAGCGCAAAAGAAGAGCCTGTTTCTCTTCTACAAGACCTATATAGTCATACCCCGTGACACCCCTCATTATCTTTCTCTAGAACTCCTGGAATAGGCCGACCCTACCCCCATTTTTTGGACATTTTTTTCGAATTTTGAGCTCTAGTTTCAGATTTTTGAACATAGCGCCCTTCGATACCTAGTGCAAAAGAAGCGCCTGTTTCTATTCTACGAGACCTATATAGTCATACCCCGTGACACCCCTCATTATTTTTCTCTAGAAGTCCTAGAATAGGCCGACCCCCTAATTTTTTGACATTTTTTTCAAATTTTGAGCTCTAGTTTCAGATTTTTAACCATAGCGCCCTTCGATACCTAGCGCAAAAGAAGCGCCTGTTTCTCTTCTACAAGACCTTTATAGTCATTCCCCGTGACACCCCTCATTATTTTTCTCTAGAAGTCCTAGAATAGGCCGACCCCCCTATTTTTTTGACATTTTTTTCAAATTTTTTGAGCTCTAGTTTCAGATTTTTGAACATAGCTCCCTTCGATACCTAGCGCAAAAGAAGCGCCTGTTTCTCCTCTACAAGACCTATATAGTCATTCCCCGTGACACCCCTCATTATTTTTCTCTAGAAGCCCTGGAATAGGCCGACCCCCCTAATTTTTTGACATTTTTTTCAAATTTTGAGCTCTAGTTTCAGATTTTTGAACATAGCGCCCTTCGATACCTAGCGAAAAAGAAGCGCCTGTTTCTCTTCTACAAGACCTATATAGTCATATCCCGTGACACCCCTCATTATTTTTCTCTAGAACTCCTGGAATAGGCCGACCCTACCCCCATTTTTTGGACATTTTTTTCGAATTTCGAGCTCTAGTTTCAGATTTTTGAACATAGCACCCTTCGATACCTAGTGCAAAAGAAGCGCCTGTTTCTTTTCTACAAGACCTATATATTCATACCCCGTGACACCCCTCATTATTTTTCTCTAGAAGTCCTAGAATAGGCCGACCCCCCAAATTTTTTGACATTTTTTTCAAATTTTGAGCTCTAGTTTCAGATTTTTGAACATAGCACCCTTCGATACCTAGTGCAAAAGAAGCGCCTGTTTCTCCTCTACAAGACCTATATAGTCATTCTCGTGACACCCCTCATTATTTTTCTCTAGAAGCCCTAGAATAGGCCGACCCCCCTAATTTTTTGACATTTTTTTCAAATTTTGAGCTCTAGTTTCAGATTTTTGAACATAGCGCCCTTCGATACCTAGCGCAAAAAAAGCGCCTGTTTCTCTTCTACAAGACCTATATAGTCATACCCCGTGAAACCCCTCATTATTTTTCTCTAGAACTCCTGGAATAGGCCGACCCTACCCCCATTTTTTGGACATTTTTTTCGAATTTTGAGCTCTAGTTTCAGATTTTTGAACATAGCGCCCTTCGATACCTAGTGCAAAAGAAGCGCCTGTTTCTTTTCTACAAGACCTATATAGTCATACCCCGTGACACCCCCATTATTTTTCTCTACAACTCCTGGAATAGGCCGACCCTACCCCCATTTTTTTGACATTTTTTCGAATTTTGAGCTCTAGTTTCAGATTTTTGAACATAGCGCCCTTCGATACCTAGCGCAAAAGAAGCGCCTGTTTCTTTTCTACAAGACCTATATAGTCATACCCCGTGACACCCCTCATTATTTTTCTCTAGAAGTCCTAGAATAGGCCGACCCCCCTAATTTTTTGACATTTTTTTCAAATTTTGAGCTCTAGTTTCAGATTTTTGAACATAGCGCCCTTCGATACCTAGCGCAAAAGAAGCGCCTGTTTCTTTTCTACAAGACCTATATAGTCATTCCCCGTGACACCCCTCATTATTTTTCTCTAGAAGCCCTGGAATAGGCCGACCCCCCTAATTTTTTGACATTTTTTTCGAATCTTGAGCTCTAGTTTCAGATTTTTGAACATAGCGCCTTTCGATACCTAGCGCAAAAGAAGCGCCTGCTTCTCCTCTACAAGACCTATATAGTCATACCCCGTGACACCCCTCATTATTTTTCTCTAGAACTCCTGGAATAGGCCGACCCTACCCCCATTTTTGGACATTTTTTTCGAATTTTGAGCTCTAGTTTCAGATTTTTGAACATAGCGCCCTTCGATACCTAGTGCAAAAGAAGCGCCTGTTTCTCTTCTACAAGACCTATATAGTCATACCCCGTGACACTCCTCATTATTTTTCTCTAGAAGTCCTAGAATAGGCCGACCCCCCTAATTTTTTGACATTTTTTTTGAAATTTTGAGCTCTAGTTTCAGATTTTTGAACATAGCGCCCTTCGATACCTAGCGCAAAAGAAGTGCCTGTTTCTCCTCTACAAGACCTATATAGTCATTCCCCGTGACTTTCCTCATTATTTTTCTCTAGAAGTCCTAGAATAGGCCGACCCCCTATTTTTTTGACATTTTTTTCAAATTTTGAGCTCTAGTTTCAGATTTTTGAACATAGCACCCTTCGATACCTAGCGCAAAAGAAGCGCCTTTTTCTCCTCTACAAGACCTATATAGTCATTCCACGTGACACCCCTCATTATTTTTCTCTAGAAGCCCTGGAATAGGCCGACCCCCTAATTTTTTGACATTTTTTTCAAATTTTGAGCTCTAGTTTCAGATTTTTGAACATAGCGCCCTTCGATACCTAGCGCAACAGAAGCGCCTGTTTCTCCTCTACAAGACCTATATAGTCATTCCCCGTGACACCCCTCATTATTTTTCTCTAGAAGCCCTGAAATAGGCTGACCCCCCTAATTTTTTGACATTTTTTTCAAATTTTGAGCTCTAGTTTCAGATTTTTGAACATAGCGCCCTTCGATACCTAGCGCAAAAGAAGCGCCTGTTTCTCCTCTACAAGACCTATATAGTCATATTCCGTGACACCCCTCATTATTTTTCTCTAGAACTCCTGGAATAGGCCGACCCTACCCCCATTTTTTGGACATTTTTTTCGAATTTTGAGCTCTAGTTTCAAAATTTTGAACATAGCGCCCTTCGATACCTAGTGCAAAAGAAGCGCCTGTTTCTTTTCTACAAGACCTATATAGTCATACCCCGTGACACCCCTCATTATTTTTCTCTAAAAGTCCTAGAATAGGCCGAACCCCCAAATTTTTTGACATTTTTTTCAAATTTTGAGCTCTAGTTTCAGAATTTTGAACATAGCGCCTTTCGATACCTAGCGCAAAAGAAGCGCCTGTTTCTCCTCTACAAGACCTATATAGTCATACCCCGTGACACCCCTCATTATTTTTCTCTAGAACTCCTGGAATAGGCCGACCCTACCCCCATTTTTTGGACATTTTTTTCGAATTTTGAGCTCTAGTTTCAGAATTTTGAACATAGCGCCCTTCGATACCTAACGCAAAAGAAGCGTCTGTTTCTCTTCTACAAGACCTATATAGTCATACCCCGTGACACCCCTCATTATTTTTCTCTAGAACTCCTGGAATAGGCCGACCCTACCCCCATTTTATGGACATTTTTTTCGAATTTTGAGCTCTAGTTTCAGATTTATGAACATAGCGCCCTTCGATACCTAGCGCAAAAGAAGCGCCTGTTTCTCTTCTACAAGACCTTTATAGTCATTCCCCGTGACACCCCTCATTATTTTTCTCTAGAAGTCCTAGAATAGGCCGACCCCCCTATTTTTTTGACATTTTTTTCAAATTTTTTGAGCTCTAGTTTCAGATTTTTGAACATAGCTCCCTTCGATACCTAGCGCAAAAGAAGCGCCTGTTTCTCCTCTACAAGACCTATATAGTCATATTCCGTGACACCCCTCATTATTTTTCTCTAGAACTCCTGGAATAGGCCGACCCTACCCCCATTTTTTGGACATTTTTTTCGAATTTTGAGCTCTAGTTTCAAAATTTTGAACATAGCGCCCTTCGATACCTAGTGCAAAAGAAGCGCCTGTTTCTTTTCTACAAGACCTATATAGTCATACCCCGTGACACCCCTCATTATTTTTCTCTAAAAGTCCTAGAATAGGCCGAACCCCCAAATTTTTTGACATTTTTTTCAAATTTTGAGCTCTAGTTTCAGAATTTTGAACATAGCGCCTTTCGATACCTAGCGCAAAAGAAGCGCCTGTTTCTCCTCTACAAGACCTATATAGTCATACCCCGTGACACCCCTCATTATTTTTCTCTAGAACTCCTGGAATAGGCCGACCCTACCCCCATTTTTTGGACATTTTTTTCGAATTTTGAGCTCTAGTTTCAGAATTTTGAACATAGCGCCCTTCGATACCTAACGCAAAAGAAGCGTCTGTTTCTCTTCTACAAGACCTATATAGTCATACCCCGTGACACCCCTCATTATTTTTCTCTAGAACTCCTGGAATAGGCCGACCCTACCCCCATTTTATGGACATTTTTTTCGAATTTTGAGCTCTAGTTTCAGATTTATGAACATAGCGCCCTTCGATACCTAGCGCAAAAGAAGCGCCTGTTTCTCTTTCACAAGACCTATATAGTCATACCCCGTGACACCCCTCATTATTTTTCTCTAGAACTCCTGGAATAGGCCGACCCTACCCCCATTTTTTGGACATTTTTTTCGAATTTTGAGTTCTAGTTTCAGATTTTTGAACATAGCGCCCTTCGATACATAGTGCAAAAGAAGCGCCTGTTTCTCTTCTACAAGACCTATATAGTCATTCTCCGTGACACCCCTCATTATTTTTCTCTAGAAGCCCTGGAATAGGCCGACCCCCCTAATTTTTTGACATTTTTTTCAAATTTTGAGCTCTAGTTTCAGATTTTTGAACATAGCGCCCTTCGATACCTAGCGCAAAAGAAACGCCTGTTTCTCTTCTACAAGACCTATATAGTCATACCCCGTGACACCCCTCATTATTTTTTCTAGAACTCCTGGAATAGGCCGACCCTACCCCCATTTTTTGGACATTTTTTTCGAACTTTGAGCTCTAGTTTCAGATTTTTGAACATAGCGCCCTTCGATACTTAGCGCAACAGAAGCGCCTGTTTCTCCTCTACAAGACATATATAGTCATTCTCCGTGACACCCCTCATTATTTTTCTCTAGAAGTCCTAGAATAGGCCGACCCCCTAATTTTTTGACATTTTTTTCAAATTTTGAGCTCTAGTTTCAGATTGTTGAACATAGCGCCCTTCTATACGTAGCGCAAAAGAAGCGCCTGTTTCTCCTCTACAAGACCTATATAGTCATTCACCGTGACACCCCTCATTATTTTTCTCTAGAAGTCCTAGAATAGGCCGACCCCCCTAATTTTTTGACATTTTTTTTCAAATTTTGAGCTCTAGTTTCAGATTTTTGAACATAGCACCCTTCGATACCTAGCGCAAAAGAAGCGCCTGTGTCTCTTCTACAAGACCTATATAGTCATTCTCCGTGACACCCCTCATTATTTTTCTCTAGAACTCCTGGAATAGGCCGACCCCCCTAATTTTTTGTCATTTTTTTCGAATTTTGAGCTCTAGTTTCAGATTTTTGAACATAGCGCCCTTCGATACCTAGCGCAAAAGAAGCGCCTGTTTCTCTTCTACAAGACCTATATAGTCATACCCCGTGACACCCCCATTATTTTTCTCTACAACTCCTGGAATAGGCCGACCCTACCCCCATTTTTTGGACATTTTTTTCGAATTTTGAGCTCTAGTTTCAGATTTTTGAACATAGCGCCCTTCGATACCTAGCGCAAAAAAAGCGCCTGTTTCTCTTCTACAAGACCTATATAGTCATACCCCATGACACCCCTCATTATTTTTCTCTAGAACTCCTGGAATAGGCCGACCCTACCCCCATTTTTTGGACATTTTTTTCGAACTTTGAGCTCTAGTTTCAGATTTTTGAACATAGCGCCCTTCGATACTTAGTGCAAAAGAAGCGCCTGTTTCTCCTCTACAAGACATATATAGTCATACCCCTTGGACACCCCTCATTATTTTTCTCTAGAAGCCCTGAAATAGGCCGACCCCCCTAATTTTTTGACATTTTTTTCAAATTTTGAGCTCTAGTTTCAGATTTTTGAACATAGCGCCCTTCGATACCTAGCGCAAAAGAAGCGCCTGTTTCTCCTCTACAAGACCTATATAGTCATACCCCGTGACACCCCTCATTATTTTTCTCTAGAAGCCCTGGAATAGGCCGACCCTCCTAATTTTTTGACATTTTTTTCAAATTTTGAGCTCTAGATTAAACAATGACATAAAAGGTGCTATATTTTACAGGGTAGGACTACTTTTACATACGTTCTAAATTGAAGAGGGTGCATAGGTGGCCCTACACCTACAAATAATCCGTTGATAGATGCATAGTTATTGTGGTACTGAATATTAGCCTAAAAAGTTATGCGACTTGTTAAATCAATAGATTGGATAAAAACCATTTCAAAATTGAGTTTAAATTGCTATATTTTCACTGATTTTCTGCCTTTTTAAATATTTTTTTATTTAACGGCCGTTGTTGTCTTATTCTGTTTTTTGGTTTCTCGATATATCGCCTTATTGTTCGCTGGCTTATTGTTCGCTAGCTATTGTTCGCTAGCTTCTGCCTGGTTTGGACAGTGACAAATATTTCAAGTTGAAATATATACTTTCGGTTAGTTAAGATTATGATCAAATAAAGTTTGTTTGTTAAAAATATATAATCAGCCATGTTGACAGTCTATTCTTTTAAATAAGAAATAAAACAAAATGACAGCTGTTTTAAAAAAAGATGCAAAACTTTGACGTTTTATTAATGAGTAGGTTGAAATAATAGAAAAGGGACGTCGAGTAACGTTACCATATAACTAAACCGAACACCCTGCGTAACGTCAATATCCACCTGCATTGCTTAAAACTGTTCGAGACTAGAATCGTTAGTTACTTTAATTATCCTTTACTTGATCGCATCTACTCGCATGAAACTTTTATCAAAGAAATTTTATTCTTTTGCCTGCGAATCCCTGTTTTATTCTGTATTCTGCAACTGTTGTATTTGATGCAACGGTGTATTTGAAAACGTCACCATATTCAAACGTCAAGCCAAACCATAGCACTTTAGCGAAAGGACCATATCGTACTTCGACGCGGACCATCGAACTTCAGCTTGCACCTCCTCGGAGTCCTACATTTATATATGTACAAATCCTTGGTTATATCCAAGAAGAATAGTTTAAAAGGAATGATGACAAGTTATAGAAATTAAGGTTGAGACAGAACCACAAATGACTATTATATTAATATGTATGTATGAAAAAAAAATCAGTGTCGAAATTTTAGTGAGGCAATTGCCTCACTTGCCTCAAGGTGTCAGTTACGGCCTTGGATTCATGCAAGTGGTAGCTATATATACATATATGTTATAGTTATTGACCAAGTAAGTCGGTATATAGAATTTAATCTGCACAGCTCAGGTGACCCTTATTAACCCGAACGACGTAGGAGTTCGGGTTAAAGGGTCATCCTGAGCGCGTGCAGATTAAATTCTATATACCGATTTGATTGGCCAATAACTGTTTTAACACATGACGTCATTAATTTACGTGAACGTTTTAGATGTGGACGATTTTCCGCAATCCACGGATCCTAAGAAAGGGGGAAATACGACTTTCATTGGTGAGTTTTAAATTAACAACTTTTTTGGGGTTTAGACTTTTTGTAAAATTGCGATTTAATGGTAGATTTTTTCTTAATGTTGCTGTTTAATCTATTCCTATTTTTTTATTTAATAAGTGACGATTAAGACTTTGACAATTTGAGTACCTTCAAATCGTTGTATGAAAAAAAAAATCATAACTGAAAGGGTTATTGAGTTTAGATTAATTGCTTTTGAATATCTTTCCTGATAGATCCGTGTTTTACTTGCTCGGATACTAATATTAAAAACACATATTTTTGTATCTATTCTATATTTTCAAAACTACATATGTACAGTTATGCTACAAATCTACAACTCCCAGTTTATGGCTACACGTGCTGTTCTTATCTTTAAAATCATGAATATTTATTAGCTATGTAGGCGTGTCAAAACCGTATCATACGCGATAATGACCAGCCAGTACACACTGTAATGATTTCATTAACCAGTATTAAAAAGATAAACATAACATCCACCGCCCACAAATTAGAAATTTCTAAAAATTTCTTACTGGTAAATGAAATCTATTTATATAAAAATTATGAATAATAATAATAAAAAAAAAAATTTAAATCTGAAACAATATCTCGAAGCAAATACCAATAATTTATTGTACTTTAATATACACACAGTTAAAAAAAAAAATCATAGGTCCTCATTAGATAATAAAACTGTTTCAAATTAAATAACTTCAAAATTTGTAGTCTATAAAAATAAAAACAGACAGTTTTAAAATATCTAGAATGAAAGCTAATTCTTTTTCTTCGTTAAAATATGCAGTAAAAAAAAATAGTATGTCAAAATGTATATGAAAACAGAAAACAATAAAACATTTTTTTCAATTAAAAGCAATGAATCATGGGTTAAACTTAAATCCCAGTGTAATTAAATTGCAGTCTTGAAACGGAAATTCTGTTTATCAGATCTGTCAAAATGACAAGTGTGCATAAATTTTATAGTTACAAATCAACTAATCTATCCATTAAATCTCATTAGATCTCATTATGTAAAAACCACAACATCATAAATATCTCTCTGTGAAATCCCAGACACAGATGTTCGATACCATCGGTCGTAAAATCTTGACCATTAAACTCTCACTTGTTTATTTTACGGATACTTCCAAGAGCACGACAGATAACAACTGTCAAACTTGCTCAAGTGAACACTTGCGATGCATAAAAATGTAGCTTTAAAAATAAACATACATGTTTCAAAGTGATGACACTAGCAGAGACCCGTGACTCTTAATATATTTCAAATAATAATAACTAGTTTATCTCACACACTCACACAATTATCCATTAATTCCCAGGCGCCGAGGATTAAAGATTCTTAAAACATTCAATCAAAATAGATATTAATATAGGAAAACATAGGTAATTTCTAGCATAACATCTTTTGCGCTACTACATCTGTTGTTCAACGTTCAAACACTTAACAAATCCAGGCTCACAATTTTTGGCCCCTTGGCCTATTATACTTCATATCTCTTGAATCATTTGATTCCACCTGGCCACCAATTTTTGACCCTCATAAGAAAATTTCGGTCACAATTTTTTTGACCACTACAACTCAGTTTCTTGAATCATTTGATTCTACCCAGCCATCAATTTTTGGCCACTATAACAATTTTATAAAATATCTGACGAACCGTTTGGTTCAACCTAATAATTCCTAATACAATTAGACACTCGCATAGCAAAAGTAACTTTTACAATTAACCTTATCAGCACGGTTTTTAAATCAACAACAACAAAAATATACTACTACTAAATGCAGTCACGTGTAGCCCTATATATAAGCATGCAAAATAAGAGGGAAAAAAATCAATAAAACAAACAAATAGAGTTAATGTCACTAACAGTTCAATGTAAATCAATTTTAAAACATATCATCAAAATGTCAAAGATTTTTAATATTGTCACACAATTATTCTTTCCATCTACATCTATGGTGATTGGTATTCATTTACATATAGGTTGCACTTTGTAAATACAGCTGTTTCTCAAAACACGCCTCTTTTGGGGAGTAATTGAATATTCATAGAAAATTCATTTTGTTTACATACTGGTTCCCAGTTATGCTCTCTGTGTTCCATATCGCAGAGACAGAACTTGGGAATGTTACCAGTAAATAAGCACGTGGATATTGTTTACATTGAAATCTGTGGTAACCTTTCATTCGAGGTAGGGGTAGTTAAGAAAATTAGTGTAAGTTTAAACTCTGAGAAGTTCAGGGCATATAAACGTTGAAAATATGCCGCACAGCCCTATATTTTGACCTTTGAAAAAAATTGTGGTGCATATGAACTTTCAATTCTAGGATAAGATTTTTTTCAAAACTTCATAGTAAAAGTGGTACAGTTTTAGCCGTAAAAGGAGTTCCTATGGGAAATTGCATTGTCAATATTTACAGAAATGCAACCTATATAGGGTGAAAAAAGGGAACATTCAGAATTTAACCAAATTTGTTTTATTTCACAGATTTAAAAGAAATTAACTCAAATAAGAAGTTTTATAAATATTTAATGAAGATTGATAGAATCCTGGGCCTTAAATATGACGACTCAGCATAAATTCACAGTTTACAGTATGCATAGTATACTTAAAGTCCTGGATACAAAATTAAATCATAATATTTGCATATGTGCAAGTTAAATTGTTAAGAAGTGCTTATATTTACTCTTCGCAGTCATTGAAACTCATAGATCCTTCCTGAATATTATTTATGGGGTATTTGTGTCCTTTCGATAACCCAAAAGTAAGCCGCAACACATAAACCTGCATTTTTGTCACCACGGCATAATAAATACAAGCTAGAAAAACAAAAATATCTCAAGAAAACTTACAATAGTGTGTTCTATCCTGAATATGTACTAAATATTCCAAATTGCTAGAAACAGCAGAATTATTTTGGAAATTTGAGGCCCCAGAGGCAAGAAACATTGAAAATTGCCTACCCCCTGGGTCATAAAACAAATAATTTAACTTGTAAATGCTATGATTTTATGATTTTAAAGTTCTTGATATAGAAAACAATAACTATGCTTGAAGTTATGCAAAAATCAAATGTTAGCAGTCATCTCTACAACATTTTAAGTGAATTCATATCTCAGACTGGTATCTACATACATACAACTATTGCAAATATGGCTTTGTTTGAACACTTCTAGTATATATAGTAGCTAAATTGTGTCAGATATATGGTTAAAGATGATACTGTTGTGACAAGAATTCTAAATTGACCTTTTGAGGCAGAAAATGTGTTCTTTAATTGACAAATAGGCATACAGTAAGATGTGGACTGGAGATAGAGGCTGGATTGGATACTTTATATAATCTTGAATGTTGTAATGATTGACTGCTAAACATTACATTTATGATATTCTGATATGCTTTCAATATGTTATCAAAACAGTTTTAACAGGTTCTAGGCATTTTTTATCAGAAAATATGCAAATAGGGTAAGCTGGCAATAATTAAAGTCTTGTTTTCAAATTCTTTAAAAAATTGAAACAAGGGAGGGGGTATAAAATGTATAGTAAAGAAAAACTTAGAGTATACACAGTGATTTCTTTAAGACTTTAATTCTAATAAATGAGTATTAATGTGAGAAAAACTGATTTTAGAGAGTTTTCTATTTGAATAAATGTTTGTATAGGTTGCACTTTGTAAATACAGCTGTTTCTCAAAACACGCCTCTGTTGGGGAGTAATTGAATATTCATAGAAAATTCATTTTGTTTACATACTGGTTCCCAGTTATGCTCTCTGTGTTCCATATCGCAGAGACAGAACTTCAGAATGTTACCAGTAAATAAGCACGTGGATATTGTTTACATTGAAATCTGTGGTAACCTTTCATTCGAGGTAGGGGTAGTTAAGAAAATTAGTGTAAGTTTAAACTCTGAGAAGTTCAGGGCATATAAACGTTGAAAATATGCCGCACAGCCCTATATTTTGACCTTTGAAAAAAATTGTGGTGCATATGAACTTTCAATTCTAGGATAAGATTTTTTTCAAAACTTCATAGTAAAAGTGGTACAGTTTTAGCCGTAAAAGGAGTTCCTATGGGAAATTGCATTGTCAATATTTACAGAAATGCAACCTATAGAGAGTGGCGAGACAATTTTCACACACTCAATCATCCAGAACCTTGTGGCGAGGCAATTCTCACATACAAGTATAAACTTCTTCACGACTTTCTGTGGCGAGGCAATTCTCACACACAGATCTGTATAAATCGACTGACATAATGCTTTCGGTTGTGGCGAAACAATTTTCACACACAAAAATAGAATCACAGTATCATTGGAGGTGGTCTATTTTGAACTATCTTCTTTGCTTTAGGTGATAAACTTGACTCCTCTACCCATATAGAATTTTGTGATGGCTCGCCGACAATTTGTACAAGATATTTTAGTTGATTATTATCGATTTTCCTTGCTAAAACACGTTTGATTTTATGATATCGATTGTCGTCTGATGATATTGATTCTGTTCCTAATTCGGAATCTAAATTAACAAAGTCGTTAAATTTTGCGGGTGGCTTTTTATGTCTAGTTGACTGACGTACGGGGACTTTTTCAGAATATGACGAAGTAGAAGAATCGACAGTAGTATTTGAACTTTGGCTTTCACTTACGTGTTGCAAATACGGCTGTGGTTGTGGGGCACGAATATATGCCATTTTTAATCTATTTATATGTACAGGCATTCGAAGTCTTCGCTTGTGTTCAGGATCTCTAATTTTAATTAAATGAGAACTTGGTATATTATCAACAATAAAAGGTCCCGTAAATTTAGCTTGTAATTTTCGTCCCTGACCAATAGGCTCGTCGTGCAAGTACACATAGTCTCCAACTGATAATTTTAGAGGTGATGTTGTTTTATTAACTCTTTCAACCATTTTAGCATTTGCCTTTTCAACGTTTATTTGGACTTCTTTTCTTATTGTGCTCAATTTTTGTTGCATTTGTTTAAGGTAAACGTGTATATCTTTTGGAATATCTCTTAAATCTAAATCATGAGGAGTTGAAAGCGGAAATTGGGGTCTATTACCATATACCACTTCAAACGGCGAGTATTGTGAAGCTGCATTTGTGCAGGAGTTCATTGAAAATATTACAGCTGGTAAAATATCATTCCAAGGTCGACCTTTTCTTATATATGGAGTCATTCGTTCTTCTAATGTTCGATGTGAACGTTCACATGTACCTAAACAATGATGTGCAAAACTTGGTGTAAACTCTTGGGAAACTTCCAACATTTTACATAGTTCTTTTGTACCTTTTGAAATAAATTCTGACCCTTGGTCACTCAATAAAGTATGGCAAACACCATAAGACGAAAATAATTGAAAAAGTGCATGACATACAGACAGCGCATCACAATTATGCAAAGGTACAGCAAACACAAGTTTACTAAACATGTCAACAGCAGTGAATATATGTGAATGTCCTGCCGATGAAAGTGGGAAAGGCCCACATAAGTCTACTTCCCATACCTGAAACGGTGCTGATGGTGTTGGAAAAGAAATTATACCTGCTTTAGTGTGTACACTTGAGGTTTTACGTATTTGGCATTCGTGACATGTCCTGACATATTCTGATACTATTGTAGATAACCTCGAAAAATAATAATGTTCACGTACTCTATCGATTGTATTTTTAATTCCAGAATGACCTCCTAGAGGTGAATCATGACACATGTGTAACACTAAATTTCTCATTAATCTCGGAACCACAAGTTGAAAATTGTCTAAATTACTTGCTCTACGGGATTTCTTCTTTACCGAGCTATGAAATAATACGCCATTAATCAAGAGATAATCAGCCGCTTGTAATAATAATTTCCTAGCTTCTTTCTGTAAATTAGGAAGTTTATTTTCTTCCAAGTAAATAATCATAGGTAACAAATCAGGATCTTTCCTTTGCAAATCTTTAATATTTTGGGGTGTTAAATCACTGTTTTTAAAAATTTCAAGTTCCGATAAAGTATTGTCATGATTTTGCGTAGGTTTATCGAAATTATTGTCACTTGGCGTATCATACACCGTGGAAATATCAAAAATGTCTATTTTGTCACTAAACTGGTCAGTTGATTTATCATATAAAGAGTCATTGTTATGAACTTGGGTAACATTTACAGTTTCACACTTTTTGTTAAGTTTAGTTTTCTTCTTTTTGTTTGGTGTCTCAAGAACATCGTCTGTATCAGCATCATAAACACATTCAGAGAAAATATCTATATTATTTACATTATTTACATTTATGACCGTTGCGGATTCGGTTTCAGAATTATGAAGAAAGTCAGCTAAATTTCTACCGGACGGCAATTTGATTTGACCAGTTCGTTCTGTGACATAAGGAAAGAATGGATCATCTTCATCTGGACTAATGACGGGTTCATCATTTTTTCTCGTACATCGGGACAATGCATCTGCTACTTGCATTTGTTCTGCCGGTTTATATTGCAGGTCAAAATTGAATTGTTGTAAAATAGCCATCCATCGTTCATAAATTGCACCCTTGAATTGTTTTTGAAAAATAGGTCTCAGAGCTTGATGGTCGCATTCAACAACAAATTGATTTCCACGTAAATAATCAGCACAGTCTAGTATACTTACTACCATGCCCAAAAGTTCGAGTTTTGTCGGTCCATAGGACTGTTGCCATCTACTTAACGATTTTGAACCAAATCGTATAACTCTTGGTTGTTCTTCACCGTTTACATTAGGATGCATTTGATATAACATGTAACCAATCCCACGCGAAGATGTGTCTACAGCAAGTCTAAATGTCAAATCATAATTGGGAAATGCTAATATTTTTGAGTTCAGTAACGCATATTTCAAATCATTAAATGACGATTGTTGTTCAACATTCCAAACGAAAAACTGACCCTTTTTCAGTAATCTAGTTAATGGTGATATTTTTGCACTGAAATTCGGAATAAATTTTCGGAACCAGTTAAGCATTCCTATAAGACGCCGTAGCTCTTTTATATTTTTAGGTGGTGGGTATTCCTGAATTGCCTGTACTCGATCAGGTGGCGGACTTACTCCTTCCTTTGAAATAGAATGGCCTAAAAAGATACATGACGACTGAGCAAACGAACACTTCTTTGGTCCTAACTTAAGACCTGCAGAACGAAATCTATGAAAAACTTCTTGTAAGTCAGTAATATGTTGCTCAAATGTCTCAGAGCATATCAAAACATCGTCAAGGTAACAAAGACATGACTTAAATTTTAGCCCATGCAACACTTTGTCCATGAGTAATTGGAAAGATGCTGGTGATGACGAAAGTCCCATCGGTAAACGCAAAAATTTATATGTACCAAAACATGTATTAAATGCGGTGTAGCGTGAAGACTCAGGGTCAATGCCTAACTGAAAAAATCCTGAGGACAAATCAATTGACGATATATAGTTTGGAACAAATTGTGAAAATGACTCTGTAAGTTCTTGTAGATTAGGAATAAAATATTTAAACTGTTCTGTACATGAATTTAAATATCTAAAATCGCAACAAAATCTATATTGTGATAGGGCTGCATCCTTTTCACTTTGAAAAGCATCATTTTGTCTTTTTCGTTTAGTCACCAATACTATTGGACTTGTGATAGGCACATTTTCTTCCTCGCTAATCGGTGCTATGATTCCTTGTTTAAGGAGTTCGTCTAAATGGTGCCGCAATACTTCTCTTTTATGTGGCGGGAGTCGATACGGTTGTTGGTGTTTTGGTTTAACATCAGGTTTAAGATTTAGTTTATGTTGTACATAAGTTGAGAACCCTAGATCAGGATTTTCTTTAGTGACGAAAATGTCTTTGTTTTCATATAAACAGTCAGTTAATTGCGTTAATTTACTCGTTGAAATAATCGGATGAGTGGATCCAATCTGTACATTTTGAACTACAGGGGGACATTTAATGTCTTCAGTTATAACACTAAAGTCAGCATTCAATATCTGAAAGTTCGCTAAGATTGACCCTTTAGAGACTGAAATTGTTGTATTTGTAGGGTTCATTATCTTCAAAGGAATAGTTTTATCAATTGACACAGTGACTAACGCTTTTGCAAGAAGCAGTCCTTTTCCTAACGAAAACACATTGTTTGTACATATACCTTGAAGACCAACAGATAAATGTTTCGGCACATTTGCCCGAACAAAAATTTCAGAATTTGGCTGAATACATAGCCTTTTATTACATTTCACATGATGATATTTACTATTTGTGTTAAATTCACTAAACTTCATTGTAATATTACTAGATTTCAAATATTCCATACCTAGAATTAACGGATGTGATGTCGTGCTAAGAATGTACACTTTGACCTCATGCAAACCTTGATTTGTTTGTATTGTTACGGAAGAAGTTCCTTCTACAAATATTAATTGTCCATTTGCTAATTTAATGGGTTCAGTGAACCTACTGATATCGGATTTAACATGCCTTGGTAAAGATTTATATAGTGGAGCGGACATAATGTTAATTGAACTTCCAGTGTCAATCAAAGCTGCAATATCAACATTACCACAACAAACATTCATATATATAAAATTATCAAAAGTAGATAGTTTATCTGGTTTGGAATCGGTATAGTTGACTTGTTTAGACCTCGCATTTATGGACCCGAACGATTTGGCCTTGTATCGGCCGGGTATTGGTAGTTTTCCTGATTTGGTTTAATGGTTTTACATCGATAAGCAGTGTGTCCCGTTTGATGACATATTTGGCATTCATTACTTGTTGTTTGTCCAAATCCATTCCAATTGCATTCTCGTTTCCTATGTCCTGGAAAGTTACAGTTGAAACAATTTGAATTGGTGTTTGTGTTTGGGTACTGTTGTCTCCTTTGAAAATTATTTTGTGGCGACTCGTATTGGCTATTTGCTGATGCTTGTGGGACTTTCGAAATTAAAAGCTCTGACACATTTTTACTGAGTTTAGCAACTTCATTCGTTAGACTAGCATATTCAGAGGATTTGTTTACTTCAGAATCATGTTTGGTAGGTTGCGAGGTAAAGTTATTGACATCGTCGTGTTTTGATGTTGAAATCTGATTTATAGCAGAAGTGAGGCTTGAAATCTGAGATTTTAGATTAGAAATATCGCTTTGTTGTTCAGGGGGGGAGGTAGAAACTGCATTATCAAAAATTTTCTCACGATATCCACATGTTTCGGCCATTTTAGCAAACGTTAAAGCAGCGGACAAATCTGCTGGCTGGCCAGCTCTTACGAAGAATGCCATTTTCTCTGGTAGGCCCTCTATAAATCTAGCTAAAACCTCATGATCAGGTGTGTGTAAGAGGTTTCCTTTTTCAAGAATTTGACTATGGAAATCTTAAAAAGCTGTTGAGATTTTCCTAATTTAAGGGTATTAAAAATTTGACCCTCCATCATAGCCATAGCGCTGTGGTTTTTAAAATTCGTGAACTTTTCCTCAAATAAAACTTCAATGGCGGTCCATGATTCTTTTGATCTTTCACTTAGAGTATTTAACCAGGTTAATGCTGGACCTTTTAAATGAAGATGAAACGCGGCTACTTTTTTCCCGTCAAAATCACGAAGTTCGTGCAAAAGAGCATATGATTTAAATTCCGATAAAAATTTCTGTGCGTTGTCCTGGGAATAACCCGAAAATGTTGAACAGTTGGCAAGTTTTTCCATTTTGACAATTGAGTTTTGAGGTGATGAATCTAAATGTGTAGAATGCAATTTTAGCGTGGAACTTTTCTTTGGTGTTGGTAGGGAGAGAAAAATGTCATGTTCTTTAAATTCGTTAAATTCAAGAAAATCTGGAGTTAAAATAGTACTATAAAAATCATCTTCCTTTTGATACAAAAATGTAGATTCAGCGGTGTTATTATTATCAGCGGAAGAAAATTCAATCTCTGGACTACTCATGTCAATTACAGATCAATTTGTAGCGTACCAATGTACACATACAGAAAAAAATTATTCATCCATTGCATTTTGTAACGCAGATTCCCAAATATATACCTAAATCGGAACTGGAATATTGTAGCGCGACAATTTGCACATACAATTAATGTAGTATAAAGAAAAACGTACTTACAGATAACTTGATTCGAATCTTTCAAATAAATCCCTTTCCAGACAGAATTCTCGGGTATTTTAGCTAAACACAGTACATATTAAATACACGACAAAGTTTTAATAACCACAATCTTGATAGCTCTGGACGCGGTATGTTTTCGTTTTCCTTGTTTCCGTGTTTGCACTAAATCATTCGACAAACTTGGGGAATGTACATGTAAAATACGGTTGATATCACGAATATAAATATTTAACTGCTCTATTTGAGTATGTAGACGGAGATCATCTTCACGAAATTGTTCTGGATTTGAATGATTATGGAAAACGTTCCACCAATAAATAGAATATACCGGAACTTCTATATAAATAAGTTTGACCTTTTCGAAATTACGAACGAAAAAGTAAATTTCTTTGTAGATCGAATAAATATGATTTACACTGTCATTCCCACTACTTTTCAAAGAAATACTGCCATCCCGTTCTCTTTTAGTTAAATCGTTCGTCCCTAACCACACAAACAATGTAATGTTAGTATACTGATTTATAAGTTCTGCTAAATTTTGCTTCAAAAAATTAAATTGTTCCTTTGTAGTAGCTCCTGATTTATAACACCATTTAATTGAATTTCGGAAATTAAGTTGATTTTGTAAACATCGACCTTTGCTGTCAGATAAAATAACCGGAACACTTGTTAAATTATTGTTTAAATACGGAATTTCGTCAATTTTCGACAATTGTTTGCGTATGTTATTCATGTAAACATTTAAAATTAAAGTCACAATATTAATAAATATAATTTGAGTCCTCCACCATGATAGATCCGTGTTTTACTTGCTCGGATACTAATATTAAAAACACATATTTTTGTATCTATTCTATATTTTCAAAACTACATATGTACAGTTATGCTACAAATCTACAACTCCCAGTTTATGGCTACACGTGCTGTTCTTATCTTTAAAATCATGAATATTTATTAGCTATGTAGGCGTGTCAAAACCGTATCATACGCGATAATGACCGGCTTATTCTCATTTCGCCTTAGCTGTCAAAATTTATATATAAAATTAATCCCAGTTTGCCTTAGTACAAATTTTCAGGTAAATAAGAATTAACTAAGGCGAAATGGGAGCTTCTGTAAACATTGTAATTAAGTTATGTTTTGTTTGTATTGCAATTAGTTGATATTTGTTATTTTGATGTCAAATATTACCATGAAATACTATTTAAAAGAAGATATATTTTTTTTATTTTTTGTTTACTATTTTGTGTCCCACTTTTTATAAATGTGTTATTTTTAGTTGGTCTTCTTTTTCTGAAATTGTATTTTTTTTTTACTCATGTATAATATTTTTAAACAAAGTCTTAGTAGAGATGACAATTTGGATAAGGATATTTCATATTTTAATGAAAAAATAAAGACAAATATCAAACTATCATAACAAATATTTTATTTCAATCAGCACTGAATTCAAAGCACAATGTTATTATAATAGCATAAGAAATAGCACTAATACATAAAACATGAGTATTTCCATAAAGTTCATATTGTGAAATACAAGACACTAATTTACACATTTGAATGTTCAAAGTTCATCTAATTTCCAAGTTTGAGGATGTATGATGCTGCATCACCATACTGAATATAGTCTTTCGTACCATTGTGTAGTGATTCCTTCAAAGTTGCGAATCTTTCTTCTATTTCCCTGTACTTCTTTGCTTTTCCCCGCATCTTGCCACCTGCTGCATATTGTACCTTCTTAACCTCGTTAGCTGCTTGCTCTTTTTTTAACACATTCATGATTTCGAATATATTTGGATGTGCAGTTTTTACTCTCTTTTTTAACTTGTTATGCCAGCCCTCTAAATGGTTATTTGTTCTGGGTCCTTCTGTTTGGTGGTGGTTTCAGGTTGGTTGTGGGTATCTGCCCTCTAGCCATGTCAGAACTATATAGTCTGTTAATTTGGTGCAAGCATCTGACTGTGGTGCATTTTCCAAGGCATGTAACCAGTAGTCTTCCACACGATCTAAGGGCAGTAATGGTAAATTAAAGCTGCTGCACAACGGACGAGTTTGTTGACATCTGGGACATCTTTATACTGAGTTTGCAGCCCATATTCCTGTGTCTTTTTCCATATTGCTTTTGCGTAGTGGAACAAACAACCTTTGAGTTCTGCGTTTGGAAAGACATGAGATACTGCATTTCTTGATGCACATTCAAAGTCAAGGCTCACTTTATTTGGATGAAAGTTGAGATTATGTTGGTTGGCTATGTTTTTCAGGAGATTGAAGAATCTTATGTAACATTCACCATCTCGCTGTGGTAGCAGAGAATACACCAATGGAAACATGGCTGTGCCAACAAATGCATGAATGGTGAAAATGCTGTCAAACATTGGTGGTGCTGTGTAGAAAGTTCCATCACAGTATACAGTGTCTGCAGTGCACAGTTGTCGTAGATTTTCTGCAGTTGTAAATATGAGTAGCTTGTTGATGTCACCATCTTCAGCTTGTAGAAATGGTTCTCTACTTGTGGTCTGGCGAAATTTTCCTTCAAGTTGGATTCTTGGTCTAGTATTTGGTATGCCTGGGTACAGTTTGTGTCTGGTACGATAGAGTGATGATCTCTTACTTTCGAAGGTAGGCAGTTTTTGTGCAGTCTCAAGGGTCTGGGCATCCCATGGTGCATCTCTGAGTTTTGTAATTTCTTCATCATAAATTGATGGTATAGGTGTAGTTTCTGATCTGCATCTAGATCTAACAGATTCTAATATCTTTCTACTTTTGACTGATGCATGGTCTGGTAGGTGATTGTGTGGTTGGCCAATCTTTGAAGGGACATCATTTCTTGTGCATAGTGTAGCCCTGCAATTTCTGTCTATGCACTTCCAAGAGATCCAAGTATCTCTTTTGTTGTTCTGGCGGTGTGTGTAGCCATTCCATATCAAATGCCTTCCTCCTCTACTGGTCTCTAGGAACTCAACATGTAGCATTGCTCCTGCTTTTTTTTTTTTTTTTTTTTTTTCTTTTCTTTTTTTTTCCATAAATGAGCACTTAGACTGAAGGGTTTAGAAGACAATTTTAAAACGATAATCGCAATATGACAACTTTTTACTAATACAGTAATATGATTAGTATATAATATTAATAATTAATAGCTGTTAAAGAGTGATGAACATATATGCATAGAAAGAAGCTGGGTTTGTGCTTTATTTATTAACGGATGTCTAGTGAGTTAACAAAGCTATATTTAACCAATAATTTAAAAACAATTTATTCATAGTAAAAGATATTGGGATGCAGGCCTCAACCTTCATTCTCATGTTGGTGGAAGAGGTATATGTGGCCAAAATTTTGTCATCATTGTGCTCCGAACATTAAAAGTATTTTATTGGAAATAAAATATATAACATATACACACAAATTATAACAATAAGTAACATATTTTACTAAGTAATATTGTTTTTATCTAAATATATATCTCTATTTCTATGAAATGTGGTGTTAAGAGTA
This sequence comes from Mytilus edulis, assembly GCF_963676685.1. NCBI lineage: Eukaryota > Metazoa > Mollusca > Bivalvia > Mytilida > Mytilidae > Mytilus > Mytilus edulis. The sequence goes on along the minus strand of NC_092357.1, from coordinate 62,264,893 downwards.
TGAATTAAACCACCTGAATTGTTTACATAACTAATTTGATAAATTGAATAAACATATGCATACATAGATGGGAATAGTTCCTGTGGTATGTTAAATAACAAACAGTGTAATTCATTTAAAACAAAAGTTTCATCATTTATTTCTATTCTAATGAAGTCATTTATATATTTTCGGAATAGTCTTAATTTTTTACAATGTAGCAGTAAATGATTTAGTGTTTCATTTTCCGAGTTACAGAAAAAGCATATCGGAAAAACGTTACTATAATTTCGTCTTTTTTGATTATCTTTAGTAGGAAGAGCATTATGCACAACTCTATAAATAAAATCTTGCTGGTAATTGCTTTTGATATTCCTAATATTACTCCATATATCTGTAAAATCGACATAGCTAAACTTTATTTCAATTTTATGTTTATGATTATCAATTTCGAGAATTTTCTTATAAATATTTTTGGGGTTTATACTTTGTAGATCAATTTTATTCTTATGATTTATTAAGAGAGCTTTTAATTTTGTATAAACTCTTGGTAAGATCATAGTATGTTGATATTTATTATTTCCTAATTCTGCATTAAACTCCCTTAATGTGTAACCTAAGTAATATATCATAAAACATGTCCAAACAGAAGTATTTCCTTGTAAAAAACAAGTTGCTCTTTGGAGAAGCATGGCATCTATTTTCAGATTTATATACGGTATTTGTTGTCCACCTCTATCATACATTTGTGATAGAGACTTTCTATTTATATATTCCGAGTTACTCCTTCCCCAAAAGAAAGTGTAAATATATCTATTTATTTGTGTGATATATTCAGGTAAAGGGGACACAACTCTAGCAACAAATAAGATTTTACTTATGATATAGGTATTTATAACAATAAGTTTATGTTTAAAATTTAGCTTTCTATTTTCCCATTTTTTTACTGTATTTCCTATACTATGAATAATGGGTAGCCAACTTTGACTTTGACTCGACTTACCAAACCAAATGCCCAGTGTTTTTACGCTCTCCTTTGTTAAAAGTTTTAAACAAGCGTCTTCTTCTGGGGCATTACAAATATTTAATATTTCTGTTTTGTTTTTATTTATCTTTGCTCCTGATGCTTTTCCAAATTTTTCAAATTCATTCATAAATAAGTAATAATCTTTAATATCTGTTGTTATTGTTGTACAATCATCAGCATGTTGGAAAAGTTTAATTGGATCTTTTAAATTTGGAATGTTAATGCCTTTTATGTTTTTATTTCTTCTTATTGAGCTTGCCAGTGTTTCAATAGCTAAGGCATATAAATTCATAGAGAGCGGACAGCCTTGTCTAACTGATCTTGTAATTAAAATTTCTTCTGTTAACTGACCATTGACTTGTATTTTACTTTTTATATCTTTATATAGTATCTTAATCCATCTTACGAATTCTACTGGTAGGTTCATTTTCTTTAAAACTTTAATAAGAAATTCATGTTTAATCTTGTCGAATGCTTTTTCTTGGTCAAAATTTATTAAAAAACCTTTTATATCGTTCAAATTCATATGGTCGAAAATGTCTGAAATCGAGATAATATTATCAAAAATATTTTTTTCTTCGCCAGCTCCTGTTTGTTTTATATCAACTAGTTTATTTATTACTTTAGATAATCTTTTAGCTAAAGTTTTTGTGATTAATTTATAATCAAAGCATAATAAACTTATAGGTCTCCATTGTTTTAGGTCTTTTTTATCCCCTTTATTTTTATAATTTAATGTGATTATACCCATTTTCATTGTTTCGGTTAATTCCCCTTTTAAGTATATATCATTTACAATTTCAACAACTTCATCCCCAATTACATTCCAAAATTTTAGATAAAACTCTTTACCTAAGCCATCTATACCTGGGGATTTATTGTTTTCGAAATCTTTAATATTATTTAGACATTCTTCTTTGCTTATAAATTGGTTTAAAACTGACCAATCTTCTTCTTTTAATTCATTTAATTCTATTTTCCCTAGATATTCATCAACCTTTTGATCATTAAAGCCATCAGAAGTATAAAGCTCAGAATAAAAATCTAGAATTATTTGTAATATTGAATTTTTATCATCAGTAGCTTTATTGTTTTTATCAAGTAATGATTTTATTTCCTTCTTTGTGCCTCTTTTTTCTTCTGCTATTTTAAAGATTTCGATATTTTTGATATCTTCTTTATAAAAACACTCACGTGATCTGATTAATGTACCTATTTTCTCTTTTGTTTCAATTGCTATTATTTCGTCCTTAATTGTATTTATTATAGAGGAGTTTTGAGAGGGTTTTGCTTCTTCAGCTAAAAGTGAGTCATATAACTTATTCAACTTTGATTTACTAATTTTTGCTTGAACCCTTGAGAAATTTATTGTTGTTTCTTTTATTTGTTTTTTTAAGAGGTCCCAACCTTTTAGAGGGTCATATTTCAGTTTATCTTCTTTCCATTGTTTGATAAATTTGATATTAATACGGTATATTTTTCATTTTCAAGAAGACTATTATTCATTTTCCAAAACCCACGACCCCATTTTTGCCGTTTATACTTTATGTTAATCTGAACCATTTTATGATCTGACTTTTTATATGGAATATGTTTAATTTCACTTATTTTATTAATAAATTCATTATCTGCATAAAACCTGTCAATTCTAGTACGCGAACCAGAGATGTTGTAGCATGTAAAATTTGCCTTGTCTTTATGAATTTCTCTATAAACATCTTTAATTTTCAGAGTATCTTTGATACTTTTAAATTTATCAAGTATATATTTGTTAAGTCTACAATTCATGTTATTTGAATCTATTTTGTCTTCTATGAAATTAAAATCTCCAGTCAATATATATTTATTTTTTGAACTATATTGTTCTACATTTGAGACATAGTTTAGTAGAATGTCATAAAATAATCGTTGTTCCTCCCTCAAACCACATTGTGGTGCATAAAGGTTCAGAAGATTTATGACAGTATCATTATAGACGTAGCTATTGTGGATTAGTCTACCTTTTAGCGGTGTTGGAACCCTATGAGATTTAAACAGTTTTAAATCTTTATTTACTATTGTTATGACACCTGTAGATCTACTTACACCATTTGAAAAGTCTACATTTTTATTAAATTTTTGTTTTATATATTGTATAACATCTGGCGACATATAACCAGTTTCCTGTAAACAGATGATGTCTATATTTCTATTATCATCTAATATTTCATAAATTTTGTTTTCAAAACCATTTCTAATGTTCAATGTAAAAAGAAGCATATTAATGTAATTATATATGAAAAAATACAGTAAACATATTATCAATATATGAGAGTGATTGTTATAATTAGACATTTTAAGAGTTATGTGGGAGTGGGTTTAGAATTTGCAGGACTAATGTTACTGCTTTTTTGCGTCTGAGTCTTTGCTAGTTTTTGATCTTTCCTCGTTTGAACAGAACTCTCAATACTTAGTCTATCTCGGTTTCTCTTTTTTTCCTGGTCCTTTTCTCTTTCCGAACTTTTTGTTTTGTCTTTTTCTTTATTTTTATCAACTCTCTTCATGCTCTTTGCACTTAAAGATTTTCGTTTTGGTAGGGGAACTTTATCACCCGCTATGTCGCAACCCTCTTTGACAGCCTCAGAATAAGGTTTGTTCGACGACAACATACGGGCTACAATCTCATCACCTGTCTTTGCCCTCTCGCCCTTACTAGTTTTAAAAGACGGTGTGCCTTTTGTTTTATCCTTATCTAAATCTTTTGTTTTTTCTTGACCCTCTGGATGCCCATCTGCTTTAGTAGATTTCCCCGAAATTTGCGTTTTTTCACTCAATGTGAAGTCAAAGTTAAACCCATTTCCAAATTTAGCAAGAGAATTTAAGACATTCGGGTTTGGCTGAAAAACTGAATCGGAAATTATATTTCCACATTGTTTTCATTTTTGTCCTTGTGCTCTAGCATGGGTTGATTTGTACATTGAAGTTCCGTGCTCCTGCTTTTTTTTTTTTTTTTTTTTTTTTTTTTTTAAATGAGCACTCAGACTGAAGGGTTTGGAAGACAATGTTAAAACGATAATCGCAATATGACTTAACTTTTTACTAATACAGTAATATGATTAGTATATAATATTAATAATTGATAGCTGTTAAAGAGTGATGAACATATATGCATAGAAAGAAGCTGGGTTTCCGTGCTCCTGCCACTACTACTAAATAGAATTTAATGGCGACTACCCTTGCGGGTATTGCGCCAGATTACCTTATATAAAAACATTTCAAGTAAATGTTTTAAATTTTTCATTATTTAGGTGTTAGCCTATATCATGTATTCTATTATAAAAATTTTGTGAGTTTTTTTTTTCCCCTTAAATTTAATTAATCTTGTTATTTAAATCTGAGCTATAGTGTGTATTTTAATTATCTTGATTATCTATTGGTTAATTTTTTATTACGAAGAAAAATATATGTGAGCTTATTATTCCGTTATTTGTAACTTAACCTTCTGTGTTTATAAGTATTGAATGATTTGGTAGGTAGATGTGTTTGTTTTTTAAACATGAAAATAGTAAGTATCATATACTTTTGGATAGACATATCTGACTTTTACAAATATGCAAATCGTAGAAGGGGTCTGACATATTCCCGTACATGGTATACACATTAATACAATTATACCGCGGCTCGTACGTCCTTGGTAAATTGTGATTCTCTGTATATTGAATTTGACTTAAAGATAGCACCCTCACTTATAAAAGTTTCTTAAACTTACGTTATCTGAGAAGAAAAAATATATATAAATTACTGTGTATGTATAATTAGAATCTATAATGTATTGTTGTAACATATTTGTGTGTAATAAATTGTAAGTGTTCATGTTTGCAGTTATGTACAGTATAGATGTATACCAGAGAGTGCTATCTTGGTAGTACTTGATTTAGTGTACGTACTACTTTAAAAATAAAAACTTTCTTAGAAGTTTTAGTGCCGTATATTGTCAAATTCAACGGGGTTATGTTTCTTATATTTAGAAATCATAAACTGATAAATGATACCCTCCAGCTCTGTTACAACTATTAAAAAGCCAATATTTAGAAATGAAAAAAGCTAAGAAAAAAAGGTAAATAATATATATCTACCGAATTATTTGTTTTTGGTGTCGCCCGTTTAGACTGGAGTTGTTTCCCTTGCACTGTAAAGAAATAAATTGTTGGTAAATACTTGCAGCCGTACCACGTGGTAACCATGTGCTGCAAGCATACCCGGCGAGGAGGCTGTAAACAAACATTTTCCAGTCTAAACGGATGATTTAGCAGCCGTGACTAAAAATGATAGACAATAATACTAATACAAGGTTAGTATTTACACGGTGCATTGTTTTTGGTCGTTGTAAAATGTGCTGGTTGGTTCTTAAAATCATCATATCACAATGACCGGGGTTCTGGCAAGCCAGTGCCCTTAAAGAAAAATATCCCACATTAAGTAACTCATCTCGTCAGTCGACCCCATGTATAACCCTATCAATATTTTAGCTACGGTGTCAATAGTTTATCCATTGACAGCAGCTGAATCACATTCCTCATAGTGTTAGTTAGGTACATATATATACATGCAGTTAATTCTTATTGTGAGGTTTGTGTCCCCAATTTGATTTGGGATGGACCGACGAGAGAGTGATTGTGATTGATGATTTCAGGGAGATATGTCAGACTCCTGTGGCATGATATTTTACATATGATCACATGTATTTATAAGCAAATTTATAAAAAAGAATATTCAATGCTAATTAATTATAAATTAATTTCATTTTCATTTCCTTACTTAGATTTTCTCTTATTAAGAGTTCATTTAATCAGTTGTTACAGATGTATTAGTATTTTGAATATTTGATATTTGTTGTCATACTTGTTCAAATCCATGAATTGTTGTCCAGTGACTTTTGTTTAAAAGTAATTTTACTAATGAATTGCAAGCCCTAAAGTTTTATATTTCTCTTTACCTATACTGATAATATCTGTAGGTTTTCAAACCCTGACCAAAAGTATCCTATTAAAACAATTTTAAGCATGTTTTTACAAAATTTACACTAGAAACTAGAAATATATATATATAGCTAGATTTTCAGTATTTTCTGAATAATTTTACTTTTATCGCATACCAGTGTTTATTAAAAAATCCCATATTGGGATTAGTGTCTGAGAATATCCTGAAAATAAATTTTTATATGAGAGATCTTTTACCCCTGATGTTTCAAACTTTTCCATCATTTTTTGTCTTTGTGGTATGTACTTCCTACAGTTAAACAGGTAGTGTTGCATATCGTCCACTACTAAACATGTGTCACACAGTTCACTATTGCATTTACCCATTGTGTATTTGAATTTATTAGTGAATATATAACTTGATCTAAGTTTAAATAGAGTTCTTTCTCTTTCTCTAGTACTCTTTGGTATGGTAATACAAAAGTTAACATCATTTTGAATAGTGTGTAGTTGTTTACTTTTTGTGTTATTTTCCCAGTATTGTTGCCACATTTTTTTTAGTAAATTTTTACATAAACATTTGATGTCTTCTTTGTAAAGTGGTATACTAGTTATACATGTTTCTATTGATAGAGCCTTTTTAGCTGCTGTGTCTGCCATTTCATTACCACTTAAACCCACATGACTGGGTATCCATTCTAAAATGATATTTAGGCCTAATTTGGACAGTTTACTATATATATATTGAATGTCATAAATTATTTGTGTTTTTACTTTAAAAATACTTCCTGTAATAGCTTTTAGTGCTGACAGTGAATCTACAAATATTACAGTATTTTCTGGTTGAAATTCTTCTAACCAATATAAAGATAAAAGTATGGCTGTCAATTCACACATAAATATTGAAACATGATTTTGTAATTTAAAACCTTTTTTTACTTTAAGTTCCGGAACTACAAAGGCACATGCATTTGTGTTGTTTTCTGGATTCTTAGATCCATCTGTATATATTTTTAAATAATTACTATACTTGTTATCAATAAGGATATTTCCTTCACTTTTAATTAGGTGAGGACTATCCTTTTTTGTAATAATATTTGTAAGTTCCGTTCTGACCTGTGGTTTTAGAACATGCCATGGTGGTGTTGGGAACTCTTTACATTTGTATACAGTATTATAGTCTACATTAAATTTATTCATAGTATCATGTGCAGTAACACAATATGGTTTTTGATTTTCCTTAATTTTTTCCTTATTAAATTCATATATAGCGTTTTCTTGTAAACTCTTTATAGTTGGGTTTGTGTCATTCAGACTTAATATATTTAAAAAAGACTTAGTAATAAGACTTTTTCTTCTCAACTCATATGGGGGGTCACCAATTTCAGTCTGTAATCCACTTATACTGGCAGTTTTATGAGCACCTGCACATATTCTTAATGCTTGGGCTTGAATACTATCTAGTTTTTTCTTGACAGAGTGGGAGGCTGAGTTATAAACTTCACAGCCATAATCTATCTTTGACCTTATCATTGATATATATATTGTTCTCAGGGTAGAACAGTTTGCACCCCATTTGGTACCAGTTAACAATTTCATGCAGTTTAACACCCTTGAACATCTACTTTCTATATATTGTATATGTTTTAACCATGTTAGTTTTGAATCAAAGATCATACCTAGAAACTTGACTTCTTTAACAAATGACAATATTGTTTCTCCAAGTTTAAGTTTAATACAAGGGGAACTATTCTTACTAAATATCATAGCTACAGTTTTTGTTTGTGATACGAGGAAACCCCATTTATCACACCAAGTACTAATTGTATCTATATCCTCTTGTATTCTTTTTTGTAGATATTTATTGCTTTTGCCAGATAACCATATAGCACTGTCATCTGCAAATTGTGACATAGCACAGTATTTTAAATTATTGGATATATCATTTACCATGATGTTAAATAGTGTAGGACTTATACAACTACCTTGTGGTGTACCATTCTGAATTATAAATATTTCAGAGTAAGTATTATTAACTTTAACTTGTATTGTTCTGTCACTAAGAAAGTCCTTTACCCATCCTAACATATTACCTCTTATACCTAGTGAGGCCATTTTTATTAATAACCCTTTTTTCCAAAGCATATCAAATGCTTTTTGGAAGTCTATAAATACACCAACTGTGAAATGTTTTTTGAGAAATGCTTTATGAATATCATTATCAATTCTAATTATTTGTTCCATAGTATTTCTATTTTTCCTAAATCCACTCTGATTTGGTGTGTAGAAATTATTTTTTTCTAGATACCACCGTAGTCTATTATTTACCATTTTCTCCATAATTTTTACAAAGTTAGATGTAAGGGCTATTGGTCTATATGACTGTGGGTCTGTGGGGTTTTTTCCAGGTTTAAGTACTGGAGATATAATGGAATGCTTCCATTCACTTGGAAGTTTTTGTAAAAACCAAACTCTATTAATAAAAAGTAATAACACAGACAGTGATTTGTCTGTAAATTGTTTGAACATGGAATACGTAATTTTATCTTTTCCAGGGGAGGTATCAGATGTATCACTGATAGCATCTTTTAATTCTTGCATAGTATATGGTTCATTATAACTATCAGAGTTATCCTTATAGTAGTGTAATAATTTACTGTACTCCTTTTGTTCTATATCTTGTTTCTGACTTTTAAAATTGTCAGAGTAATTATCATCACTACTGACTTGAGCATAATTTGTAGCAAGTATATCTGCTTTGTCTTGAGTACATTCATATTTGGTATTATTATATAACAGGGTTGGTAAATTTAATTTTTTAAATGTTTTACCCAACATTGATTTTACTTTTTTCCATACATCTGACAATTTACTATCATTATTTAGCGAGTTACAATAGCTCTCCCAATACATAGCTTGTGCAGCTTTAATAGTTTTTCTGCACGCTCTTTCTTTTTCTCTATATATAGTAAAATCAGTACCAAAACCTGTATGTTGGGCACGGTTTTTACAAATATTCCTTTCTTTAACACTTTTAGTGCATTCAGGTGTCCACCATGGTACTTGTGGTTTTTTGGGTTTATTATTTTTTAATTTGACTGGGATGCACTCCCCAGCTATTTGGAGTATTTTGTTTGTTAGTCTTGAACATGTTTCTTCTATATTGTCAGAAATCATGTCAGGACTCAAATGTTCATTACATTTGCTGGAGAATGCCTCCCAGTCTGCTTTCTTATAATTATATACTGATTCAGAATCATCAGTTAGTATTTGTTTATGACTAAAATTAATATTTACAACATGATGGTCACTGCCATAAGAACTAGTGAGGTCAACTGACCATGTTATTTTACTAGCTAGACTAGAATTACAAAAAGACAAATCAATAGGTGCCAGTTCTAATGTACTGGGGTTACACCTTGTACCTGTACCATCATTAAGAAGTACTATATCTTTATACTCAAGGAAAGAGAACAACTCTCTTCCCTTAGTATCTGTATGTTTACCACCCCACATAGTGTGGTGGGCATTAAAGTCTCCACACAGTAAAAATTTTCCCTCTATTTGGTCAAATATATTATTATATTGTGGTAATTTGGTATCTGATTCTGTGTCATAAAGATTGACCAGTGTAATATCATTATTATCAAAATTAAATTTAATGCATGATATTTCTAAATTACTATCAATATTCTTTTTCAGATATGGGAGGTTTTCTCTGACATATATTGCTGTACCTCCATGTGATTTAGTATTACGAACAGAAAAATCAGCTATTTTATAACCCATTACATGTGGATGGTCTTGCTCGTTTTTACACCATGTTTCCTGGAAGCATATTATATCGGGCTTTATTTGCGACATAGCTATATACTCTGCAGCATTATTGTGAATACCACGACAGTTCCAATGAACAATACTGAACATTAAGTTGTATATTAGTAAACTAGTAAAGTTAGCCATTATAAGCACAGATAGAACATATAACATTACTTCTGTTAATATTTTATGATTTGTATAATACATTATAGCATTTCTGTTGTTACTCTATTGGCCAATTGAAGACCTTTCGAAACATCATAATCAAATCCAAACATTTGTTTGGTTGCCATTGATACGAAACCAATAACTTTTTCTAAATTAAGATCACTTGTTGGGGTTTGGGATGTAAGTATATTAAGCATTGCAACACTTATAATTGGGATTACTTGGTCTATTATATTGGTGTTTTTATAACCTTTTTTGATATCAGTATGTTCAGCTTCTAGTTGCTGAACAACTGGTCTTGCTTTAGCCTTAGCTTTCACTTGTTTATTTGCCTCATGCAAGGTGATGTTGTCTCTTTTAACTACCTTGAGAGCTTGTTTTTGTTGCTCCCTTGAGGGACAAAGTTTATAGTTCGATGGATGGTCACCTTTACAATTTACACACTTTGGGGATTCTGTGTTACATTCATTGGATTGGTGGTCCTCACCACATTTCCTACATTTTCTTTTATTGCTACAATTACCTGCCATATGCCCATATCCCTGACATTTGTAACATTGGATGGGATTTGGTACATATAGCTTTATTTTGTAACTATTGAATCCAATATTTATGGTTTGGGGTAGTATTGGAACATCAAAGATCAGTTTGACTGATCTTGACGTTTTTCTTGTATTACTATTTTTATCATAGTATGTTAAACGTGTTGCCTTACTAACTTTTTGACCTTTCATGACTGATTTTAAGTCTTCATCCTCAATATCGATGTCAAGCGGCACGTTGTATATCACTCCAGCTGATGATGTAGTCGATTTGGGCAAACTTGACCTAATCGACCATTCACCAATGGAGGTTCTTTGTTGGATGGCTTTCCATTGATGTTTATCTTGGCACTCGATTAGTAAATTGCCGTTTGCGAGTTGCTTTAGATTTTTTGCAACTCCTACCGAATCCGATAGGGCCTTTTGAATTTTAATGGGGTTTTGTCTTCCAAGTTTAATGGATGGGTTTATACTAGCTATTATGAGCAAATATTTGTTGGGGGCATTTTGGAGGGAGGGTACTCTAATAACTGTGTTGTTATGGGTGGTAGCGGGGGAACCTGTTGCTACTCTTTTACGTTTTTTAACTTGGGTTGTCCATGAGTGACCCTGTTGACTTTCATTGTCAGTAGTTTCTAGGTCACTACTGCTCAATGCGTTGTAAAAATCCTCAGTTCGGAACTGAGTATTTTCTGACTCGTCCATCATGGCGGACAAGACAAAGGTAAACAAAAAAAAACTATATATATACTGTAAATAAGGTTAAACAAAATAAATTAGTATCTATAATTGAAAAGATTATATTAATCTTACTTGTGTACAACAAAATAAAGTACTCAATCTGAAAATGTGAAAATGAACAATAAATAAGTATAGTGCGGTGCTACAAAAAACACGACCGTGATGATCCGGGACTCACAACCCATTTATGTGCTCCTGCCATGGTCAATTGAAAACTGATATACCTTAAGTGGGTACACTCACTTTTTTATACTTAATGGAAGAATGTGAATAGTTCTCAATTATCATTATTAATTATAAAGAAATGTGCAAGCCATAGATTGTGAAGTGACAAATGAGAGTTATCCCAAGCCAATTGCTGAGTTTGATTCAGTAATTATGTAGACAAAGCTAACTAATGACCTGATCATTGGTAAATTAATATTTGGACCAAGCTTAAAGAAGTCAAAGAGTACCATGCATTATCTTTATTATATATAATTAAAACAATTTTAAAAACAATATTTATTATTTTATTTATTTTATTTAAAATTTCTGTAATATATTTAAATAAGACAGTGGGAAATTCATACAATTGATACTGAATAATATTTAATTATAGATTTCTTTTCTTCTAAAATCACAATTTTTTAAATCATAAAGTGTCTTTTTATAAATAAATGTTAAAATAATAATCCAAGAGACACACATCCCTAATTACTTAATGTTTATATTGTTATAAAAACACAGAGCTTTAATTTGTTTATTTAATTTTTTTATCTAAATTCACATTTCGCCTTAGTACAATTCCCATCTCGCCTTAGTATTTTTTTTACCTTTTTTACCTGGAATTCACAACTAAGGCGAAATGGGAACACACCTAATGACCAGCCAGTACACACTGTAATGATTTCATTAACCAGTATTAAAAAGATAAACATAACATTCCATCAATGATGTGCTTTAATAGAGAAAGATAAACCGAGGAAGATGTTATATTACCTAAATTTTAAATGTTGAATAAACAGAAAATACGTTTCTCTTTCCAATCTTTTCCTCCCCCTCCCCCAAATTTCTTTGTATCTACTGTATTAATTTTTAAGACACGTCCATCTAAATGAAGTCTGATTGATCTCCAGCCAGGAATAGATATTGAAAAAGTCGTTATATTAAATTCCATTGAGTCTAAAACTAATCCAAATCAGATTTCTTTTATTCGGATATTCTTAGATACATTTCTTTTTTGGCGGAAATGACCAAACATTGTTTTAACTCTCTTTCTGACTTTAAAACACTGATTTAAGATTTATGTTGTACGCAAAATATAATAAAATTTTTATGTTCAAGCTAAGATGGAAAAAAAGGAATGAGAAACCTTTCTTTTTTCCTATTTTGAAACTACTATGTTTGTACAAAGTTAAATTTTGTCGCAATTTCAAGGCAGAAGTCGGATTCGGGGGTGGGGACGAACATGTCGTTCACCCTAGGATTGGACAAAGTATCGTGTTTTTCCTTAAAATCGTCAATATTGTTTTAGTCTCGCTACACTCGGTGATATATTTTTTTAATTTGATAGAATAACGCCCCTGTCAACATCTAGGAACCGCCCCTAATGGTAAAAATAGATTTGAACTGTGCAGTATATCTGAGGTAGTTAATGCACACCTTTGCTGTGCATTATCCAGATTATAGTACAGTAAGAACAAAGAGATTTTGCCCATGTCATGTGTTAAATATATTGTGTTTACTACTTTTAATAAATCCAATAGTGCTCGTGAAAGCATTAACATACAATTTTATGTTATAGTTATTGACCAAGCAAGTCGGTATATGTTATTTAATCTGCACAGCTCGAGTGACCCAGCTTAACCCGAACGACGTAGGAGTTCGGGTTATTGGGTCATCTCGTGCTGTGCAGATTAAATACATATACCGATTTGATTGGTCAATAACTGTTTTAACACATGACGCAATAAATTTACGTAAACGTTTTAGAAATTTAGAAATGTGGACGATATTCCGCAATCCACGGATCCTAGGAAATATTCTTGTAGGGTAAAGAAAGTCAGAAATACGACTTTGGTAAGTTTTAAATTGATAACTCTTTTATATTTTGGCATATTCAAAAATTGCGATTTGATGGTAGATTTTTTTTTTTTTTATCGTTTCTGTTAAATTTATTCCCAATTCTTATTTAATTAGAGGCGATTAAGACTTTGACAAATAGTGTACTTTCAAATCGGTGTATGATAAAAAAAAATCATAACTGAAAGGGTTATTGAGTTTAGATTAATTGCTTTTGAATTTCTTTCTCCAATTATACTCTAAATGAGAAAGATGTTATATTACCTAAAAAAATGTTAAATAAACAGAAAATACCTTTCTATTTCAAATCTATTACTACCCCAGCCCCCCAAATTTCTTTTCATCTACTGTATTAATTTTTAAGATACGTCCATCTAAATGAAGTCTGATGGTTCTCCAGCTACCCCCCCCCCCCTGTTTTTGATCCTCATTAAATTCGATCCAAAAATAGTCGCTTTATAGGAATAGTTAATCAAAAAGTCGTTAAAAATTCCAATGAGTCTAAAACTAATCCAAATCAGATTTCTTTTATTCGGATATTCTTAGATAATTTCTTTTTTGGCAGAAATTATAAAAAAAAATGTTTAAACTATCTTTCGGACTTAAAACACTGATTTAAGATTGGTACACAAAATATAATGAAATATGTCCCAGCTTAGATTAAAAAAAAAAGGAATAAGAAACCTTTCTTTTTTCCTATTTTGAAACTACGATATTTGTACAAAGTTCAACTTTGATGTTATTTCAAGTCAGACGGCTGATTCGGGGATAGTGGCGACTAGGTTGTTCACCCTAGGATTAGACAAGATATCGTTTTTTAGCATAAAATTGTCAATATTGTTTTTAGTCGCGCTACACTCGATGATATTATTTTAATTTTATTGAATAACGCCCCCTCAAAATCCATGAACCGCCCCTAAAGGTAAAAATAGATTTGAACTGTGCAGTATATCTGAAGTAGTTAATGCACACCTTTGCTGTGCATTATCCAGATTATATCACAGTAAGAACAAAGGGATTTTACCCATGCCATGTGTTAAATTTTGATAGTGATCTTTTAATATGCCGACTACTTTATTCTATTTACTTGAACTTAAGAAGGATCCCGAAAGTTCCGAACTAAAGCTTTAAATCATAATTGAAGGTGTAAATATTTTTATGTTAGTTTTTACATTAATAAACGGTTTTAGGACAACCGTTTATTAATGTAAAAACTAACATAAAAATATTTTTAAGGAATGTATTCTAATCTAGTTTGCTCCATGTTTTTAAACAGTAATAAATGAAAATAAGGGATTTTTTTTCACCGTGTGACACGGGTACTCCGTTGCGGAGGAATTTACTTAAAGAAGAAGAATTGTTCGCTTAATTAACTCCCCTTTATTTATTTCCCTTGCAAAACCGAAAGTATTACCAGTCATTAATCATTCCTGAATAGTTGGCGTACATTTAAATCATCCTGATTTCTACTGTAATGAACAGAAAGAACTATGACATAGATTGCACAGAAAATCAAGATCACCCAAAGGTATCATTTTACGCAAGAGTATGTGCGCGCCCAGTGGCAGTTTAAATATATATATAATATAAAATCTTGACCAAACCGAAAGTAACTTTTTGTTTCTGGAAAATTTCAAAACTAACAAGAACCATATAAACAGGTAGGAGTATAGGGTATAGGGTACTTCAGATTAAAGGAGGCTCGGGGTGTAAAACTTTCAGAAAACAATATAAAACATCGGGTTTTTTTTATTGCAAATTCTAGGTATTACTTTAATAGTTGTTACTTTATAAGTTGTTACTTTATTTAACCATGTATACATGTTATATATGGAAGAAAAATCATGCCAAAAAATCAATTCGTTTTGACCCCAGATGACTTTTAAAATACCATTGAAAAAGTTCCAAATTATCTCCCTTTGATGCAAAAATGTCATTTTCTAGCATTAAAATTGAAATATCTTTTTTAACTCATCAGTGACTGACCTAGAGTGGGGTGCTCATTTTCGCCACATCTTTCCATGTTTTCTACAGTTTATGTTCAGGTCTAAATGTTTTTGAAGTATACTGATATTTCTATATGAAGATAACTTCAAATGCAAAATATACTTAAGCTTGAAAACCGGTTTGTTTTAAGAAAATCATCTGAAAAGTTAGATTAAAGGGTGTTTGAAATTTCCGGATGTTTTGTCAATGGGGGACACATATTCGCCGCTTTTACACATCTATTTAAAACCAAATAACCGCAGCTTTTAACAATTTTTATCAAATCAATTGCATTATAGATGAATAGCAGACATTTCAAAGGTATAAAGAATTCAAAATTAGGGCATTCAGTAAAATATTTACTTAGAAATACTTCTTTGAAATCGTGTTTTTTATTCAGGAAATTGTCCGAAAATCGTTGTTCGTTTTTCGGTCATTTTCGGTAGGAGCCGCAATTTTGTCTCAGTTTAAAAAAATATTATATTTGTTATAAAAATATAATTTACAGGTACATTTCTTCCATTTCAGCCATCCTTTGAAGTTTTTACACCTCAAAATCCTTAAACGGCGAAATTGTGTCCCTGGCGAAAATGAGCACCCCACTCTATATTTCATTTGTCATTATTATTTTTAAATTAGCTGTACTTAAACTAAACTATTGTAAAATTTGATCCATTTTGTAAATTTTTTTTTATCATTTCGATATTAATTACCTTTATTTCTCCTATTACCATCATTATCATTACATTCAACAGAAAAAAAGTACCTATACAAAAATGTATGCTTCTTTTGAATGCAGATTGTGAGCGTAAATGAATGGTGACCCCATTTTTTGATTTATTTTTTGTTTCAGTACATGAACATGATGAAGTAAAAGTTAAAGGGGCACTATAGCTGTCAAATTCATGGTCACCGATTTGACTCAAATTCTCATATTTGACTTATAACTATGTAAAACATTTATCTAAATTATCAAAAGTCTAAAATAAACAGTTTACACAACATGGGGTGGATAATATATAGGTTCGTTTCGTGTGTATTTTAGTTCAGATGCCATCTAATTAACTATCGATTTGACCTCAGATGACCATACAAGCGATGTACATGTAAACATAGATAAAGATATGTATTTTTTGTCCATCTGATGAGTTAAGCCTTCTTCAACTGATTTTTATAGTTCGTTCTTATGTTGTACTGTTATACCACTGTCCAAGGTCAGGGGGAGGGTTGGGATCCCGCTAACATGTTTAACCCTACCACATTATTTATGTATGTGCCTGTCCCAAGTCAGGAGCCTGTAATTCAGTGGTTGTCGTTTGTTTATAATGTGTTACATATTTGTTTTTCGTTCATTTTTGTTTTACATTGTCTTATCGGGACCTTTTATAGCTGACTATGCGGTATGGGCTTTGCTCATTGTTGAAGGCTGTGCGGTGACCTATAGTTGTTAATTTTTGTGTCATTTTGGTCTTTTGTGGATTGTTGTCTCATTGGCAATCATACCACATCTTCTTTTTTATTTGAATAAATTGTGCAAATGGAAATTTATAGGTCTGTTTGATTTTATTTTATAGATTGAAAATAGATGTTTCTCATTTGTTTTTAACCGTATAAGAATGATTTTATGTGCATCAAATTAGTAATCAAATTATTTACCGTAGTTTCACTTTCATTGTTGACATTCTTTTTCTTTAAATAACCAGTACACGTACAATGCATGTGTTGTCAATCTCTAGCTAGGGATTAAATAGAAGTTGACATGAATATGGATTTAAAGAAGTCGTCAACTCATTTACTTGCAAGTGAATGACTAATTATCAATGTTTCTTAGAGTAATTTGACAAAATTGAACCTTTTTGGCTGCAAAAAGCGAATTATTATTTCACTATTTCACTTTCAATATTGATTGAACAGAAAAAAATTAAACTTTAGATTTTTATACAACCGCAAAATTTGAAAAAATTTTCGTCGTATATTGCTATCACGTTGGCGTCGTCGTCCGAATACTTTTAGTTTTCGCACTCTAACTTTAGTAAAAGTGAATGGAAATCTATGAAATTTTAACACAAGGTTTATGACCACAAAAGGAAGGTTGGTATTGATTTTGGGAGTTTTGGTCCCAACATTTTAGGAATTAGGGGCCAAAAAGGGCCCAAATAAGCATTTTCTTGGTTTTCGCACTATAACTTTAGTTTAAGTTAATAGAAATCTATGAAATTTTGACACAAGCTTTTTATACGGCCGCAAAATTTGAAAAAATTTTCGTCGTATATTGCTATCACGTTGGCATCGTCGTCGTCGTCGTCGTCGTCCGAATACTTTTAGTTTTCGCACTCTAACTTTAGTAAAAATGAAAAGAAATCTATGAAATTTTAACACAAGGTTTATGACCACTAAAGAAAGGTTGGGATTGATTTTGGGAGTTTTGGTCCCAATATTTTAGGAATTAGGGGCCAAAAAGGGCCCAAATAAGCATTTTCTTGGTTTTCGCACTATAACTTTAGTTTAAGTTAATAGAAATCTATGAAATGTTGACACAAGGTTTATGACCACAAAAGAAAGGTTGGGATTGATGTTGGGAGTTTTGGTTTCAACAGTTTAGGAATTAGGGGCCAAAAAAGGGCCCAAATAAGCATTATTCTTGGTTTTCGCACAATAACTTTAGTTTAAGAAAAAAGAAATCAATGAAATTTAAACACAATGTTTATGACCACAAAAGGAAGGTTGGTATTGATTTTGGGAGTTGAGGTCCCAACAGTTTAGGAATTAGGGGCCAAAAAGGGACCCAAATAAGCATTTTTCTTGGTTTTCGCACCATAACTTTAGTATAAGTAAATAGAAATTTATGCAATTTAAACACAAGGTTTATGACCTTAAAAGGAAGGTTGGGATTGATTTTGGGAGTTTTGGTCCCATCAGTTTAGGAATTAGGGGCCAAAAAGGGACCCAAATAAGCATTTTTCTTGGTTTTCGCACCATAACTTTAGTATAAGGAAATAGAAATCTATGAAATTTAAACACAAGGTTTATGACCATAAAAGGAAGGCTGGGATTGATTTTGGGAGTTTTGGTTTAAACAGTTTAGGAATAAAGGGCCCAAAGGGTCTAAAATTAAACTTTGTTTGATTTCATCAAAAATTGAATAACTGGGGTTCTTTGATATGCCGAATCTAACTGTGTATGTAGATTCTGAATTTTTTGTCCCGTTTCAAATTAGATCTACATTAAGGTCCAAAGGGTCCAAAATTAAACTTAGTTTGATTTTAACAAAAATTGAATCCTTGGGGTTCTTTGATATGCTGAATCTAAAAATGTACTTAGATTTTTTATTATTGGCCCAGTTTTCAAGTTGGCCCAAATCAGGGTCCAAAATTAAACTTTTTTTGATTTCATCAAAAAGTGAATAATTGGGGTTCTTTGATATGTCAAATCTAACTGTGTATGTAGATTCTTAATTTTTGGTCCCGTTTTAAAATTGGTCTACATTAAAGACCAAAGGGTCCAAAATTTAACGTTTGAATTTAACAAAAATTGAATTCTTGGGCCTCTTTGATATGCTGAATCTAAACATGTACTTAGATTTTTTATTATGGGCCCAGTTTTCAAGTTGGTCCAAATCAGGATCCAAAATTATTATATTAAGTATTGTGCAATAGCAAGAAATTTTCAATTGCACAGTTATAAATTCAGCAATAGCAAGAAATCTTCAATTGCACAGTATTGTGCAATGGCAAATATTTTCAATTGCACAGTATTGCACAATAGCAAGAAATATCTAATTGCACAATATTGTGCAATAGCAAGAAATTCCAATTGGATTTCAATTGGAGTTATCTTTCTTTGTCCAGAATAGTAGTTGAATCAACTTAAATCATTGTTTTATACAATATACAATGTATATTCACTTTTACTACCAACTGATAGATTAAAACAATCTTTACCATTCAGTCATTGTCAGTGATAACAAGCACTTTTTTTACATTTTAATATTTTATGATGTATTTAAATGAGTAATTATTGTTGCAAACTTCATTAGAAATTTGAATTGAGATCAGTTTTGAAATTAGGGAAAGGGGGATGTGGTCAATTTTTTTCATTTCAGATTTCATAAATAAAAAGAAAATTTCTTCAAACATTTTTTTGAGAGGATTAATATTCAACAGCATCATGAGCATAGTGAATTGCTCAAAGGCAAAATTTTTTTTTTAAGTTCATTAGACCACATTCATTCTGTGTCAGAAACCTATGCTGTGTTAACTTTTTAATCACAATCCAAATTTAGAGCTGAATCCAGCTTGAATGTTGTGTCCATACTTTCAGGGTTCAACCTCTGCGGTCGTATAAAGTTGCGCCCTGCGGAGCATCTGGTTATTCCTGAGGTCATACTGCTATTGTTATGCCCCAACCATATTGAGTTTTTATAATGGGCCTTGTTTTTTTCTGTAAGTATATGTACATCCCTTACTAATGTACGTACGTCCATACATCCCAAAATTGATTTTTTTTGGCGTCACTTTAACCATTCTAGATGTAAAGGAGTGAAATCTATATTATACCCTATCAAGTATATATACCCTTATATATAAGTTTGACTTGTAGCTTTCTTCTGTTATACATTCATCAGATGAACATAAAAACGGTCTTTAGATTTAGAAGTATAGATGTTTCCATAGTACATGCATGCCCCATCTGAACTATCATTTTCTATGTTCAGTGGACAGTGAAAGTAGAGTAACAACTCTAATTTGGCATTAAAATTAGAAAGATCATATCATAGGAAACATCTATAATACTAAAATAAACGTGGTCCAATTTGTCAGCCTTCATGGGGTAAAAACGACAAATCAAAGAATTCAATTTTATATATATCCAATATACATGATATAGGACAATGGTGTTGATTAAAAATAACACCACTCCAGACACTTTTAATTAATATTTCCAATAATTAACAAGTTCCGGGTCGAATCCGATACCGATACCAATAGTATATTCACCTGTTACCTATTACCTTATCTGTATGTTTCTCATCTGACAGGCGCACCACCAAACGGTGTATTTCGGATTTTGCTATATATACACCGGTCATATAATTTATAATCACAGAGTTGACACTACTAAATTCAACCATTGTCAAGACCAGAAAACATAATGCCCATAAATGGAGCATAAAAAGTGATTTTTGGAAATTTCTGGCGAGACAATGGTTAAGTTTGAAAAATCAAAACTGTGATTTTAAAACTACATATTTAAAATAATACACGTCTATAACCTATGTGAAATAAAACACATATACAGTTGCAAACTTCCCAGAGGTGCTACCCAGCACTTTGATTAGCAGTTACTTTTGATTAATATTAATTTTAGCCATCACTATTTTGATATTGTAAAACTTTTATTATGTATTTAACAATGTTTAAATGGGTAACTTATAATAATAATAATAATGTTTGCAAACTCCATTAGAAATTTCAATTGAGATACTGGCTATATATCTAAAGGGATTTTTTTTTGGAATAAGGGAAAAGGGGGGGGGGGGAGTGAAAAAAAATGGAGGGGGGAGACAATTTTTCTCATTTCAGATTTCAGAAATTAAAAGAAAATATCTTCAAAAGCAAAAAATTGAATATAAATTTATATCACATATATATCCAATTTGAAGTTCTTTGACTACAGTAATTCTGTGGCAGACACCTATTATGTGTCAATAATTAATTACCATCACAATTCAGACCTGTATCGAGCGGGAATATTGTGTCTATTTTGGTCCCATTTTTTCAGGGTTGGACATCTGCAGTCGTATCCAGCTTTGCTCAGCGAAACAATTTATTAGATTTATAATTGAAATCCCAATAGTTTAGGAATTAAAGGACAAAAAGGGGACCCAAAATAATAAATTTTGTGGTTTCCAAACAATAACTTATGTTTAAGTGTATGAATCTCTCTGAAATTACACCACAAGTTTCCATACCATAAAGGGATGGTTAGTATTGAGTTTTGGGGGTTATGGCTCAAAATGTTTCCGAATTAGGGGCAAAAAAAGGGAATTTCTGGTCAATGGACAATTAAGACAATTGAAAAGCATTGTAAGGGAGGTAATTCTAAAACATTTAACATACAATGTTTGGTATGTTCGGATTTACCTCCCTTACACTACTTGTATATTTTGTATAATGAAATGTCAGATTTTTGACACAATGCAAAAAAAAAGGGGGTGGTAGTTGTTTTAATTTCTTTTTCTTCAAATTTCTCAAATTCCAAATTTTTGAAGAGTTAAAAGAAAAAATCTTTAATTGCACAAGATTTGTAAGATGTTGACATTTGTTTTGTGTCAGAAACTCATATTATGTCAAAAATTTGATAGCAATCCAAATTCAGAGCTGTATCAAGCTTGAATGTTGTGTCCATACTTGCCCCAACTGTGCAGGTTTCGACTTCTGGGGTCGTATAAAGCTGCACCCTGCGGAGCACCTGGTTTTATTTCAATCTAATATTCATTTTGATAAAAGCTATATATTTAAAATTACAGTACAAACCGAAGAAAGAAAACAACAGGGTTACCCTTAGAAATTACTTTTTCCAAATTCTTAGAAAAAATCTTAAAATTCTTCATCAATCCAACAGGCTAAAGAAAATATTCCCCGATCCGCCTATCGTAGCATTTAAACGTGATAACAACATAAAAGACATCTGAGTGCACAAAAAGCATAATTTACTTTTTTATAAACAAACTAATGGATGTGGACCATGTGGTAAACATTGTGCATGAGTGCATTATGCTCACATATAAATGAAACCAAGGTATTTTGTGACAACACCGGCAAAGAATATTCCATTCAGGGACAAACAAATTATAAAACCGTAGGTGTAGTATATGCAATCAATTGTTCAAAATGTGAAAAAGTTATATATGTAGGACAAACGGGTGATACACTATATCAACAGATGATATTAAAATTTTCAAAAATACGAAACAAAGAAAACAGAAGATCCAGTAGCCAACCATTTCATTCAGCGCAATCATTCAATGACAAATTTAAAAGTTACCACCATAGAAAGAGTATTTGGGACAGAAATTTACAGAAAAACGAAAGAACTTTTTGGATAAAGAAATTAAAAACTTTAGAACCTGAAGGACTCAACACAATGTATGAACGATAACAAAAATATTTATATTAAAAAAGCGAAAAACGCGGCAGATGAATGTCATAGAAGTTATTATAAAGTAATGTATCCAAGCGATGTAATTGTTGTTCCAATGTTGTAATTTATTCCAATGAAGAAGGCTGTAATGGCCGATACGTATGGGAATTTGTGTTATAGTTTTTATTATTTAAATTTATATATATAAGTATGTCTGAACCAGTGACAGTGATACATGGCTGTGTACATTCTGTATATACAACTCATCTAAACATCAACCCAATAAAATACTGAGGTATACAATAATGTAATATTATACTTTATTCATGGTATTTCTAATATTTCATTAATTTTTCAGATATTTTTTAAAAGAGAAGGTATGGTTTTACCAACATTTTTACCAAGGATGACTTTTAAGATAAGGGAAAGTGCCAGATAGAATAGAACTAACAGTATGACAGAACCAACAGAACCAATGCCATTAAAACGGACAATACCACCTGATTTACAGAAAGAAGCAGACTTAATACAGATAAAGGTACCAAGAAATACAGGTATACAACAGATTGTTGGGTAGTAGTGGCTAATCCTTTTATAATTATCATCAATAACTCATGTGTTTTGTTTAGTAATAAATGCTCGAGCATGTTGAGAGGAAAATGTGAAATGTATATCAGGACGTTATCATATCGCTTTTGTATACTAATTAACAAAAGAAACGATACAATGCAATTCATTTTTCATATACATGATATATAATGAAATAGGATACACTGCATCGATATCAATAGTTGCCCTTTTGGTCTAGATTTTTTAGAAAGTTTTATTTTCTCATCAAAACCATTGAGCTAAGGCTAAAACCTTTATCCTTTTATAATCATCATCAATAATGCATACGTATTGTTTTGTAACAAATGTTTGAGCATGTTGAGAGGCAAATGTTAAATGTATATCAAGACGTGAACATATCGATATTGTATACTAATTAACAAAAGAAACGATACAATGCAATTCATTTTTCATATACATGATATATAATGAAATATAATACACTTTATCGATATCAGTAGTTGAACTGTTGGTCTAATTTTTAAAAAGTTTTATTTTCGCATCAAAACCATTGATCTACATGATCTAAGGCGAAAACGCTAAATATGTTTTTTGGAATTTTGTTATTTCAAAAATTGTATTTTCATCCTATCATTCAAAATTGTGGTTAGCTAGAATTTTAACCTTATAAACTTAAACATGGTGCACCTTAACTTTTAAATGCCTTGGTACAAAATGTAAATGTTTGAATACTTAATTCTCATTTTTCGAAATGAAGTGTCGACTATTGTCATCATTTTCCGCAAATTAATTTGACCTTTGTATTCAATAACTCGGTCTTTGAAACTTTCCAAGTTGGTAAAAATTTTGTAATCATACACATGTTTTTCTTTGGGTAATTTAACATTTTTTATTCCTATTTATTATATTTCATGATAAAATTTAGTTCAAACTTGCAAGTGTATTGATTTTTTTTATTGGCTAGTATATTAATATGGACACTGATTTGTACTAGAATGACCCTCTGAGACAAGTGAGTTGGATTTAAGTGCTACTTAAAAAATAGATCGTTTGAATACATGACTGCCGAAGCGGACACATTCTTAATTTGTGCGGAAAGTCTTTGCTTTTTTTCCAGTTCGGTGTATTTTAGTAAAACAGGAACTATCAAACTTCAATTCCGAACTTTGACCAGACAGGGAGCCTACAACCATGCATGAGACCATTCAATTATAAACAGTAGCAAATTAATTTGATTCTTTAACTTATGACTGGTATATAAAAAAAAGGATGTTGTTCCCCTAACTTATATATATATATATTTATTATATGACTATAAATTTTCTGTTTTCTCATTGGCTAAAAGCATAGGAAATCCTCTTTGATAAAACATTATATTCACCGCGTCAAAAATCACGAGAGGTTAATAGAAGACTTGGAACAGCGTCCGTGTACCTAAATATAGAAACGAGGAATTCTTGTTAGCTATTTAAGGGATGTATAAATAAAATGGTTTTTAATTGGACGACCGAATAAATATCAACCAATCAGCGCTCTCTACATAAAATCGTTTCGATCTAACAGATGACAGTTACATGTTTCCGGCAACAAAGTATGGCTGGAGCAGCAGAAGTAGCTACTGAAAAACGCTTTCCATCGTTAAATAATGAGGAAATTAAGAAGATTTTGATAGAAAAGGATTCTAAAAATACTCGCCGATCAACAGATTCTAGCGTATAGGCATAAAATAAAAACAGTCTAGGCAAAATACCATCTAACAAGGATATATTTCACAATCTAAAAATATGAAAATGACACTGAGAACTAAAGAGTCATATAATAAAGCAATTGTTGACTTTTGATATCAGTTGATACAATGATTTATCAACCCCAGATGTGATATTCACCTCGGCCGTTGGCCTTGGTGAATATCACATCTCTGGGGTTGATAAATCATTGTATCAACCTCATCAAAAGTCAATAATTGTATAATATCAGTCTTAAATTTAAAAAAAATAAAAAAATGTTAGACAGGAAAATCTCGCTTAACATTGTATATGCGATTTTTGACAAAAAATTATTTACATATTATATAACCGACACCAAACAATGAAAACTACTGAAATAGAGGATTCTGACTTGGGACAACGACATATATACAGTAGATTCCGGTTATTTGCATAGCCTATTTGTCAGACAAAATTATGCAATAAAGCGGAGTATGCTTATATCCGAAATGAAAATGACAGAGTCAAATGGGCTATTCCAGAAATAAACCACCCCCCCCCCCCTATGGAAGACATTAGTTGTGAAAAAAAAAATCCATGGAAATATTTTTTACCATTGCCAAAATTTTCCGGAATTCCAGCATTTGAAATCATAATTGTACTTAAAAATACTGGATTTTTTTTCATGATGCTGTCAATATGTCTGGAAATTTGAGTAAAGGTCAGAAGCAATACCTATGGAAGACATCAGTTTTGATTTTTTTGTCTGGAAATTATCTGTTTCTGTTTAAATATACAAAAAAATCCTGGAATTTATTTAGTAATACATGTACATGTATATATATGCAGTCATAACCAAGAGAAGCATCTCTAAAACTTTAGCGCGAACATATTCCTGACTAAAAACTACTTTTTGTAGGTTTACCATGTATACATGACGTACACCATTATTTCAAGCACATACCCCACCCTTTTCATTTCATATTTTTACTTAAATCAAAAATGAATATCTGTCTCAAAAGCATATAATTTTTTTTATAATTAATATAATAATCCTGTAGTATATTAAACAATTAAAAGTTACATTGGAATTTCCCATAAACGCATCAGAATTTCTTTTAAGGATTGTAATGTAGTGTTTCTTTATTACATATTATCAGAGATATATAATTGTATTATATGTCTCTGATATTATTAATGTGAAAATGTCAAAATAATGGGATTTAATAAAAGCACAAATAGCAAATTAATAGCTGGTAAGAATGCATGGGAAAATTGATTAAGAGATAATTGATTTGACCACACTATTGGAAACATTTACAAACATCACAAGATTATGACATCTAATTAGTTTCAGACACTTGTGATTTAAACAGGCAAGTTGAAAACTTGACCTTCATCTTAATGTCCAGATTTTATCATGATAAATGTAATGAAGCTTGAAATAGTGACCATTGTGACCAGCTCATCCCTACCACTTAATAAAATTGAATTTCCTGTTTGAAAATGCAAGTTATTCAACAACACTACCTGCTAAAGTTCACTTATGAATGCATTAAGCATCCATAAAATTTCATTCGCTGCAGAAACTATAAATCTTTAGATCAAAAGTTGCAAATAATACATGTAGTAGTTTTCTGTTAACTTATAGGATCACCAGCTGATTACAAATGATTTAGATGAAATATTGTTCATACTTCGATTTTTGTACTATTGAATATCAATCATGTCAACTATTAAATAATGTGATCTGTTGAATTAAATTGTTGCTTTTTAGCTTAGTGGTAGCTCTTTAAGCTGGGGTCACACATTCACGATTTTTCTGCCATCCTTGACAGGACCATTCCCGATTAAAAGTATTTAAAAGTCTGATCAATGGGCTGAGTTTCCCCGAATGTTACGGGGACGCACCTAACTGTCGGGGTGCTTTGCCGAACTATCCGGATCCTTCCCGACCAGTAGGAATCTGTTACGAACTAAAACTACTGCGTTCAGACAATAATAGGACATTCCAGATAATTAGGGATACTAATCCGACTTTTTCACTTTTCGTGTCGTATCGCTGTCTGATTCCAAACAGGAGCAATAATCTGCAATGTGTGAACCCCGCATTAAGGTGGCGACCTCCCCTTAAATACCAATCTGCGATATGACCCTGTTTTTCTCTTGAATATAAATTATTATATCTTTACAATTAAAATAAAATCAAAATTTGCTCCCTTTTCTTTCTCTTGATTTAAGAAGTTTTTGTCTAATTTTTTAAAGTTAGTTTTGTAAAATTTCATGAAAGTTTGACAAAGTTATTCAAAATCTTTCACTTTGATATCTTAAGATTGACTGCTAAATAATTATTGATAAGTAAACTATGGAAGAATAAGAATGGACAAAAAAAATCTGATTTTACTCTACATGTCAGGTATTTATATATATAGAGTAAGAAGAATCTTCTTATAAAGTTCCCTGATATTGCTTAAAGGTTTGAGGGAGTAATTGCTATTTTGTTACTTCAACACTAGGCTGTATCTAAATGTTTATTGAACAAAAATAAGGGCTTTTAAGTGGTCAAATGTTCTAAGTATTCTAACACTATATCATTGGCTCATTACATAGGCGGATCCAGATAAAGGGACCCCCCTTTTGTGAGAAAAATTTGGTTGATTATAAAAGAAATCACTGAAGCATGACTGGAGCAGCCCAATCCCTTAGGTCAGTTAAGTCAGTCAGTGCCCTCTTTTACCATAAGTTCTGGATCCGCCACCGCATTGGCCTGTCAACTATGACATGTGTGTGAGGCTTTAATACTACACCAGGCAGTGCCCTAAACTTCAATCATTATTGACTAGGATTTAGACTTAGCTTTCCAACGTAAGGTCATGGTTTCTTTCAATTTTAGCATCACATATAGGATTATAGTGACCGCTGTGGGTGAAACAAACAATTTTTTTTTCTCAGGGTCAAAAACAAATTATTTCTTTCGAAAACTGGAAACACTTTTTTTTCCAAAAAAACCCCTGAAAATGAAATGGTTGCTGCCATAAGAATGTCAGTTATCTTTTCGTGAAATATTTTTTTTTTCTCAACTTTTTAAATTTTCAAAACTTTCTTCTTTTTAAAAAACAAACATCAGTCATTTCTTATTCGTATCCATTTTCCTTATCTTTAGTTATATGCTTTTTATGTGAAAATAAACCATGCCTTGTATAAAGACTATTAATTTAAAAAAAAAGGGGGGGGGATCTTCTGAAAGTAAAATCAAAAGTCAGTAGACAGTTTTCCACTGATTCTGATAGCAATCTATTTATATTTATTTGTATCACTATTTTGCAATGCATACATAGTCCACAGCTGGTCATTTCTGGTCAGTCTTCTACAATATTGGGGTAATTAGACAATTTCCTGCTGTGAAGACAAACAAGTGTGTTTGAATAAATGATGTATCAATTATCTGTTAATTGGTAAATGTTATGGCTATTTAGCTGAAGTGACCTAAAATCTGGCATTTGTTAATAATATTATAGGACAAATCCTAAATTTCAGAAAATTTAAGATATCAAATTAAATTGCACAATTGGTGTTAATTAATTCTTATATGAAAAAGGTGAAAAATACAGATTTTAATATATATAACTTGGTTGAAATAATCAGCTTCTTGATTACATCACAAGTGTCTGAAGCTACATTTAATCATATATCAAGATATATATTTTTGATGTTTTAACAAAGGTCAGTCATTAAGGTATCAAAAATTTGTCAAACCATGGAAATATTATATTCAACATATAATACTTCCATGATCAAACCAAATTTTCTCTGTTTTTATCCTTCCATGGCATATAATTTTCCACTAGTAGTCATAGATGCTATTAATCCAATTATTGTGACTTTTGCACCCAATAAACATTCAATAGTTTGTATATACATTGTATTTGAAACAATTCAAGCTAAAAATTATATACATGTAAGTTGCACTTCTTATATAATTTTTAGCTTGAATTGTTTCAAATACAAATATTGCACTTTTGTAAATTATTAAAAACAATGCGATTTCGCATAGATACATGTATTATGGGTACATTTACAGCTCAAACTGTGCGCTCTTTTACTATGAAGATTCCTAAATATTTAAATATACAAAAATAGAAAGTTGTTGAGATGTACTACTATTTTATTCAAAGGTCAAAACAAAGGGCTGTGCAGCATATACTTTTAACATTTATGTACATGCAAGAACTAAGATTTTAAACTAATTTATACTTAATTCCGTAGTATCCCTACCCCACCCATCATTTCTTAGAACCAGTACATACACAATACAAAGTATCTATGAATAATATATCCCCTCAAAAGAGACAGTCTGTGAAAAAGCTGTATTTACAAAGTGCAACCTATAAAATGAATAAAACAATATTTCTAATGCTCCTGCTCTCTGAATTTAAACTAAACTATCACTGTATCAAAGTTTTGTCTCCCCCCCCATTATTTTGAAGTCTTTTAAGAGATATACATACAAAGAACTCTGGTGTTTTATATGTCTGGAAATAATGATTTGCAAAGAAATCTGTTCTGGAAATTCTTAACGACTACCAGTCCAAAGGGTCCAAAATTAAACTTAGTTTGAAATTGACAAAAAATGAATTAGTTAGGTTCTTTGATATGCTGAATCTTAAAATGTACTTAGATTCTTGATTATTGGCCCAGTTTTCAAGTTGGTCCAAATCGGGGTCCAAAATTAAACTTTGTTTGATTTCATCAAAAATTGAATAAATGGGGTTCTTTGATATACCAAATCTAACTGTGTATGTAGATTCTTCATTTTTAACCGGATTTTTGTGACAAAAATGTCGGTTATTGATTTGGGGATGTACGGCGGGCGTGCAGGCGGTTGGGCGGGCGGTCGGGCGGGTGGGCGGGCGGCAATCAAATGTTGTCCGTGCATTAACTCATGAACCGTTCAACCAAAGCTTTTAAAATTTTAATATGTTGTTACTGACAACTAAATGAAGGTCAAGTTCAATAATGGCGATTTTGACTTTTACCGTTTAGGAGTTATGGTTCTTGAAAGATTGAAAAATGGAGTTTCCAGTCGTGTTCGTGCAATTACGCATGAACTGTTCTACCAAAGCTTCCCAAATTTTAATATGTTGTTACTAATGACAAAATGGAGGTCAAGTTCAATAATGACGATTTTGACTTTTACAGTTCAGGAGTTATGGTTCTTGAAAGATTGAAAAATGGAGTTTCCAGTCGTGTCCGTGCATTTATGCATGAACTGTTCTACCAAAGCTTCCCAAATTTTAATATATTGTTACTGATGACAAAATGGAGGTCAAGTTCAATAATGACGATTTTGACTTTTACCGTTCCGGAGTTATGGTTCTTGAAAGATTGAAAAATGGTGTTTCCAGTCGTGTTCGTGCATTTTCTCATAAACTATTCAACCAAAGCTTTTGAAATTTTTATATGTTGTTACTGATGACAAAATAGAGGTCAAGTTCAATAATGACGATTTTGACTTTTACCGTTCAGGAGTTATGGTTCTTGAAAGATCGTAAAATGGTGTTTCCATTCACGTTGTTGCATTTACTAATGAACCATTAAATCTAAGCTTTTCAAATTTTAATATGTTGATACTGACTACAAAATGGAGGTCAAATTTGATATTGACGATTTTCACTTTCAGCATTCATCAGTTATGGTTCTTGTGATATTGCCAGGACACAAATAAATGTTAATTAATCCGGTTTGCTGTCGTTGTGACAGCCTCTTGTTGGTCCTGTTTTCAAATTGGTCTACACTAAAGTCCAAAGGGTCCAAAATTAAACTTAGTCTGATTTTAACAATAATTGAAATCTTGGGGTTCTTTGATATGCTGAATCCAAAAATGTACTTAAATTTTTCATTATGGGCCCAGTTTTCAAGTTGGTCCAAATCAGAATCTAAAATTATTATATTAAGTAGTGTGCAATAGCAAGTCTTTTCAATTGCACAGTATTGCTCAATGGCAAGAAATATCTAATTGCACAATATTGTGAAATAGCAATTTTTTTTTAATTAGAGTTATCTTTCTTTGTCCAGAATAGTAAGCAAGAAATATCTAATTGCAAAATATTGTGCAATAGCAAGATTTTTTTTTAATTGGAGTTATCTTTCTTTGTCCAGAATCAACTTAAATCTTTGTTATATACAATATACAATGTATATTCACTTTTTACTACCAACTGATAAATTAAAATAATCTTTACCATTCAGTGATAACAAGCACTTTATTTTACATTTTAATATTTTATGATGTATTTAAAAGAGTAGTTATTGTTGCAAACTCCATTAGAAATTTGAATTGATATCAGTTTTGGAAAAAGGGAAACGGAGATGTGAAAAAAAGGGGGGGTTTAAATTTTTCTCATTTCAGATTTCATAAATATAAAAAGAAAATTTCTTCAAACATTTTTTTGAGAGGATTAATATTCAACAGCATAGTGAATTGCTCAAAGGCAAAAAAAACCTTTTTAGTTCATTAGAACACATTCATTCTGTGTCAGAAACCTATGCTGTGTCAACTATTTAATTTTAGATTTAAAAAGATTGAAGAAGAAATCTTTAATTGATTTGTAAAATCTTGACACTTGTTTTGTGTAAAAAACACCCATGTAATGTCAAAAAATTGATCACAATCCAAATTCAGAGCTGTATCACGCTTGAATGTTTTGTCCATACTTGCCCCAACTGTTCAGGGTTCGACCTCTGCGGTCGTATAAAGCTGCGCCCTGCAGAGCACCTGGTTTAACGATAAAATCTCTGTGCAATATACCAATTATAGTGTTATTTACACATAAAGGATGTCAGCCACATTCAGTTGTTAGGGTCCTTATTGATAAACCTGTATGAACTCAATGTCTTTAACATAAACATAAGGTCATACTTGAACGGTAAATGTATAAATGACTACAATTAGATCTGGCCGGGTGACAACAGTTAGCACAATACGTTATATTTATGTTTTTAGAACTATTAGAGCAAAAGTAGAAAAGAAAATTGCAAAACTGGTCAACATGATAGGATGTTTCAATCTTGAAAGTTGTTGGAGAACAATCTGTTAAGTTATTACCCCTGAAATATCATATGTGTTTTTGGTGTTTTGTTGTTTTGTTGATTTTTTAACCGGATTTTTGTGACTAAAATGTCGCTTATTAATTTGGGGATGTATGGCGGGCGGGCGGCAATCAAATGTTGTCCGTGCATTAACTCATGAACCAGTCAACCAGGCTTTTAAAATTTTAATATGTTATTACTGACAACTATACGAAGGTCAAGTTCAATAATGGCGATTTTGACTTTTACCATTCAGGAGTTATGGTTCTTGAAAGATTGAAAAATGGAGTTTCCAGTCGTGTCAGTGCATTTACGCATGAACTATTCTACCAAAGCTTCCTAAATTTTAATATGTTGTTACTGATGATAGAATAGAGGTCAAGTTCAATTATGACGATTTTGACTTTTACCGTTCAGGAGTTATGGTTCTTGAAAGATTGAAAAATGGAGTTTCCAGTCGTGTCCGTGCATTTATGCATGAACTGTTCTACTACCAAAGCTTCCGAAATTTTAATATGCTGTTACTGATGACAAAATGGAGGTCAAGTTTAATAATGACGATTTTGACTTTTACTGTTCAGGAGGGTTCTTGAAAGATTGAAAAATGGTGTTTCCCGTCGTGCCCGTGCATTTTCTCATGAACCATTCAACCAAAGCTTTTGAAATTTTAATATGTTGTTACTGATGACAAAATAGTCAAGTTCAATAATGACTATTTTGACTTTTACCGTTCAGGAGTTATGGTTCTTGAAAGATCGTAAAATGGCGTTTCCATTCACGTTGTTGCATTTACTAAGAAACCATTCAATCTAAGCTTTTCAAATTTTAATATGTTGAAACTGATGACAAAATGGAGGTCAAATTTGATATTGATGATTTTGACTTTTACTGTTCAGGAGTTATGGTTCTTGAAAGATTGAAAAATGGTGTTTCCAGTCGTGTCCGTGCATTTTCTCATGAACCATTCAACCAAAGCTTTTGAAATTTTAATATGTTGTTACTGATGACAAAATAGAGGTCAAGTTCAATAATGACTATTTTGACTTTTACCGTTCAGGAGTTATGGTTCTTGAAAGATCGTAAAATAGCGTTTCCATTCACGTTGTTGCATTTACTCATGAACCATTCAATCTAAGCTTTTCAAATTTTAATATGTTGATACTGATGACAAAATGGAGGTCAAATTTGATATTGACGATTTTCACTTTCACCATTCATCAGTAATGGTTCTTGTGATATTGCCAGGACACAAATAAATGTTAATAAATCCGGTTTGCTGTCATTGTGACAGCCTCTTGTTTTTCATTGGGGGTGGGTGGGGTTGGGTTGGGTTGGGGGGGGGGGGGGGGGGGGGGGGGGCGGGGGGGGGGGGGAGAATAGAGGAGTTAGGTTTTGGTGTAAACCAAAAGCAATCCTTTAATATTTAGAAAAGTCTGTTGTCATGTTTTATACATCGAATTGTTGCCACTTTTTTTTTCTTTATAGCTCACCTCTCCCGAAGGGACAAGTGAGCTTATGCCATCACTTGGCGTCCGTCGTCGTCCGTCGTCTGTCGTCCGTCGTCTGTCGTCGTCTGTCGTCGTCTGTCGTCGTAAACCATTTCAAGAATCTTCTCCTCTGAAACTACTGGGCCAAATACTTCCAAACTTTAATTGAATGTTCCTTAGGGTATCTAGTTTGTAAATTGTATCCGAAGTTATGATCTATCAACAAACATGGTCGCCATTGCTAAAAATAGAACATAGCGGTCAAATGCAGTTTTTGGCTTATAACTCAAAAACCAAAGCATTTAGAGCAAATCTGACAGGGGGTAATAGTGTTTATCAGGTCAAGATCTATCTGCCCTGAAATTTTCAGATGAATCAGACAACCTGTTGTTGGGTTGCCGCCCCTGAATTGGTAATTTTAAGGAAATTTTGCTGTTTTTGGTTATTATCTTGAATATTATTATAGATAGAGATAAACTGTAAACTGGAATAATGTTCAGCAAAGTAAGATTTACAAATAAGTCAACATGACGGAAATGGTCAGTTGACCCCTTTAGGAGTAATGGCCCTTTATAGTCAATTTTTAACCATTTTTCGTAAATCTTAGTAATCTTTTACAAGAATCTTCTCCTCTGAAACTACTGGGCCAAATACTTCCAAACTTTAACTGAATGTTCCTTAGGGTATCTAGTTTGTAAATTGTATCCGAAGTTATGATCTATCAACAAACATGGTCGCCATTGCTAAAAATAGACCATAGGGGTCAAATGCAGTTTTTGGCTTATAACTCAAAAACCAAAGCATTTAGAGCAAATCTGACATGGGTAATATTGTTTATCAGGTCAAGATCTATCTGCCCTGAAATTTTCAGATGAATCAGACAACCTGTTGTTGGGTTGCTGCCCCTGAATTGATAATTTTAAGGAAATTTTGCTGTTTTTGTTTATTATCTTGAATATAATTATAGATAGAAATAAACTGTAAACAGCAATAATGTTCAGCAAAGTAAGATCTTCAATTAAGTCAAATTGACCAAAATTGTCAATTGACCCCTTAAGGAGTTATTGCCCTTTAAAGACTTTTTTCACAATTTGTTCATCATGTTGACTTACTTTAAAGAATCCTCTCCTTTGAAACTGCTGTATCAATTTCAGCCAAACTTAGGCTAAATGAGTTTCAGAGTATCTAGTATAAATTTTATATTTTATTTCCTTGTATGTCAAGAAACATAGCTCCTATGGCTAAAATAGAACATAGGAGAAAATGATTATTTTTTTTGGCTTTTGAAGAAAATAGGACGATCCAAAAAACATTTAAATAAATTGAAAAGCCAAAATAATCATTGATGAGAGATTTAACCAAAAGAATTAAGGTGAGCGATTCAGGCTCTTGAGAGCCTCTTGTTTTCTTAACCTACATGACCTATAGAAGCTAGTGTGAACAAGGTTGAACCATTTGTAAATTGCAAAAAAATCATCAGCAAAACACAAATAAACAAAAAAAGTAACTGTAGTATCAGTTAATAAATTTCGTCATTAGCAAACTGAGGATTTTGTCATCGGATGAGATGAAATAAAAAATGCAATATACTGTATTCTTGGTTTTGGTAACATATTTTTTATTAAAATTTATTTCAAAATTTACAAAGACCTTAAATAAGCTGTGAAGACATGTTGCAGGCTTCTAAAATATGTGTACTTTAAAAAAGATACTCTATTGAGATTTGCACTGTTTGTGAAAATGTTTTCTTAATTACTAGCTAGTTCAGAAAATTAAACATTTATATTTATCCCTAGCTACATATTGTCAAGCCAACTGCATTTATAATATCAAAGGAAATGAATGGGTGACAATAAGAGATAATTCTACCTCTAACATTATGGCCACTGTCCTGTTTTACTATACATATTTTTCGATAAGAAATATAACAGGGAGAAGACTTTTCCATGCATAGACATGATATAGATGAGTCTAGTACATTAATAATTTCATTTCATTTCATTTCATTTAAAACAGTAAAATTACAACATTTATGATAAATGTTTTAAAACCTAAGATAATGGGACACATTTGATTTTGTTACTATTTTTCACTCTTCATTTTTCAATCAATTTTCTTCTAGGTCCACCAGGAGATTTAGATGAGGAGAAGAAAAGATGGCTGATCGTAGGGATCTGTCTTCATTCAATTATATCTCCTCTACTAAGAAAGTATGTTGATCCTATTCTTAGTAACTTGTTTAGTTCTCTAGTAGCCAGCGACTTCATTGATACACAGGGATATTATAGATATCTAAAGAAATATCCAGCAACAAATAGATGTTTTCTTAATTATGAATCAATCAACAATAACAGGAAATTGAACCGGAATTACAGGAACTATGATTACAAAGTAACAAGTCATGTGGATTTGTCAAAGTTGTTCCTGCAACCAAGTATGACTCACTATTCTGGAATTGATGAATCATGTGACGCATCTGCTCTACTTAGTATGGTTATCAACATCAGAACCTTTCCACCAACTGTACAAACTGATGCTAAAAAGGTATACATTTTCAAGTTTTCAAATTTAGTAATTGCATGTGTACTACAATGCACATGATCATGATGACGTTTCAGGGAGCATATCTATGTAACCAATAATATAGAAATTTGTTTATATAGATATAAAAAAAATATGTTATTCAAAAAAGAAACGGAACATTAAATTATGCAAATTGATAATATTTCGATATATGTTTTGATTTCTTGGAAAAGTTTTTAATATGGGTATTTCTTACAGTCAACATTCATGGAATGGACATAATATTTCATTGTTTTTGATTGTTTAGATACGATCAGACATACGTAATCCCTGGGCACATTGTGACTTAACAGAATGGACAACATCAAAATATACAGATTCTTTCCAGTTGATGGAACAACTTGTTAAGGACCTTGGATTAAGTAACAAAGAAGAGAACATAATCTTAGGAGAACTTAACACATGGGAAACAAATGGTATTTATTGATAAGAATGTTTTTGTATGCTTAATGTAATGCTTTAGATATTGATGTGACTGAAATTCAGATGACACAAAGATATTGATATAACTCAAATAAAAAATAACACAAAGATATTGATGTGGTCCATATCACAGACTACACACATTATATAACTGTGGTCCATATCACAGACAACACAAATTATATAAACCTGGTCCATATCACAGACTACACATACTATATTACAGTGGTCCATATCACAGACTACACAAACTATATTACAGTGGTCCATATCACAGACTACACATACTATATTACAGTGGTCCATATCACAGACTACACATACTATATTACAGTGGTCCATATCACAGACTACACATACTATATTACAGTAGTCCATATCACAGACTACACAAACTATATTACAGTAGTCCATATCACAGACAACACAAACTATATTACAGTGGTCCATATCACAGACAACAAATACTATATTACAGTAGTCCATATCACAGACTACACAAACTATATTACAGTGGTCCATATCACAGACTACACATACTATATTACAGTGGTCCATATCACAGACTACACAAACTATATTACAGTGGTCCATATCACAGACTACACATACTATATAACTGTGGTCCATATCACAGACTACACATACTATATTACTGTGGTCCATATCACAGACTACACAAACTATATTACAGTGGTCCATATCACAGACTACACATACTATATTACAGTGGTACATATCACAGACTACACATACTATATTACAGTGGTCCATATCACAGACTACACATACTATATTACAGTGGTACATATCACAGACTACACATACTATATTACTGTGGTCCATATCACAGACTACACAAACTATATTACAGTGGTCCATATCACAGACTACACAAACTATATTACAGTGGTCCATATCACAGACTACACAAACTATATTACTGTGGTCCATATCACAGACTACACATACTACATTACTGTGGTCCATATCACAGACAACACAAACTATATTACAGTGGTCAATATCACAGACTTCACAAACTATATTACAGTGGTCCATATCACAGACTGCACAAACTATATTACAGTGGTCCATATCACAGACTACACATACTATATTACTGTGGTCCATATCACAGACAACACATACTACATTACAGTGGTCCATAACTCAGACTACACATACTACATTACTGTGGTCCATATCACAGACAACACAAACTATATTACAGTGGTCAATATCACAGACTACACAAACTATATTACAGTGGTCCATATCACAGACTACACATACTATATTACAGTGGTCCATATCACAGACTACACATACTATATAACTGTGGTCCATATCACAGACTACACATACTATATTACAGTGGTACATATCACAGACTACACATACTATTTCACAGTGGTCCATATCACAGACTACACAAACTATATTACTTTGGTCCATATCACAGACAACACATACTATATTACTGTGGTCCATATCACAGACTGCACAAACTATATTACAGTGGTCCATATCACAGACTACACAAACTATATAACTGTGGTCAATATCACAGACTACACATACTATATTACAGTGGTCCATACCACAGACTACACAAACTATATTACTTTGGTCCATATCACAGACTACACAAACTACATTACAGTGGTCCATATCACAGACTACACAAACTATATTACTGTGGTCCATATCACAGACTACACATACTATATTACTGTGGTCCATATCACAGACTACCTAAACTGTATTACAGTGGTCCATATCACAGACAACACATACTATATTACAGTGGTACATATCACAGACTACCTAAACTATATTACAGTGGTCCATATCACAGACTACACAAACTATATTACAGTGGTCCATATCACAGACTACACAAACTATATTACTGTGGTCCATATCACAGACTACACATACTATATTACTGTGGTCCATATCACAGACTACCTAAACTGTATTACAGTGGTCCATATCACAGACAACACATACTATATTACAGTGGTACATATCACAGACTACCTAAACTATATTACAGTGGTCCATATCACAGACTACCTAAACTATATTACTGTGGTCCATATCACAGACTACACATACTATATTACAGTGGTACATATCACAGACTACACATACTATATTACAGTGGTCCATATCACAGACTACACATACTATATTACTGTGGTCCATATCACAGACTACACAAACTATATAACTGTGGTCCATATCACAGACTACACCTACTATATTACAGTGGTCCATATCACAGACTACACATACTATATTACTGTGGTCCATATCACAGACTACACATACTATATTACTGTGGTCCATATCACAGACTACACATACTATATTACTGTGGTCCATATCACAGACTGCACAAACTATATTACAGTGGTACATATCACAGACTACACAAACTATATTACTGTGGTACATATCACAGACTACCTAAACTGTATTACAGTGGTCCATATCACAGACAACACATACTATATTACAGTGGTACATATCACAGACTACCTAAACTATATTACAGTGGTCCATATCACAGACTACACAAACTATATTACAGTGGTCAATATCACAGACTACCTAAACTATATTACTGTGGTCCATATCACAGACTACACATACTATATTACTGTGGTCCATATCACAGACTACACAAACTATATAACTGTGGTCCATATCACAGACTACACAAACTACATTACAGTGGTCCATATCACAGATTACACAAACTATATAACTGTGGTCCATATCACAGACTACACAAACTATATTACAGTGGTCCATATCACAGACTACACATACTATATTACAGTGGTCCATATCACAGACTACACATACTATATTACAGTGGTCCATATCACAGACTGCACAAACTATATAACTGTGGTCCATATCACAGACTACACATACTATATTACTGTGGTCCATATCACAGACAACACAAACTATATTACTGTGGTCCATATCACAGACTACACAAACTATATTACTGTGGTCCATATCACAGACTACACATACTATATTACAGTGGTCCATATCACAGACTACACATACTATATTACTGTGGTCCATATCACAGACAACACATACTATATTACTGTGGTCAATATCACAGACTACACATACTATATTACAGTGGTCCATAACTCAGACTACACAAACTATATTACTGTGGTCCATATCACAGACAACACATACTATATTACTGTGGTCAATATCACAGACTACACATACTATATTACTGTGGTCCATATCACAGACTACACATACTATATTACAGTGGTACATATCACAGACTACACAAACTACATTACAGTGGTCCATATCACAGACTACCTAAACTATATTACTGTGGTCCATATCACAGACTACACATACTATATTACAGTGGTACATATCACAGACTACACAAACTACATTACAGTGGTCCATATCACAGACTACACAAACTATATTACTGTGGTCCATATCACAGACTACACATACTATATTACTGTGGTCCATATCACAGACTACACATACTATATTACTGTGGTCCATATCACAGACTGCACAAACTATATTACAGTGGTACATATCACAGACTGCACAAACTATATTACAGTGGTCCATATCACAGACTACACAAACTATATTACAGTGGTCAATATCACAGACTACCTAAACTATATTACTGTGGTCCATATCACAGACTACACATACTATATTACTGTGGTCCATATCACAGACTACACAAACTATATTACTGTGGTCCATATCACAGACTACACAAACTATATTACAGTGGTCCATATCACAGACTACACATACTATATTACAGTGGTCCATACCACAGACTACACATACTATATAACTGTGGTCCATATCACAGACTACACATACTATATTACTGTGGTCCATATCACAGACTACACATACTATATTACTGTGGTCCATATCACAGACTACACAAACTATATTACTGTGGTCCATATCACAGACTACACATACTATATTACTGTGGTCCATATCACAGACTGCACAAACTATATTACTGTGGTCCATATCACAGACAACACAAATTATATAAACCTGGTCCATATCACAGACTACACATACTATATTACAGTGGTCCATATCACAGACTGCACAAACTATATAACTGTGGTCCATATCACAGACTACACAAACTATATTACTGTGGTCCATATCACAGACAACACATACTATATTACTGTGGTCCATATCACAGACAACACATACTATATAACAGTGGTCCATATCACAGACTACACAAACTATATTACAGTGGTCCATATCACAGACTACACATACTATATAACTGTGGTCCATATCACAGACTACACATACTACATTACTGTGGTCAATATCACAGACTACACATACTATATTACTGTGGTCCATATCACAGACTACACATACTATATTACAGTGGTACATATCACAGACTACACAAACTACATTACAGTGGTCCATATCACAGACTACCTAAACTATATTACTGTGGTCCATATCACAGACTACACATACTATATTACGGTGGTCCATATCACAGACAACACATACTACATTACAGTGGTCCATATCACAGACTACCTAAACTATATTACTGTGGTCCATATCACAGACTACACATACTATATTACGGTGGTCCATATCACAGACTACACAAACTACATTACAGTGGTCCATATCACAGACTACCTAAACTATATTACTGTGGTCCATATCACAGACTACACAAACTATATTACTGTGGTCCATATCACAGACTACACAAACTATATTACTGTGGTCCATATCACAGACTACACATACTATATTACTGTGGTCCATATCACAGACTACCTAAACTATATTACTGTGGTCCATATCACAGACTACACAAACTATATTACTGTGGTCCATATCACAGACTACACAAACTATATTACTGTGGTCCATATCACAGACTACACATACTATATTACTGTGGTCCATATCACAGACTACCTAAACTATATTACTGTGGTCCATATCACAGACTACACAAACTATATTACTGTGGTCCATATCACAGACTACACAAACTATATTACTGTGGTCCATATCACAGACTACACATACTATATTACTGTGGTCCATATCACAGACTACACATACTATATTACTGTGGTCCATATCACAGACTACCTAAACTATATTACTGTGGTCCATATCACAGACTACACATACTATATTACAGTGGTCCATATCACAGACTACACAAACTATATAACTGTGGTCCATATCACAGACAACACATACTATATTAC
Source organism: Mytilus edulis (assembly GCF_963676685.1). Taxonomy (NCBI): domain Eukaryota; kingdom Metazoa; phylum Mollusca; class Bivalvia; order Mytilida; family Mytilidae; genus Mytilus; species Mytilus edulis. Next base: position 62,223,272 of record NC_092357.1, on the reverse strand, counting down.
AGTGGTCCATACCACAGACTACACATACTACATTACAGTGGTCCATATCACAGACTACACAAACTATATTACAGTGGTCCATATCACAGACTACACATACTATATTACAGTGGTCCATATCACAGACTACACATACTATATTACTGTGGTCCATATCACAGACTACACATACTATATTACAGTGGTACATATCACAGACTACACATACTATATTACTGTGGTCTATATCACAGACTACACATACTATATTACTGTGGTCCATATCACAGACTACACATACTATATTACAGTGGTACATATCACAGACTACACAAACTACATTACAGTGGTCCATATCACAGACTACCTAAACTATATTACTGTGGTCCATATCACAGACTACACATACTATATAACTGTGGTCCATATCACAGACTACACAAACTATATAACTGTGGTCCATATCACAGACTACACAAACTATATTACTGTGGTCCATATCACAGACTACACATACTATATTACAGTGGTACATATCACAGACTACACAAACTACATTACAGTGGTCCATAACTCAGACTACACAAACTATATTACTGTGGTCCATATCACAGACTACACAAACTATATTACTGTGGTCCATATCACAGACTACACATACTATATAACTGTGGTCCATATTACAGACTGCACATACTATATTACTGTGGTCCATATCACAGACTACACAAACTATATTACTGTGGTCCATATCACAGACAACACATACTATATTACTGTGGTCCATATCACAGACTACACAAACTATATAACTGTGGTCCATATCACAGACTACACAAACTATATTACTGTGGTCAATATCACAGACAACACATACTATATTACTGTGGTCCATATCACAGACAACACATACTATATAACTGTGGTCCATATCACAGACAACACATACTATATTACTGTGGTCCATATCACAGACTACACAAACTATATAACTGTGGTCCATATCACAGACTACACAAACTATATAACTGTGGTCCATATCACAGACTACACAAACTATATTACTGTGGTCAATATCACAGACTACACAAACTATATAACTGTGGTCCATATCACAGACTGCACAAACTATATTACAGTGGTCCATACCACAGACTACACATACTATATTACAGTGGTCAATATCACAGACTACACAAACTATATTACAGTGGTCCATATCACAGACTACACAAACTATATAACTGTGGTCCATATCACAGACTGCACAAACTATATTACAGTGGTCCATACCACAGACTACACATACTATATTACTGTGGTCCATATCACAGACTACACATACTATATTACAGTGGTCAATATCACAGACTACACAAACTATATTACAGTGGTCCATATCACAGACTACACAAACTATATTACAGTGGTCTATATCACAGACTACACATACTATATTACTGTGGTCCATATCACAGACTACACATACTATATTACAGTGGTCAATATCACAGACTACACAAACTATATTACAGTGGTCCATATCACAGACTACACAAACTATATAACTGTGGTCCATATCACAGACTGCACAAACTATATTACAGTGGTCCATACCACAGACTACACATACTATATAACTGTGGTCCATATCACAGACTACACATACTATATTACAGTGGTCAATATCACAGACTACACAAACTATATTACAGTGGTCCATATCACAGACTACACAAACTATATAACAGTGGTCCATACCACAGACTGCACAAACTATATTACAGTGGTCCATACCACAGACTACACATACTATATTACTGTGGTACATATCACAGACTACACAAACTATATTACAGTGGTCCATATCACAGACTACACAAACTATATAACTGTGGTCCATATCACAGACTACACAAACTATATAACAGTGGTCCATATCACAGACTACACAAACTATATTACAGTGGTCCATATCACAGACTACCTAAACTATATTACTGTGGTCCATATCACAGACTACACATACTATATTACAGTGGTCCATATCACAGACTACACAAACTATATAACTGTGGTCCATATCACAGACTACACAAACTATATTACAGTGGTCCATATCACAGACTACACAAACTATATTACAGTGGTCCATATCACAGACTACACAAACTATATTACTGTGGTCCATATCACAGACTACACAAACTATATTACAGTGGTCCATATCACAGACTACACAAACTATATTACTGTGGTCCATATCACAGACTACACAAACTATATTACAGTGGTCCATATCACAGACTACACAAACTATATTACTGTGGTCCATATCACAGACTACACATATTATATTACTGTGGTCCATATCACAGACTACACATACTATATTACTGTGGTCCATATCACAGACTACACATATTATATTACTGTGGTCAATATCACAGACTACACAAACTATATTACAGTGGTCCATATCACAGACTACACATACTATATTACTGTGGTCCATATCACAGACTACACATATTATATTACTGTGGTCCATATCACAGACTACACATATTATATTACTGTGGTCCATATCACAGACTACACATACTATATTACAGTGGTCCATATCACAGACTACACATACTATATTACAGTGGTCCATATCAAAGACTACACAAACTATATTACTGTGGTCCATATCACAGACTACACATACTATATTACTGTGGTCAATATCACAGACTACACAAACTATATTATAGTGGTCCATATCACAGACTACACATACTATATTACTGTGGTCCATATCACAGACTACACATACTATATAACTGTGGTCCATATCACAGACTACACAAACTATATTACAGTGGTACATATCACAGACTACACATACTACATTACAGTGGTCCATATCACAGACAACACATACTACATTACTGTGGTCCATATCACAGACAACACATACTATATTACTGTGGTCCATATCACAGACTACACAAACTATATAACTGTGGTCCATATCACAGACTACACAAACTATATTACTGTGGTCCATATCACAGACTACACAAACTATATTACAGTGGTCCATATCACAGACTACACAAACTATATTACTGTGGTCCATATCACAGACTACACATATTATATTACTGTGGTCCATATCACAGACTACACATACTATATTACTGTGGTCCATATCACAGACTACACATATTATATTACTGTGGTCAATATCACAGACTACACAAACTATATTACAGTGGTCCATATCACAGACTACACATACTATATTACTGTGGTCCATATCACAGACTACACATATTATATTACTGTGGTCCATATCACAGACTACACATACTATATTACTGTGGTCCATATCACAGACTGCACAAACTATATTACTGTGGTCCATATCACAAACTACACAAACTATATTACAGTGGTCCATATCACAGACTACACATACTATATTACTGTGGTCCATATCACAGACTACACATATTATATTACTGTGGTCAATATCACAGACTACACAAACTATATTACAGTGGTCCATATCACAGACTACACATACTATATTACTGTGGTCCATACCACAGACTACACATACTACATTACAGTGGTCCATATCACAGACTACACAAACTATATTACAGTGGTCCATATCACAGACTACACATATTATATTACTGTGGTCCATATCACAGACTACACATACTATATTACAGTGGTCCATATCACAGACTACACATACTATATTACAGTGGTCCATATCAAAGACTACACAAACTATATTACTGTGGTCCATATCACAGACTACACATACTATATTACTGTGGTCAATATCACAGACTACACAAACTATATTACAGTGGTCCATATCACAGACTACACATACTATATTACTGTGGTCCATATCACAGACTACACATACTATATAACTGTGGTCCATATCACAGACTACACAAACTATATTACAGTGGTACATATCACAGACTACACATACTACATTACAGTGGTCCATATCACAGACAACACATACTACATTACTGTGGTCCATATCACAGACAACACATACTATATTACTGTGGTCCATATCACAGACTACACAAACTATATAACTGTGGTCCATATCACAGACTACACAAACTATATTACTGTGGTCCATATCACAGACTACACATACTATATAACTGTGGTCCATATCACAGACTACACATACTATATTACTGTGGTCCATATCACAGACTGCACAAACTATATTACAGTGGTCCATATCACAGACTACACATACTATATTACTGTGGTCCATATCACAGACTACACATACTATATTACAGTGGTCCATATCACAGACTACACATACTATATTACTGTGGTCCATATCACAGACTACACATACTATATTACAGTGGTCCATATCACAGACTACACATACTATATTACTGTGGTCCATATCACAGACTATACATACTATATTACAGTGGTCCATATCACAGACTACACATACTATATTACAGTGGTCCATATCACAGACTACACATACTATATTACTGTGGTCCATATCACAGACTACACATACTATATTACAGTGGTCCATATCACAGACTACACATACTATATTACTGTGGTCCATATCACAGACTATACATACTATATTACTGTGGTCCATACCACAGACTACACATACTACATTACAGTGGTCCATATCACAGACTACACATACTATATTACTGTGGTCCATATCACAGACTATACATACTATATTACAGTGGTCCATATCACAGACTACACATACTATATTACAGTGGTCCATATCACAGACAACACAAACTATATTACAGTGGTCCATATCACAGACTACACATACTATATTACTGTGGTCCATATCACAGACTACACATACTATATTACTGTGGTCCATATCACAGACTATACATACTATATTACAGTGGTCCATATCACAGACTACACATACTATATTACTGTGGTCCATATCACAGACTATACATACTATATTACAGTGGTCCATATCACAGACTACACATACTATATTACAGTGGTCCATATCACAGACAACACAAACTATATTACAGTGGTCCATATCACAGACTACACATACTATATTACAGTGGTCCATATCACAGACTACACATACTATATTACTGTGGTCCATATCACAGACTACACATACTATATTACTGTGGTCCATATCACAGACTACACATACTATATTACAGTGGTCCATACCACAGACTACACATACTACATTACAGTGGTCAATATCACAGACTGCACAAACTATATTACAGTGGTCTATATCTTAGACAACACAAACTATTTCACAGTGGTCCATACCACAGACTACACATACTATATTACTGTGGTCCATATCACAGACTACACATACTATATTACAGTGGTACATATCACAGACTACACAAACTACATTACAGTGGTCCATATCACAGACTACACATACTATATAACTGTGGTCCATATCACAGACTACACAAACTATATTACTGTGGTACATATCACAGACTACACATACTATATTACTGTGGTCCATATCACAGACTACACATACTATATAACTGTGGTCCATATCACAGACTACACATACTACATTACAGTGGTCCATATCACAGACTACACATACTATATTACTGTGGTCCATATCACAGACTACACATACTACATTACAGTGGTACATATCACAGACTACACATACTATATAACTGTGGTCCATATCACAGACTACACATACTATATTACTGTGGTCCATATCACAGACTACACATACTATATTACAGTGGTACATATCACAGACTACACATACTATATAACTGTGGTCCATATCACAGACTACACATACTATATTACAGTGGTACATATCACAGACTACACATACTATATAACTGTGGTCCATATCACAGACTACACAAACTATATAACTGTGGTCCATATCACAGACTACACATACTATATTACTGTGGTCCATATCACAGACTACACAAACTATATTACAGTGGTACATATCACAGACTACACATACTATATTACTGTGGTCCATATCACAGACTACCTAAACTATATTACAGTGGTCCATATCACAGACTACACATACTATATTACAATGGTCCATATCACAGACTACACATACTATATTACAGTGGTCCATATCACAGACTACACAAACTATATAACTGTGGTCCATATCACAGACTACACATACTATATTACAGTGGTCCATACCACAGACTACACATACTATATAACTGTGGTCCATATCACAGACTGCACAAACTATATTACAGTGGTCCATACCACAGACTACACATACTATATAACTGTGGTCCATATCACAGACTGCACAAACTATATTACAGTGGTCCATATCACAGACTACACATACTATATAACTGTGGTCCATATCACAGACTACACATACTATATTACTGTGGTCAATATCACAGACTACACATACTATATTACTGTGGTCCATATCACAGACTACACAAACTATATTACTTTGGTCAATATCACAGACTACACAAACTATATTACTGTGGTACATATCACAGACTACACATACTACATTACAGTGGTCCATATCACAGACAACACAAACTATATTACTGTGGTCCATATCACAGACTACACAAACTATATTACAGTGGTCCATATCACAGACTACACATACTATATTACTGTGGTCTATATCACAGACAACACATACTATATTACAGTGGTCAATATCACAGACTACACAAACTATATTACTGTGGTCCATATCACAAACTACACAAACTATATTACAGTGGTCCATATCACAGAATACACATACTATATTACAGTGGTCCATATCACAGACTACACAAACTATATAACTGTGGTCCATATCACAGACAACACATACTATATTACAGTGGTCCATATCACAGACTACACATACTATATAACTGTGGTCCATATCACAGACTACACATACTATATTACTGTGGTCAATATCACAGACTGCACAAACTATATTACAGTGGTCCATATCACAGACTACACATACTATATTACTGTGGTCCATATCACAGACTACCTAAACTATATAACAGTGGTCCATATCACAGACTACACAAACTATATTACAGTGGTCCATATCACAGACTACACATACTATATTACAGTGGTCCATATCACAGACTACACATACTATATTACTGTGGTCCATATCACAGACTACCTAAACTATATTACAGTGGTCCATATCACAGACTACACATACTATATTACTGTGGTCCATATCACAGACTACACAAACTATATAACAGTGGTCCATATCACAGACTACACAAACTATATTACTGTGGTCCATATCACAGACTACACAAACTATATAACAGTGGTCCATATCACAGACTACACATACTATATTACAGTGGTCCATATCACAGACTACCTAAACTACATTACAGTGGTCCATATCACAGACTACACCTACTATATAACTGTGGTCCATATCACAGACTACACATACTACATTACAGTGGTCCATATCACAGACTACACATACTATATTACAGTGGTCCATATCACAGACTACACATACTATATTACAGTGGTACATATCACAGACTACACATACTATATTACTGTGGTCCATATCACAGACTACACATACTATATTACAGTGGTCCATATCACAGACTACACATACTATATTACAGTGGTCCATATCACAGACTACACATACTATATTACAGTGGTCCATATCACAGACTACACATACTATATTACTGTGGTCCATATCACAGACTACCTAAACTATATTACTGTGGTCCATATCACAGACTACACATACTATATTACTGTGGTCCATATCACAGACTACACATACTATATTACAGTGGTCCATATCACAGACTACACATACTATATTACAGTGGTCCATATCACAGACTACACATACTATATTACTGTGGTCCATATCACAGACTACACAAACTATATTACTGTGGTCCATATCACAGACTGCACAAACTATATTACTGTGGTCCATATCACAGACTACACATACTATATAACTGTGGTCCATATCACAGACTACACATACTATATTACTGTTGTCCATATCACAGACTACACAAACTATATAACTGTGGTCCATATCACAGACTACACATACTATATTACAGTGGTCCATATCACAGACTACACAAACTATATTACAGTGGTCCATAACTCAGACTACACATACTAAATTACAGTGGTCCATATCACAGACTACACATACTATATTACAGTGGTCCATATCACAGACTACACATACTATATTACTGTGGTCCATATCACAGACTACACAAACTATATTACTTTGGTCAATATCACAGACTACACAAACTATATTACTGTGGTACATATCACAGACTACACATACTACATTACAGTGGTCCATATCACAGACAACACAAACTATATTACAGTGGTCAATATCACAGACTACACAAACTATATTACAGTGGTCCATATCACAGACTACACATACTATATTACAGTGGTCCATATCACAGACTACACATACTATATTACTGTGGTCCATATCACAGACTACACAAACTATATTACTGTGGTCCATATCACAGACTACACATACTATATAACTGTGGTCCATATCACAGACTACACAAACTATATTACTTTGGTCAATATCACAGACTACACAAACTATATTACTGTGGTACATATCACAGACTACACATACTACATTACAGTGGTCCATATCACAGACAACACAAACTATATTACAGTGGTCCATATCACAGACTACCTAAACTATATTACTGTGGTCCATATCACAGACTGCACAAACTATATTACTGTGGTCCATATCACAGACTACACATACTATATAACTGTGGTCCATATCACAGACTACACATACTATATTACTGTGGTCCATATCACAGACTACACATACTATATTACAGTGGTCCATATCACAGACTACACAAACTATATTACAGTGGTCCATATCACAGACTACCTAAACTATATTACTGTGGTCCATATCACAGACTACACATACTACATTACAGTGGTCAATATCACAGACTACACAAACTATATTACAGTGGTCCATAACTCAGACTACACATACTACATTACAGTGGTCCATATCACAGACTACACATACTATATTACAGTGGTCCATATCACAGACTACACAAACTACATTACAGTGGTCCATATCACAGACAACACATACTATATAACTGTGGTCCATATCACAGACTACACATACTATATTACAGTGGTCCATATCACAGACTACACATACTATATTACTGTGGTCCATATCACAGACTACACAAACTATATTACAGTGGTACATATCACAGACTACCTAAACTATATTACAGTGGTCCATATCACAGACAACACATACTACATTACAGTGGTCCATATCACAGACAACACATACTATATTACTGTGGTCAATATCACAGACAACACATACTATATTACTGTGGTCCATATCACAGACTACACAAACTACATTACAGTGGTCCATATCACAGACAACACATACTATATTACTGTGGTCCATATCACAGACTACACAAACTACATTACAGTGGTCCATATCACAGACAACACATACTATATAACTGTGGTCCATATCACAGACTACACAAACTATATAACTGTGGTCCATATCACAGACAACACATACTACATTACAGTGGTCCATATCACAGACAACACATACTATATTACTGTGGTCCATATCACAGACTACACAAACTATATTACAGTGGTCCATATCACAGACTACACAAACTATTTCACAGTGGTCCATATCACAGACTACTCAAAATTTATTACTGTGGTTCAAACCCCAGAGAACAAAAACTATATTACAGTTATAAATAGCACAGACAACACTTATCATGCTGCTGTTACCAGAATAATATAATTTGTTCCTTTGGTTCTAATCAAAACACATAATTGGTTATTTTCAGATAGAGTCTGCAGTAGCTAATACATTTCTGTAAAATTAAATTTATTTACAGGACAACATTTTCTCAGTGGAACAATACTTGGTTTAGACATTGTGGAAGAAATACGTGAAGAGACTCATAATATCAGTAAATATGTACAGAATGTGTTGACTGAAACAGATAATCAGTTTTTCAAAGTGCAAAAAGAATTAAAAGATTTAGAGAATGGTTTACCAGAAAAGATCAGATATTTAGAAAATGTATGTATCAACATGATAAGTAATTAATTACAGAGCTCAAGATAAGAATATACGGACTAGATTGTTTACCCACAATTATTTACGAAATATTATTGTAATTTAAACATGTTAAAGAAGTCTATTCTGTCTTTTGAGAGAAAAAAAACAGTTATATATATATTTGTCTTTTTTCATCGGTCAGGACAAGGTAAACATTGGTCTGGTCAAGTTTTTTTTAACTGTAAATAATTTTTATACTAAGTGTTGTAATCTTCCCTGATACCAAACTTGGTAATATCCCTTTCAATAACAAAAAAGTTATTGGGCATTTTTATTGATCATGTGTTTGTTGATCTTACTTACTGGACATTCTTCTTGCTAATATTTCATTTTTTTTTAATATAGTTAAGAAATTAGATGCACTTTTGAGCTCACTTTGCGTCCAGCGTCCCTCGTCCGTCGTCTGTCGTCATCCGTTTTTGTTAACTTTTACAAAAATCTTCTCCTCTGAAACTACTAGGCCAAATTAAACCAAACTTGGCCACAATCATCATTGGGGTATCTAATTTAAAAATTGTGTGGCGTGACCCGGCCAACCAACCAAGATGGCCGCCATGGCTAAAAATAGAACATAGGGGTAAAATGCAGTTTTTGGCTTATAACTCAAATACCAAAGCATTTAGAGCAAATCTGACATGGTAAAATTGTATATCAGGTCAAGATCTATCTGCCCTGAAATTTTCAGATGAATTGGACAACTCTTTGTTGGGTTGCTGCCCCTTAATTGGTAATTTTAAGGAAATTTTACTGTTTTTGGTTATTATATTGAATATAATTATAGATAGAGATAAACTGTAACAGCAATAATGTTCAGCAAAGTAAGATGTACAAATAAGTCAACATGACCGAAATGGTCATTTGACCCCTTTAGGAGTTATTGCCCTTTATATTAAATTTTTAACCATTTTTCGTAAATCTTAGTAATCTTTTACAAAAATCTTCTCCTCTGAAACTACTGGGCCAAATTAATCCCAACTTGGCCACAATCATTATTGAGCAAAATTGTTTATCAGGTCACGATCTATCTGCCCTAAAATTTTCAGATGAAGTGGACAACCCGTTGTTGGGTTGCTGCCCCTACATTGGTAATTTTAAAGAAATTTTGCAGTTTTTGCTCATTATCTTGAATATTATTATAGATAGAGATAAACTGTAAACAGCAATAATGTTCAGCAAAGTAAGATCTACAAAAAAGTCAAAATGACCAAATTGTCAATTTACCCCTTAAGGAGTTATTGCCCTTGATAGTAATTTTTTAACAATTTTCATAAATTTTTGTAAATTTTTGTAAATTTTTAGAATATATTTTGCACTGTGATTACTGGGCCAAGTTCATTATAGATAGAGATAATTGTAGCAAGAAAAATGTCCAGTAAAGTAAGATCAACAAACACATGATCAATAAAAATGCCAATAACTTTTTATACGGCCGCAAATTTTGAAAAAAATTTCGTCGTATAATGCTATCACGTTGGCGTCGTAGTCTGCGTCGTCGTCGTCGGCGTCCAAATACTTTTCGTTTTCGCACTCTAACTTTAGTAAAAGTGAATAGAAATCTATGAAATTTTAACACAAGGTATATGACCATAAAAGGAAGGTTGGTATTGATTTTGGGAGTTTTGGTCCCAATATTTTAGGAAATAGGGGCCAAAAAGGGCCCAAATAAGCATTTTCTTGGTTTTCGCACTATAACTTTAGTTTAAGTTAATAGAAATCAATGAAATTTTGACACAAGGTTTATGACTACAAAAGAAAGGTTGGTATTGATTTTGGGAGTTTTGGTTTCAACAGTTTAGGAATTAGGGGCCAAAAAAGGGCCCAAATAAGCATTTTTCTTGGTTTTCGCACAATAACTTCAGTTAAAGTAAATAGAAATCAATGAAATTTTAACACAATGTTTATGACCACAAAAGGAAGATTGGTATTGATTTTGGGAATTTAGGTCCCAACAGTTTAGGAATTAGAGGCCAAAAAGGGACCCAAATAAGCATTTTTCTTGGTTTTCGCAACATAACGTTAATAGAAATCTATGAAATTTAAACACAAGGTTTATGACCATAAAAGGAAGGTTGGTATTGATTTTGGGAGTTTTGGTCCCAACAGTTTAGGAAAAAGGGGCCCAAAGGGTCCAAATTAAACTTTGTTTGATTTCATCAAAATTGAATAATTGGGGTTCTTTGATATGCCGAATCTTACTGTGTATGTAGATTCTTAACTTTTGGTCATGTTTTCAAATTGGTCTACATTAAGGTCCAAAGGGTCCAAAATTAAACTCAGTTTGATTTTGACAAAAAATGAATCGGTTGGGTTCTTTGATATGTTGAATCTAAAAATGTACTTAGATTCTTGATTATTGGCCCAGTTTTCAAGTTGGTCCAAATCTGGGTCCAAAATTAAACTTTATTTGATTTCATCAAAAATTGAATAAATGGGGTTCTTTGATATGCCAAATCTAACTGTGTATGTAGATTCTTCATTTTTGGTCCTGTTTTCAAATTGGCCTACATTAAGGTCTAAAGGGTCCATAATTAAACTAAGTTTGATTTTAACAAAAATTAAATTCTTGGGCCTCTTTGATATGCTGAATCTTAACATGCACTTAGATTTTTGATTATGGGCCCAGTTTTCAAGTTGGTCCAAATCAGGATCTAAAATTATTATATTAAGTATTGTGCAATAGCAAGTCTTTTCAATTGCACAGTATTGTGCAATGGCAAGAAATATCTAATTTCACAATATTGTGAAATAGCAAATTTTTTTTTAATTAGAGTTATCTTTCTTTGTCCAGAATAGTAAGCAAGAAATATCTTATTGCAAGAATTTTTTTTAATTGGAGTTCAATTTATCTTTCTTTGTCCAGAATCAACTTAAATCTTTGTTATATACAATATACTATGTATATTCACTTTTTACTACCAACTGATAAATTTAAATAATCTTTTCCATTCAGTGATAACAAGCAGTTTTTTTTACATCTTAATATTTTATGATGTATTTAAATGAGTAGTTATTGTTGCAAACTCCATTAGAAAATTTTAATTGAGATTAGTTTTGGAATAAGGGAAAGGGGGATGTGATTAAAAAATTGGGTTCAATTTTTCTCATTTGAAATTTCATAAATAAAAAGAAAATTTCTTCAAAACATTTTTTTGAGAGGATTAATATTCAACAGCATAGTGAATTGCTCTAAGAGAAAACAAAAATTTTAAGTTCATTAGAACACATTCATTCTGTGTCAGAAACCTATGCTGTGTCAACTATTTAATCACAATCCAAATTTAGAGCTGAATCCAGCTTGAATGGTGTGTCCATACTAGCCCCAACTGTTCAGGGTTCAACCTCTGCGGTCGTATAAAGCTACGCCCTGGGGAGCATCTGGTTTGTTATTGAAAGGGATATTACCAAGTTTTCATAATTTTTTGTAAATTTTTGTTAATTTTTAGAATATATTTTCCACTGTAATTACTGGGCCAAGTTCATTATAGATAGAGATAATTGTAGCAAGAAGAATGTCCAGTAAAGTCAGATCAACAAACACATGATCACCAAATCACAATTTTGTCATGAATTTATCTGTGTCCATTGTTTAATATTCACATACACCAAGGTGAGCGACACAGGCTCTTGAGAGCCTCTAGTTATAATTGCATTGAAAAGACGTGTACAAGAAAGCCAAAAGACAGTGACATGCTAAAATTATGTTTATAAGTTTTTATATTGCGACTTTTCTAAGTATTATTTACCTCTTCCTAAAACAAATTATTTGTATCGAAGTCAGCATTTTTGTAGATGAAACACAGTTGGACTTGTACAAGTAATGTTTACTTTTAGTTTCAATGAATATAATAGTGTAAAGGGTAGAGAAAATTAATTCTCAAGAAGATAAATATTTAGATTGTATGTACTGTAATCAATGGTAATCTTTCGATTTTTTCAATATCCACATCTGATTCACACTGCCCAAATGTAGATCGTCTTAATGTTACTTTAAAGCCATTTTGACTGCTGAAAAAATTGAAGTTAATAATTTTGGTAGAATTTTCTTTGATCATTCGGCAGATCAAGCATTATAACATTGTTTGTCAGGATACTACGTATCCATTATATAACAATGGACGAAAGATCAACTTCTTAATTTTTGGTTAAAATACCAGAGAAATACAACAAGGGAAGGGTTGAGCACTCACAAACATTGTTTAACCCCACAACATTATTCTTTATGTGTCTGTCCCAAGTCAGGAGCCTGTAATTCATTTGTTGTTGTTGTTTCATGGCTTAAATATTTGTTTTTTGTAAATTGTATTTTTTATGAATTATGCTGTCATGGCTGTAAGCTTTCTTGTTTTAATTGTTTCATATTTTTCATATTGAGGCCATTTATAGCTTACTGATAATTGCTTAAATTGTCATTTGCTCTGATGGATAGTTGTCTCATCAGCAGTCCTTTCATATCTCATATTTTTTATATAGAACAGACCTATGATTGGTAAGATTTTCCTATATGATAAGTGCCGTTTGAGTACATATTGTGTTTCAATGTGAATTGTCATGCTATATTCTTTTATCGAGAAGTGGGTGTAATGTTATTTACACACGTTTACGAAGTTATCCAACCTTTATATTTTGGCACAATACTTGTCATGGAAGCAAGACAGGTGTTTAGCAACATTTGTGTCTTTGAAGTTAGGTGTAGCATCCCATACGAAAAACATGACACATACTCCAGCAGGACAGTAGCCGTACTGAGAACCTTACTTATAATAATCATTAGGACTTTACTTTGAATTGCTTATAATGGATACTCCAGTTGGACTTTCAGCGAAATTAGCCGTAAACCGGCTCGAAATATTTAAATTAGCAGGAGTCAAGTTAAGAAAGTCCAGCTGGACTTTCATAAAAGTACGTCTGAAAAAAATCCACCCTGCATTTCTTGCAAAAACATGGCCTCTATAAAGTTCAACCGGACTTTACAAAGTCTGGCTTAACTTTAAGAAGTCCAGCTGAACTCTAAAACTTCCAGTTGTACTTCAAATAGTCCGGTTTGACTTTTAAAGAATATCTCAGCAGGGGCTGATCCACAAAAATGGGGGATGGGGGGGGGGGGGTCCAACCCCCAGAACCCTTCCTCTGGATCCACCACTGCTCAGTTTTTCTTCAGATGGTTGATTCCTCTGATTTAATTTGCATCATGCATCCCTTGTTATGATCTGAAAAAACAAAAAAAAACAGATGGCATTTTTTAATTAAAATAAAGTTAGCTTTGAAAATCTCTTACACTGTAGAAATCAAAAACCTTTCAAACCAACTCAAAATAATAACCATTCCTTAATAATTTTTTTGGAATAACAATTCAAAATAGGAAGTGACTGTGACAAAACCTCAGGACAAAACAGACAAGATGAAAATGTTTGCATGAATAAATATTTATTGTAGGTTTTTTATTCTTTTTACTCCTCAAAAATATAAATTAAGCTATTTATAATGTTTATAATATTGTAATTATTTTATTAATATGTTGAATAAAAAGAGCATATCAGATAATATCACCAAAATTCAATTTATTGTACTTACCAGAATATGCAACCCAAAATACATGCACACAAAAATCTTCCTAAATTGTCATTGATGCCTGTCAGAAGGATCCATCTTCTCTATTTAATATGATTAGAATAGCTTCCAAACATTTGCTTTATATCCAACATATCCAATGTAAAATTCTCATTTTGTTCAGGAAAGAAGACACATCTTCCTGTTATTCCAAATTCAAATTTTGTTGTATTGCAATACATGAGGTTGTTTGGGGAGTTGTTTAAAATGTTCTTCTTATGACTTCTTGCATATATCTTAATTTTGAATATGTAATATATTAAAAAAAGAAAATTAATTATTAATTTGTTTAATTATGACATGCTTAATAAAAGTGATAGTAATTGCAGATATATGTATTTAGACATGTGTTCTCCTACATATGGCCTCAATCTCTGTGGAGATAGTACTTCCTGTGACCTGTCCAGACTGAGGTTAATTGAAAACAGATGGCAAATTTCTACAAGACTACTGCTATTAAATCGCTGTTATGGCTCAAGTTTCTAATTGAGGTTAAGGAATGAATGAGGGGGGATAGGACCTTAATTGGGACTCTGGGATCGGGGGTTTTTAGGCTTGGGATTTCAAGATTGACCCTTTCAGAATTTGGGTATTCTTAATTCAAATTTCGGGAAGTCGGGTTAAAATTTCTTTAAATTTGGGACCTCAGGATTTTGTGTTTTTAAGCCAGGGATTTCGGGATCAGGACCCCTCCTACCTACCCCCCTCCATGAATGATAATTATTTATTTTATGCATTCATCTAATTTAATATAAATATACTAAAAAAAAATTCTAAGTCTAAAATCCTTCTCATAAATGACTGTAAAATTTTCTAAGACAAAAATCCTGCTGATCATTCTACAGAAAGGATAATTTTCCTCAAAAGTCCAGCCGTGTTTATTTTCTTGTCAGAATTACAAAAAGTGCGGTTGGACTTTTAAGAAAATACAAGGTGGCAAATAACCCAAGTATAAGAAAAAGTATGTGTACGGCTCATGTCAGTCGGACTCACTGGACTTTTCAAAGTCAGACTGGAATATGTCTCAAGTCCAGCCGAAGTCCAGTTGAACTCCTGTTGAAATTTTCGTACAGATTACATACATGTGATGGACTGTGAAACTCAGATCAGGAGATTTGGAAATTTTGGTCAGGAGATTGGGACTCAGATCAGGAGGTTTTTTATCGACATAAATTTTGTCTTTAATGTAACCATATGAAGTAGAAATTGTGTTTTTTCTACAAATTGTAATATGTTTAAAGTACCCTTATTGCCTTTCTATTTAAATAAAATAAAATATTAAGAAGAATCTGTTTCCTGCTTAGTTTTGCTTTGTTTTTGATAAATGATTGTTCACTGCTTGCAAATAAATCATTATATTTATCTATCTTATCTGTATAGATTTTTATTCATGTCTCCATCTCCTTATCATTGGTAAATGTATAGACAAATAAGAAAGAAATAAGCTCTACATGTTTGTTTGCAACATCATAAATTAATTAAAAAAATAACAAACACTAACAGTAGTACTGCATGGCTTTTAAGAATTATGAAAGTCATATTTGTAGAAAACTTAAAAAGACTTTTAAACATTGTAAAATGTTTTGCTTTTTCTAGCTTACACAATAAATTTTATAAATTCTACCATCTACAATTCTCAAACCCAACGTTCTATAATCCCAATTTAACTATTAACTACAAATTTTATTAGTCTTTTTTTTTTATCTTTATTTAGTCTAAATGTACATGTTGTATGTTCCAGTCACAATATTGATAACAGATTTATAATATAAACTTCAATTTAATCCTTGAAAGGAGGTCTAGATTGCTAAAATAATTTATAAATTTATATTTTTTTATTTGTTCCAAAACATTTAAATTCATTTAATCAACATCCTTTTATGATTATTTGATTAAAATATATATCATTTATAGTCTTTTTACAATTTACATTTTTAAAAGCAAAATAACTGAAAACAGGATAAAACAAAGGGAAGTAACAAAAATGTATTTAAAATATTCCCAATACACATCGTTTTTATAACACAACGGCAGTTAGCCAGAGGTAAACATCGTTGATTACCAGTATGTTTGACACCCCAGCTGTCAAGTGAAACCAATTAATTATACATCTTCTTTGATGCACAGGTAAAATTTAACACAGGTGTCAATTACACCCGTACAGTACTTAGGATCGAAATGATCAAATATGGCGTCTGAAAATTTTCATTCATGAAATATTTCATACACGGGAGTTTTTTCTCCTAAACGGGAGGACGGGAGGAGACCCCTGAAAACGGGAGTTTTGTACTCCCGTCGGGAGGTTCACATGTATGAGATTAATACAAGCATTTTGTTTTTATTTATATAAATACCTTACGGCATTAGGCCATTTTAAAAAAGTATTCACTTCTCCTTTTTGGTCTTAAGAATAATTCTCGACTGAATCAATTACTATTTTTAAGTTGTGTTACCAATTTACAGATTTAGGCTTGCTTGATTTTTCAGGGTCTTGGAGAAAAGTGATGTTAATAATGTTCAGATCCACAGTTGTAATGTGGCCAGTCAGATTATATATGAATAATATAAAGTTCTAGCACTTGTTCAATCAGGAGGTTTAAAACTGAAGCAAAATAAAATCTATTTACTGAAAATCTTTTATTTTTAGGAAAGTAAGCAGCACAGAATAGAATTAGGTGAATATTTCCATTTTTTTCTTCATACATATATACACATTTTCAAAAAAAAAACTAATGGCATTCTGGAGATCACTGTAGCTTTTTAGGAAAAACTGTAGAGTTTCATATTGTGATATGAATGACATATATGGTAAATATTTCAAAATTAAGTCTTAACATTTCAACCACAGGTACTAAAGAAAAAAAGAGATCACCATATTGTCCCCATAAATGCACATAAACAAAAGACTGTTGGGCTGAGCATATTACATCATTTTTTTAAAAAATAACACTACTTATATGATTTTGGTGCTAATATGAAATATCTAAATTATTTATTAATTCTCCATTATACCGCATCTTCTTATTTTTATACTACCTTATTTCTCATAATAAGTGAGAATTTTTAAAAATGGGCAAAAAAATCAACTGAAGGATATTGGAACATAATGAACATTTAGGTCAATCAGACTTTTTCTTTCTATAATGATTTTCATAATAATAGACACTGTTCTTGACCCCTTACAGCTGCAGTCATTTAAATCTTGCACAATGTTTTTGATCTAATATTGTAATTAACCATGAATCACATTCATTCTAGATAATGTTTTTCACAAGCTAACAAAGGATATTACCTTTAGTTACGTACTCATTAAAATCGGCTGTAACATATGCTAGCAAATGAACTTGTATAATTTTTGTAAAATTAAAACTTAAGGTAACATAACCTGAATATCTTCATCTTAATTTTTCAATTCTGCAGATATGTTTTCTGAAATCAAAACAGTTTCTCAACTGCAATACAGCAAACTTAATTTCTCAAATGTTATCCTCAATATCAATCCGTATAATTTTTGTAGTTTTTATAAGTCAATAACTTTTCTTAATAATATATTCCTTGTTATAACCCTCCCACTGTTTATGCATGGTCTTTTATGATATTTTTGTTTCAGTTTTTATTATCAATCAAATTGAAATTACATCTTCCCAAATTTCACAATCGGTAAAATGATTTTTTTCTAAGTCATATGCCGAATTGACAATCATTATCCACATCTTCATATTTTTCTACTTATACTCATAAGAATAACAAATAAATTGAGTATAATAAATTGTTATTTTGATGATATAATTGTCAATGGTACAACTCATTAAGTTTTTCTGCATTAGTTTATTGATAGCAACTGCTTACAATAAACAAAGATATTTTCCATAAAGTTACATTACTGCCTGTACATCTCAGTCTTTCGACCATTTTCAGACCCTGTCCATGGATCCATTCCAGCAGCAATTTTACGAATGGACAAGGAATCAATACGAATATACATGAAAGCATTGGAATCTGGCTCAGAAATCAAACATGATATACGAGTAATTATTGTTGGGAAAAAAGGTGCAGGTAAAACCAGCCTCGTTAGAAACTTGTTAAAGGAAAACCTTAACAATGTTAAAAGCACAAACGGAATAGATATTCATGTGAAAAGATGTAAAATTAGAACAGCTGATGGAAAATGGTTTTTTCAAGAGGGTGAGCTTTCCTTAACAGAACATTATGTTTATGACATATTTGTTACCACTTCAGCTGTTTCCAATTCATATCGCTGTTAACATGGTTAAAGCAAATTATAATCAACATGGTTAAAGCAAATTATAATCAAAATTTTAAAAATATGAAGCCTGTAAATGACAATACATAATGGGCTTTGCTCATTGTTGAAGGCCGTGAGGTGACCTATAGCTGTTAATTTTTGAATCATTTGGTCTCTTGTGGAGAGTTGTCTCGTTGGCAAAAAAAATTGTTTTTTTCTAAAACAACTTGGCCAAATACCTAAAAACTTTAATTGAGTTTCATTGAGTATTTATTTTATAGATTGTATTCGGGGATTTGATCCATTCAAAAACATAAAGGCAGTTTCTATAAATAGAAAATAAGGGTCAAATGTAGTTTTTGGCTTTTATCTCAAAAGCTAAAGCAGTAAGAGCAAAATTGTTACATGTGATAGTGTTAAAAGGTTTAGATCTACCTGTCAAGTTTTCTTCAGACCAATAGGACAACTTGTTTGGTAACCGTCCAGAAATAGTTAGTTTTTAGGAAATTTTACTGTTTTGGGTTATGTATTTTCTGAAATAGTATTATATACTGAGCCAAAAAAGTTTCGCAACACTTTTTTTCAAATTTTTTGTTGTTTCTGGATATTTTTTTTTATTAAACATCATTGATATAATCCTTAGTTTTACCTGTAATTTTAAACTGTCATACTTTTTTCCGGGTGATTGATTTCGCGCCATTTCAGCTTTGCACGTGTAATTGATGTTTTAGCTTCTGTACTGTACTTTTAAAACAAAATTTAATTTTTTTTTGCACTAACATTCAGAAACTTCATTGATGCACTGAAAGCATGGCTGAGAAATTGATTTTGAATAACACTATACTCATTTCCGCATTTTGACCCTCCTGTGCTCCATACAAAAAATATCCTAATGAATATGAGTGTTTAACATTCATGTTGCTTCTGACATGTCATAATTCCATTTTTTTAATTATCAAAATTATATGTTGTTATGATTTTGTAATAAAGTAAAATTTCATTTTTTTGTTGCTAAACTTTTTTGTCTCAGTATAGAAAGAGACACAGTGTAAATGACAAAACTTTTCAGCAAAGTAAGATCTACAAATAAAACAAATGACTTAAAATTAAATTAAAGGTGAGTGATAACAGGTTCTCTTGAGCCTCTTGTTTCTACTTCTGTAAGTTCTACAAAATTACATTTCCTGCTCCATTACGTCTGTATCTAGTCACGTAACTACCACTTAAGGCTGGTTGACTACAGATATGCCTTATAAGTTTCATCCATCTAATGTTAATGTTTCTATAGTTTATTTGAATGTCAAACATATTCAATTTGCATTAAATTATAAACTACAGTTTACTAAACTAACAAGAGACAGTCTTTTCTACACTACAGGTGCTGTACTTACATATGGCATACTTGTGTTAAAGCCTCTTTTACATATAAGTAATATATATATAAGTATTTATTTCTAAGTTTTCCATCAATTTAAGTTTGTTACCCAGATGTGTTTTTGCCTTTTTATGACTATACTGAACAGCGGTATACTACTGGCTCATTTATTTTTGACTTATTTCTAGATAGTTTTATTTCTGATATCAGTCAGCGAATGTTGAGATCTATGATAACTCAAACAAGGGTGAATGAATCTCATAGAAACAAAGAAACTGCAAATCAACACGAAGATACAATTGACCTGAATATAGTGCATCCACATTTATCAGTTGAAGAAGCAAATGTTCAAAGCAGAGATACCGATGACCTTACCCAATTGGCTGCAGGTAAAAGTAAACAGGAGTCTTCAGATGTCACTGATAAAATGCAACATGATATAGATCTCCGAGAAATGATTGATTCTGCAAGAGATATGGATGATAAGGAGTATGCTTCTTTAAGTTTCTGGGACTTTGCAGGTGATAGAGAGTTTTACAACACACACCAGACGTTTCTCTCTAAAGAAGCCATATATTTGGTGGTTACTAAGCTAAATGAGGCTGATGATGAAACCAATGGTATCTATATATTAGAACTATTTTGTCTTTTGAAAAACTAGTAAATGTATAACATATTTAAGTTTCAATGAGATTAACTGACAGACAGTTTCTGTCAAACACAAAAAGGGAAATAACTCATGTTCGTTATCATTTATCCAGATTAAACAGATTGTCCTGAAAATATAACAAACATTTTTGGAAAAAAAATCGAGCGATAACTTTTAATGCGTCTGAAGAGAAGCAAAATATAAACAGTATACCAGAAGATTACTCCTATATTGATAAGTGCACTTTAGAAGGGGATGTGTTTCAAAAGCTAAAAAACAGCGGTCAAATATCACAAACAAAATCTTATTGATCTGGTATGGAACAAAAACGAACCTTTCAGAAACAAAAAAAAAGAATTACAAAAATAATAAAAATAAAATTAAAAAGTAGAAAGACCAAAACAAGAGAGCATGATATGTATCTGAAAATGTATTATTTATCCCTGGAAAGGATAAGACAATTTTTAAATATATATATATATGCACTCTCCACATTCAGATTCTCATACCCATGATGTGAGAGGGTCTCATTTGCATAGCCTATCCTGATTCTACTTAATTAAGATTTTGAAATGCTTGTAGTATTTATTTATTTCAAGAACATCATAATCATCATAAATATGAAATATAATATTCAGTCTTAATCCATGATTCAAGTTATAAACATATCAAAGATAACAGGCTTAAATTTTATATTATAAAAGACTCTCAGTAATGTTCGAAATAAAGTAGGAAGTTAAAGAGCATTGTGGACCAGAAATCTGAAGGATTTTGCAAAATGCAGCTAATGTTATCAATTCCATAGGTAGAACACTATTTTTTTCAATATTTTTCAGCATTTGTGAGATATAAACATTTTGAAAAATGTATATATTGTAGAAACGTTGAAATTCTGGTTTGACTCCATCCATTTCTATGGCACCTCAGATAAGGAAAAACATGAAGACATAGAACAAGTTAACAGGCCAGCACCAAGTAGTAGCACTGAAATTGAAAACACATATATCGACAATGCTTCAACTCAAATATATAATCGTCATGATATAGCTGATAGCAAAGGAAAACCAACCTTCCCAACGTATTTGGAACCTCCTATTATTGCAATTGGTACCCATAAGGACCAGTGCTTGGTATTATATATCTTAACTTTAAAATAAAATATGTGAAGTAAATACTTAATATTGGTAGCTACAAGGTATTAATAAATTGTTATATGTCATGTTCTTGTATGTAACACTATGTAACATGTGTGAGGATATCTGAGGGTTATGTACCGCTTAACATATTGCATTTTAATCAAAGTTATTGGCTGAAAAATATATCATAATAAACAGTATTGAACCTTTCCCATAGACATAATATCATTTCCATTCAAAATGTTTATACAGTCAAAACTTAAGTGGGAAGGTTATCGTTCTTCAAGTACATGATATATCCAGTACAAATACTGTAGTTTCTTCTATTATCTTCATGATTATCACAACCTGTAACATTTTGTAATTGTTTTTGTCCATTTACTAGGGAAATTTCAAGGACCAACTACGAGATCAAATCATATATAATCTTGGAGATTCTGCAGCAAGACAACACTTGAGAAATTGCCATTACGTTTCAAATATAACAGATGGAGAAGATAATTTCGAAGTACTTCGAAGGGATATATTTGAAATTGGAAAAAAGATGCCAGATTTTGGAAAACAACTGCCAACAAGATTTATTAAGCTTGAAAAATCTTTAAATGAAAAACTACAAGCAGGAACGCAATTCTTATCTTTTGTTGATGTAAAAGCATTGGCAGAAAAAAAAGCGGCAATCACTAATATTGCTGAATTAGATGTATTTCTTCGATATCACCACAATTTTGGAAATCTGATATATTTCAAAGATATTCCTGAGTATATCATTCTAAATCCTCAATGGTTAGTTAATGTGTTCAGATTATTAGTGACAGCAGACGAATTTAGAGATAAGCTGATAGGACTCAAAGAATGGGATGAATATGAGACTACAGGAAAATTAACTGAAAGTCTGTTGAGTTGTATATTTGCTAATCAGACAGAAGATATTACTACATGCAAAGAACATATTTTGAAAATTATGGAAAAGTTTGACATTATCGTTCGTCCAAGAATGTTAGTTGACGACAAAGAGCAGGTTGATCCTCATTATTATGTTCCCTGCATGATAAAAACGATTGCATCAAAACAAATCCAAGAACAATTAAAAACACCTCAAGAGAAATCATATTGCTTATGTTTAGAATTCAATTTTTTACCACCTGTTTTTATCAATCATTTCATTATTGCTTGTATAAGGAAGTTTACAACATCTAAATTCCGAGATCACAATAGAAGTCCTAGACTAGCCTTATTTAGATGCGCTGGTTTATTTAACATTAATGCAAATGGCTGTGAAAAGTTATTGGTAGCATCATTCAATAAATTCATTCAATTTCAAATATGGAAATTTGATTCTGGATGTCGAACTTCATACAAACATATTGGAAAATTTATTCTGGAGGAAGTTGACAAAATTATACACAAAAACTATCGATTGCTTTGTATAAATTATGAAGTAAAAATGAAATGTGAAAGTACAAGTTATGATTGCTTTGATGGAATAATAAGCCCTGATGACAATGACCATGATTATTTCTGTGAAGAGCACGATGAAATGCATGTTTATAGAGATGACTGGTTCAGTGAACACAAAGTGGTAAGTAAATAGAAATATGAAATCCTACTAGAAATATGTATTATGATGAAAAATGATCTTTACTCTCCTGATTGGTCATTTTTCTTTGTCTTTAATTGCAACCAAAAGCAGTAAATAACAAAGGTTTATGATAAAATGAAACAGTTATATCCCGTGAATAAGATATGAATATTACAGAAAAACTCATCATTTTCATTAAGATGGAAACTAGGTGTGTCAATATGGAATAAGACACAAACAACTATTACACAGATCAGACAACCTTTTTTTTAAATTCATTAATTCAACTTTGACTTAAACTTACAATGAGACACTGGAACATTAGTATGAGAATAAAGAAGGCTACCATTTAGTGTTGGTATGAAGTCACATGTCAAGAAATCAGCCTTTCTTAAGGGCATACGATATAGTTTTGAATCAGTATTTACAGTTTGATGAAAATTTCCATATTGGCTATTTTTTGCCTGATTTAATCAAATATGTAATAAAAAATATACCTTCATGTTCTACTTTTTGGGTTAAATGAGGTCGAAATTTTGTTTATTTGCTCAAAATTCGGATTTGAGGTGGTATTTTCACTTTGGAAAGAAAGCCATGACTTTTTTGTTTTAAAAGATAAACACAAATTGTTATTTGTTAAATAATTTGTAATTTCTGTTTTTTTATAAGTATTCTAAAAACTTATGCATTTTTTATTCAGAAATAACTCATATTTATCAAATGAATTGAGAAAAAAACGTCATTTTTTTGCTGTATATTTATCAACATTAAAAAATTGCACTATTTACAGTTTTATAAAGTTTGGTTGACATAATCTCCCTGCAAAATGAAACAAAATGTCATTTTAAAAAATAGGGGTCCATTCACTCCTTTTCAAATTAAATCATTTTGAATGATAAAAATCAGTCGAAAAATGCCTCTTTTCCCAGTATGTCACAGTTTGACGTCGCGAAAATAACATTTTACGTTAGCAACTTCATTACCTCTCTTGTAACTGGTATGCCCTTAATCTTAAATTTAACTTCACTTTAAATGTGACTAAAACTTTCTTTTCTATTCTAAAATTGAAACTGTGCAACAGCAGGATCATTTTAAAAAAGAATTAACCTTTGCAATATGCTGGTGTGTTCATAATGTTTCCGTTATACAGAATATTTTATGTGTTAGGAAATAACATCCACTGCCATAAACACCAAGATGCTCTGTGTTCTTTCATTTGCTCTGTCTTTTCTGACATATTAATTAATTTCGAAATGATATAAACTATAATTTGAATATACCTGTTATAACAAGATATAATATTCCAGACAAAGAAAACTGCTGAAAGTCAGACTGAAGAAGAGAAAACAATTGATCAAAAGAAAGATGGAGATAGATTCTGTTTTGAATTTAAATTCCCCCAAAGCATGAACAAGGTTTGTATTCATGTTGCACAATTTTTTACTTTGTTTCTATTTTATGTCATTAATATAAAAAAATGAATTGTGAAATAATTATAGGAATATTGCTACGTAAACGGGTTTTAGTGTGTGTAAACTGAGTTCCTTTCATTTTATGTCTCAAGTTCTTTAATTTTAATACATTTTTGAACCTCACCTTGTTGGATAAAACGGGGCGATTTATTTGCAAGGACAAATACCCATAATAAATTAACCAATATAAGGAAAGTGTTTGAAGTTAGTGCTAAAAATGATTAAAATAAATAGATTTACCCACTTGAATTTTAGACGTGTTCATTTACTTGAAATATTAAGAGCTGCACACTAGTCTAACTTCTTTAACAAAAACTAACCTCAATCAATCAAGTTTGTGACTTCCCACCTTTCGGACATAAAATAAACATACCTTCTGAATCCCATCAACTTTGTTATACTATAACATGAACCTAGTAATTCCATGTACCAGGGACCAAAGTTATTCCTCTAAAAAAAAAACATCACATTATATCTATTCCTGTTTAATTCTCGCTCCAACCAGAGCAATGTCTGAGACACATTTTTCTCAATAGCATTGACCAGTTCAAGACCTTATAAAAACATGCGATAATACAAATTTCAATTTCAGAGTAAGGCACAAACAATTCCGAAGATTGACGACCGTTACTCTAAAAAATCTCTCAGATTTACCATTTTTAGCTCACCTGGCCTGAAGGGCCAAGTGAGCTTTTCCCATCACTTTGCGTCCAGCGTCATCGTCCGTCGTCGTCGTTAACTTTTACAAAAATCTTCTCCTCTAAAACTACTGGGCCAAATCAAACCAAACTTGGCCACAATCATCATTAGGGTATCTTGTTGAAAAATTGTGTCCGGTGATCCGGTCAACCATCCAAGATGGCCGCCATGGCTAAAAATAGAACATAGGGGTAAAATGCAGTTTTTGGCTAATAACTAAAAAACCAAAGCAATTAGAGCAAATCTGACAAGGGATTCAATTGTTTATCAGGTCAAGATATAAGTGCTGTAAAAATTTCAGATGAATCGAACAAACCGTTGTTGGCTTGCTGCCCCTGAATTGGTAATTTTAAGGAAATTTTTCTGTTTTTGGTTATTACAGTATCTTGAATAGTTTTATAGATAGAGATAAACTGTAAAAGGCAAAAATGTTCAGCAAAATAAGATTTACAAATAAGTTAACATGACCAAAATGGTCAGTTGACCCCTTTAGGAGTTATTGCCCTTTATAGTCAATTTTTAACCATTTTTCGTAAATCTTAGTAATCTTTTACAAAAATCTTCTTCTCTGAAACTTCTGGGCCAAATTTAACCAAACTTGCCCACAATCATCATTGGGGTATCTAGTTTAAAAAAATTGTGTCCGTTGACCCGGTCAACCAACCAAGATGGCCACCATGGCTAAAAATAGAACATAGGGGTAAAATGCCGTTTTTGTCTTATAACTCAAAAACCAAAGCATAAAGAGCAAATCTGGCATGGAGTTAAATTATTTATCAGATCAAGATCTATCTGCCTTGAAAGTTTCAGATGAATAGAACAACTCGTTGTTGGGTTGCTGCCTCTGAATTGGTAATTTTAAGGAAATTTTGCTGTTTTTGGTTAATATCTTGAATAATATTATAGTTAGAGATAAACAGTAAACAGCAATAATGTTCAGAAAAGTAAGATTTACAAATAAGTCAACACGACTGATATGGTCAGTTGACCTCTTTTGGAGTTATTGCCCTTTATAGTTAATTTTTTACATTTTTCATAAATTTTTAATAGATATTTAGAAAATATTTTCCACTGTTATTACTGGGTCACTTCATTATAGATAGAGATAATTGTAGCAACAAGAATGTTCAGTAAAGTAAGATCTAAAAACACATCACCATCACCAAAACACAATTTGTTATGAATTTATCTCTGTCCATTGTTTAATATGCAAATAAACCAAGGTGAGCGACACAGGCTCTTGAGAGCCTCTAGTTTTCAATATCGCTATCAAATTGTACCCCATCTCTTAAGCTTTAAAAACCCAAAATCATGAAATAAATAACTAGTGTACAATTCCTTCTATTTTTATTTTTTTTTAACGGAAACGTATATTATGAATTTAGAAATGTTTGAGTCTAAAACCGGAAAAAAATCAGTCAAATGTAAAGAAATATAAATATGTAAGTCAAACATTGAAAAACAAATAAAAAGAAATATAAAATACCACTTTCCAGTACAAAAGTTTTCCCCAATCTAAAGAAATATTGTCAAGACCAGGTTTAAATATCCAAGTCTAGACATTGAGTTTCCAGCACGAGAAAAATAATCGAAAATTGATTGGACAACCCTAGTTATATATAATATCTAAATATTATAAGACAAATGGGATTTACGATGACTCATAAACATTACAATATATAGAGATTAATACATGGCCTTTTCCATATCAGTCTGGGTATCATCCCCAGACCCCCATATCAGCCCGAGACGGAGTCGAGGCGCTGATATGGGTCGATGGATGATACCCAGGCTGATATGGAAAAGGCCATGTATTAATCACTTTATCATATACTTCCGACAATAGTTTTATGTAAAGCAAAAAAAAAAACAAATGCAACAACTAAAACAGTCAAAAACTTTATAAAGAAGTTAAGTTATAAATCCAATATACTATTATTGTCAACCAACAGCATCACTACCTCCATATATATGTACATTGCATGGTTACATTTCTATAGAGGCATTTTGAAACATTGAATATTTGGAAGAGTTTCATGATCATTAATTATTACTCCATGTTTGTTGTACTAGAAAATGATTCATAATTGTCAATGGCATTTGTTAGCAAGTACTAAACTATCCCCACAAAAGTTCCCGTAAATTTTAACGTCGTCATCAATATCTGACGTCACAATGGAAAAATAAACAACCGATACCGGAAACACCAGAAGTAACTGGCACGAGAAGCACTGTTATGGGTTTTTGCATGAGATGCCCCTGATATGGGTTATCAGACCGGGCTGATATGGGTTATCAGACCGGGCTGATATGGGTTATCAGCCTGGGTGGGAAATTATGGCTTGTGAACTTCCGTTCGTTACACATATGCAAAAGCTATCATATTAATGCTAAGTATATGATAAATTCAGGTAAATGTTGGGTGTCAAAATTATTAATAGTTCTCACATTTCTTAATAATCAATACTGTAGATCGATCCATTTATTTTCATGGGTATCCATTTTTGTGGATTGAGGAAAACGCATTTTCGTGGATATTTGATTTTCGTGGATTTGTCAATCTCTCCATACAATGCCTATTGAAAATTTGAAATTCGTTAAATATTTGAATTCGTGGTTCACTTGTATCCACAAAACGCACGAAAATTGGTACCCAACGAATAATAATGAATCCACATAATTAGAGATATCATATGTGAAAAATAAAAAAAAGGATCTAAAGGAAGAAAGACAATTCAATTTCAAAAAGTGAAAATTGGATTATCACAAAACAGCCCAAGGAAGGCTTAAGATTAAGCAATAAACAAACTTTGTCATCCAAAGGTGCTCCACTGATTAAATAAAACTTGTGGTAGAAGCTGAAATGTTCTTACATGTATTGAGGAGTGTCAAAAGTCTACATTTAAGTTCAGGAAATAAAAATGTATATAATGTTAATTACAAACTCGAAGATCATGCCATGTGAATTCAATGTTAATGCCCCACCTACGATAGTAGAGGGCATTATGTTTTCTGGTCTGTGGCTCCATTCGTCCTTTTGATTGTCCATCTGTCCCTTTGTTCGTTCGTCCCGCATCAGGTTAAAGTTTTTGGTCAAGGTAGTTTTTGATGAAGTTGAAGTCCAATCAACTTGAAACTTAGTACACTTGTTGCTTGTGATATGATCTTTCTAATTTTTAAGCCAAATTAGACTCTGGACCCCAATTTCACGGTCCACTTATGATACGATGTTCGATAGATTGAGTATTTATCTCATTATTATCTTGATAAAGTGTTGCAACATATAATGTTGATAAGGAAGCTTTAAAACAGGGGTTCCAAAGTTAAACTTAAGGTCATCTCACACATGTCACAAAAGTGTGATGTTGTTACTTCAGGGGTCCCTGTACAATATTATTTTGGATCATTCATGGTTAGGATTATGTAAGGGTTTCTTCTAGGATATGGTTTGGTTTTAAGGATACGGCTAGTGCTACTGGTGAGGCTGTGTTTAGTATAAGCTCTTTATGGGTTGACCAGTTTAATATGCTCCATTGTCATTTGGTTGACCGTTAAAAACAACTTTGTAACAGATGAGAATATGTTGGAATTATCATAGCCACAATTCCGTCCCCTTTTTATACGCCCGTCAAAATTTTGACAGGATGTATTATGATATACAAATGTCTGGTGTCAGTCCGTCCATCTGTCTGTCTATCTGTCCGGCGTAAACATGTCGCACCGTAACTTGAGAACGTCTTATCCAAATTTCATGAAACTTAACATAGTTGTTTCTTATGATGGTCAAATGATCTGTTTACTTTTTGGTGAAAATGAGATTAAAACTTTTTGAGTTACGGCACTTTGTAACTAAAACAGGGGTGTGTTTTTTCACATGTCGCACCGTATCTCAAAAACAATTCTTGATTATGGCTTAAAACTTTAAACACTTCTTAGTTATATTAATCTTAATATCTGTATACTTTTTGGTGATAATTAAAAATTTTCTTTTTGAGTTATTGAGTATTTTGTAAAAAAGGGGGAGTTTTTTTTTACATGTCGCACCATATCTCAAAAACGATTTATGATTATTGCTTTAAACTTTACACATGTTTTGTTATATTAATCGAAAGATCTGTATACTTTTTGGTGATGATTCAAAATATCGTTTTTGAGTTATTGAGTATTTTGTAAAAAAGGGGGAGGTTTTCTTTTTACCTATTGTGCTGTATCTCAAAAACAATTTATGATTATTGCTTAAAACTTTACACACTTCTTTGTTATATTAATCTCAAGATCTGTATACTTTTTGGTGATGATTCAAAACTTTATTTTGGAGTTATTGAGTATTTTGTTAAACAGGGGAGGTTTTTTTTACATGTCGCGCCGTATCTCAAAAATAAGTTATGGTTATTGCTTAAAACTTTACACACTTCTTTGTTATATTAATCTAAAGATCTGTATACTTTTTGGTTTTGATTCAAAATTTTATTTTAGTGATATTTAGTTTTTTGTAAAAAAAAAAACAGGGTTGGGGGTTTCACATGTCCCGCCGTATCTCAAAAACAATATATGGTTATTGCTTAAAACTTTCTCAGAAACTATTTATGATTATTGCATAAAACTTCCACACAAGATGTCGGGCGTATCATGCGCTCATGGCTCAGCTGTTTATTCGATTGTGTGAAACTCGAATGTTACGTACTTTCGCGGATTTTTACTTGCCAGCATGACGGGTGGACCCTTTCAAAGTTGTATTGTTCATTTTTTTAGTTGTCTGTACAGTATTTGTTGAATGTTGAATACGTTTAGTAGTATGTCTTCTTAGTCTTGGTGATTTCCATCGATTTATGGTATTTGTGTTCATGTTGTTGACCCCTTGGTATCTTCCACATCCTTTTTAACATAGTATGCATTTTATTTGGCCTTTCTGTTTATTAGCATTGCTATAGTTTTACATGGATCATTCTCTTTCACTATCAACTTGTGTTCTTGTGCATATCCTAATTTCCCAAAAAGATGACTTAATAAAAGATCTTTCAAAATGGTTTACAAAATGCCTGTTTCAAATCAAAATTTCAAACCACTTGATTTCCTACTGATTAGGATTATAATTTAATACGCCAGACGCGCGTAAAAAGTGTTTGATGGTTTGAAATTAGTAATATGTGAAAAACAGAAATTGAGTTAAATTTTCTCAAATAAACCTTCATTACTTTTCATTCAAACGTGTCTTTCTAATTGTTGTGTATTTGCCTACTTACTTATTATATTTGAATTATATATATATATATATATTCATTAAATAAAATAGTAAAATAAGTTAAACAGTTAACAGTTCCGTTCAATCGATTTCATCCTTCCATTGGGACTCTTCAGGATAACTGATATGGCGTCGTTATGGGCGACGTTGTTAAGGAGGTTTGTGACTTTCCCTCATTGTTCTTTATAAAAAGTTTCGGGATTTAATTTTGATCGGAACGTTGTGATGAAATAACGCTCCATCTCCTTTCGATAGGCTTCATCCCGTCTACATTTAAAAATAGGTATTATTTGAAAACGTTTTTTACCACAAGTGTCAAGATGGGCACTAATTGGCGAGTTTCTGTATTGTGGGTGTGTTATTTGTTCTTTATGAACTCGCACCCAGTCACAGAGGCTATTCCCAGTCTGTCTAATATAATTTTCATGACATCCAGGACATGTGACGCAGTAAATAAGGTTTGTTGTCTTACAAGTCATATTGGCGTTCACATGAAATTTTCTGCCATCTTTAAATGTTTTTATTTTTCCCGTTTCCAAATATTTTATATCTTGACCGCAAACACCGCATCTTGAATCTCCGCAAGATTTTATTTCAAAGTCACTAAACTTCCGTTCAAATTGAGCTCTGGTTAAGTGTTATTTTTAATTTTTAGGTTGTCTGCGGCTGTAGATTAAGTTTCCTTCCGGTATAAATTTTTTCATAGCTTTACTTTCATGAAGAATCGGAAGGTTTGATTTAATTGAATTAAAAACGTTCGGTAGATACGGGTCATGTGTACTGACAAACGGTATTTTCTTTAATTTTTCATCCGTGTCTTTTACTTTTGGGGTTCGTAATTCTTGAAGTGTTAGAAGTTTTGATTTTTGTATTCCTCTTTCAATTAGTCCCTCTGGGTACAACTGTTGTGTCAAATAGCCTTTTAATTCCTTCAAACCTACTTCTGGAATGTTATTGTCTGATACTATAGCACAAATTCGTCTGGCCATACAGTAAGGTATATTTCGTTTTGTATGGGACGGATGACACGAATGAAAATTTAAGTATTGATGGGTGTCTGTGGATTTATAATAAATATCCGTTGTTATTTGTATGCCTGATTTTAAAATGAGGATATCCAAAAATGGTAGTTGTGTACCACTTGTTTCCATGGTGAATTTAATTGACGGATGTAAGGAGTTGATCAGATCTTTAAATTTGTATAAATCTTCTTCTGATCTGCTCCAAAATATAATGCAGTCATCTAAATATCTTTTCCAAAATTGAATGATATAATCACTAAAATTTTGGTCGTATTGGACAGATATTCGTTGATACATTTGTTGCTCTAAATATCCCATCACTAAATTGGCGTAGGTGGGGGCGACTTTAGTTCCCATGGCTGTACCTTTAATTTGTCTGTATTTTTTCCCATCGAAATAAAATGTATTTTCTTCTTGCACTATTTTGATAGCCTCTAGTATGAAGTTTGTTTCAAATCTACTGTCAATTTCATCCCGTTTTTCTCCGATCCAGTATTTTACGGCTGTAAGACCTAGATCATGGGGAATATTTGTGTATAGACTTGTAACATCAAAACTTGTTAATAGTGTTATTTAATGAATATATATATCTGCACATGTGAAATTAATTTTTACGCCTATATATTTGTTTAAATATACTTTTTCACTCTTTTGGTCTTTTGGAAAATGTTGTTTGTGCTGTTTTTAGACCCTTCTACAACGAAATTTGTTTGACATGCACACGTATAAAAATTGCGGTTTTTATCCAACGCAGTCATAGGTTTGAACGTAGTTTTCAATTTAGACTCGTATATATATATATATATATATATACAACTCGTATAAACATCAACCCAACAATGTTAGATCTGTAAATTTGCTTTCGCAAATTTTTGGTTCTTCCCTCGCCGGGATTCGAACCCATGCTACTGTGATATCGTGACACCAAATCGCCTGCACTGCAGCCGTCCCGCTAGACCACACGACCACCTGGGCTATATATATACAACTCGTCTAAACATCAACCCAACAATGTTAGATCTGTAAATTTGCTTTCGCTAATTTTTGGTTCTTCTCTCGCCGGGATTCGAACCCATGCTACTGTGATATCGTGACACCAAATCGCCTGCACTGCAGCTGTCCCGCTAGACCACACGACCACCTGGGCTCTCTAAAAAAAGAGCTTTCGGTGGGCATGTGTTACCTTTCCACGTCAGTTTTAATCTAGCGGCGTACTACAGTACATGATATATAAGGCATGAAGATGTTATTCGGTTACAGATCAGCTAAATTATCTATAGTAAAGGATCCTACAAATTAATGTAAGATACAGTCACAGAAAATAATTATATTCATAAGTACGTCTGAGTCAGTGACAACCCTACAACAGATGTATCCATCGGATCGCCATCAATGATGGTGATACATGGCTGTGTACATAATGTATATACAACTCGTCTAAACATCAACCCAACAATGTTATATATATAATTATAAATATATAACTTTTATTTCCTCTATTATAGAGGTTTGGTGTACATGAAATGATTTTTCATGAAAACATTTCATGATTTGCAAAGTATTAGGTCTTCCTTACAATTCTGTAGAAGGGCTGATGCTAAAATATGAGGATCACACAATACTGATTACAAAATAAAGGTTGTACATTTGTACTAATAAAGTCCTAGGACATTAAAATAAGTTTTAAACCATTTTTGTTGTCAGTTCCAAAATAATAAGAATTGTGCTTTCTGCGTACAATTAAAACATTTGTAAAATAGCAAATTCAAGAAAAGACTTCCAACATATTTTGACATTAATCATTCAGTAACCAATAAAATATTAAAATATTACATTTTATGATATAGATAATAAACATATAAAAAAGTATAGATTTTTTGTTTTTGTTTTAGGGATGTTTTTCAAAAGAAACGACCAACATGACTAAAATAGTAAAGATCGTTGCAGAAATACTTGGTGATGCACTTTATGATAGGCTTAATTTGGACACTGCAAAGTACCAAATGTATTCACGGAGTCAATGGGATATTACTTCATTATATGAAGAGCACAAGATTTTAAACCTGCATACTCCAAGAAAATATGAAAATTATCGTGGTTATTGGGGTGGGCAATGGAGTGATCTTTGTGAATGGCATTTAGGTATAGGCGATGATATCGAACGAATAAGACTAGTACGGAATGAACTTAGTCATCCAGATGTCTTTGCTCTTGATGATTCAAGATACGAAGAATTATGTACCATAATAGAACCTGTGTTAGGTCGTTTTGATAACGATAATAAGCCGACCCATTCATACATAGATAGGTATAATGAGATACTGAAGCTAACTTTTGAAAATGAGGATGTACGATGTATTGTGATTGATGTCAAAAGCAAACTTTAAAGGACAACAGATTTCCACAAACTTGACTCATACTTCCTGACTACAAATGGTATTTTAAATTACACATTTATTTATTGCAATGTATTTATTCGGATAGCTGATTTGAAATTTGTATTTAGAAATAACCAACAAAAATTGCAATATGATGGATTTTTTTACAAAAATATGGCTAAAAATAGAAAATACGAGTCAATTCAAGTTATGTCTTTTATCTTGAAAACCACCTTAGATCGCGGAAATCTGACAGGAGGAAAAATGTTTAGAAGGAAGAGAACTCCCTTCTTTCTATTAATAGATAAACTGTTTAGATTTTTTTAGGAGTTATTGTCCTTATATGCAAATTTTACCATTTATCATTTTTACCTATTATCTGGAAAATTGTAATAGATTCGTTCTTATGTTGAACTGTTATACCACTGTCCCAGGTTAGTAGAAGGGTTGGGATCCTGCTAACATGTTCAACCCGCAACTTTATTTTTGTATGTGCCTGTCCCAAGTCAGGAGCCTGTAATTCAGTGGTTGTCGTTTGTTTATGTGTAACATATTTGTTTTTCGTTCATTTTTAGCTCACCAGGCCCGAAGGGCTATTAGTGAGCTCTTCTCATCACTTGGCGTCCGGCGTCTGTCGTCCATCGTTAACTTTTACAAAAAACTTCTTCTCTGAAACTACTGTGCCAAATTAAACCAAACTTGGCCACAATCATCATTGATGTATCTAGTTTAAAATTTGTGTTTTTTTATCTGGCCAACCAACCAAGTTGGCCCCCATGGCTAAAAATAGAACATGGGGGTAAAATGCAGTTTTTGGCTTATAACTCAAAAACCAAAGCATTTAGAGCAAATCTGACATGGGGTAAAAATGTTTATCAGGTCAAGATAGATCTATCTGCCCTGAACTTTTCAGATGAATCAGACAACCCATTGTTGGATTGCTGCCCCTAAATTGATAATTTTAAGGAAATTTTACTGTTTTGGGGTATTATCTTGAATATTATTATAGATGGAGATAAACTGTAAACAGCAATAATGTTCAGCAAAGTAAGATGAACAAATAAGTCAACATGACCAAAATGGTCAGTTGACCCCTTTAGGAGTTATTGCCCTTTATAGTAAATTTTTAACCATTTTTGTCGAGCCTTCGACTTTAGTCGAAAAAGCGAGACTAATTGATCCTACATTCCGTCGTCGTCGTCGGCGGCGGCGTCGTCGTCGGCGGCGGCGTCCACAAATATTCACTCTGTGGTTAAAGTTTTTGAAAATTTAATAACTTTCTTAAACTATACTGGATTTCTACCAAACTTGGACAGAAGCTTGTTTATGATCATAAGATAGTATCCAGAAGTAAATTTTTCAAAAATAAAATTCCATTTTTTCTGTTTTTTACTTATAAATGGACTTAGTTTTTCTGCGTGGAACATTACATTCACTCTGTGGTTAAAGTTTTTAAAATTTGAATATCTTTCTTAAACTATACTGGAGTTCTACCAAACTTGGACAGAAGCTTGTTTATGATCATAAGATAGTATCCAGAAGTAAAGTTTGCAAAAATAAAATTCCTTTTTTTCTGTTTTTAGCTTATAAATGGACTTAGTTTTTTCTGCGAGAAAACATTACATTCACTCTGTGGTTAAAGTTTTTAAAATTTTAATAACTTTCTTTAACTATCATGGGTTTGTACCAAACTTGGACAGAAGCTTGTTTATGATCATAAGATAGTATCCAGAAGTAAATTTTGTAAAAAAATAGATCCAGTTAACATAAAATACAGTCTTCACTTTAAGTTTTTTAAACATTTATTCGATTCATAAACTATCCTGAAATGTATACCAAACTTGGACAGAAGCATCTTACAATCAAAAGATAGTATCAGTAGGAATATTTTTATTGATTGTTTTCCTCATTTTTGTTGAGCCTGGGAGTTACAGCAAAAGTAGGCGAGACACTGGGTTCCGCGGAACCCTTACAAATTTTTCTTAAATCTTAGTTTACTTTTACAAAAATCTTCTCCTCTGAAACTACTTGGCCAAATTTTACCAAATTTAGCCAAAATCATTATTAGGCTATCTAGTTTAAAATTTGTGTTTTGTGACCGGGCAAACCAACCAAGAAGGCCGCTACGGGTAAAATGCAGTTTTTGGCTTATAACTCAAAAACCAAAGCATTAAGAGCAAATCTGACATGGGGTAAAATTGTTTATCAGGTCAAGATCTATCTGCCCTGAAATTTTCAGATGAATCAGACAACCCATTGTTGGGTTGCTGCCCCTTAATTGGTAATTTTAAGGTAATTTTACTGTTTTTGGTTATTATCTTGAATATTATTATAGATGGAGATAAACTGTAAACAGCAATAATGTACAGCAATTTAAGACTCAAAAATAAGTCAAATGACCAAAATGGTCAATTGACCCCCTAAGAAGTTATTGTCCTTTATAATCTTGATAATCCATTTTTAAGAATTTTCATAAAATTTGTAAATTTTTACTAAAATTTTCCACTGAAACTACACGAACAAGTTCATTATAGATAGAGATAATTGTAAGCAGCAAGAATGTTCAGTAAAGTAAGATGTACAAACACATTACAATCACCTAAACACAATTTTGTCATGAACTGTCTGCTTCCTTTGTTCACATATACCAAGGTGAGGGACACAGGCTCTTTAAAGCCTCTAGTTTTTGTTTAAATAAGGCTGTTAGTTTTCTCGTTTGAATTGTCATATCGGGGCCTTTTGTAGCTGACTATGGGGTATGGGCTTTGCTCATTGTTAAAGGCCGTACGGAGACCTATAGTTGTTAATGTCTGTGTCATTTTGGTCTCTTGTGGACAGTTACATACCACATCTTCTTTTTTATATATACAAAAGAGGGACGAAAGATACCAGAGGGACAGTCAAACTCATGTATCAAAAATAAACATAGCCATATATCATTGCCACGGAAATAGCGCAGCCCCGTCCCTTCATCATGTTTTTTTACTCGAAACTTTTTACATACATTACATATTGAAGATAAAAAAAAAAATCTTATTTTTCTAATTTTTTAAAGGAACCCACTTATGACATTGGGTTTATGCAATCAATTGACATAGAGGCAAGACATATCTGTTTGTTTTAATATATAACTTGTTTCATGCATGAAACTACATTCGATGATTTTGATGAAGTGTTATAATTTGATTTTGCTGTTTATTTTTGTTTGTGAGACATAAGAATAACAATTGGGTTTCGGTGACTGTGTATATTGTATAGAGCTTTATATTTCAGAGGGTTAGAAGACCTATAAGCTACATAGCTTGTATACATATTATGTTATGTTATGTTTCGAAGTTTCCATATGTCATATGTCCATTGTCCTTGACCTCAGTTTCATAGTTCATTGACTGATGAAAAAATACATAGTTTATTGTTAATTAGTGAATTTCATACTTATTATGAGTTATAAGATAATTATCAGGTATATGTGATAGTTTAAAGGTCTGCATGTCTATTAGACAGGAGTCATCTGACACGGACCGCATCTTCTCGAATCAAGGATCAATATTAAGTGTTCGTGTTTAAGTGCGTATCTCAGATTTCATATGACCTTGACATCAGTTTCATGGTTGATTGGCCAGTGTTGTGTTTCAAGATCAGGTCATATTAACAGTGTAGGGATTACATGTACGTCTGCGGACAGTGTTTATTTGACCTTTAACTAATTAATATAAATCATTCATAAAGTTAATTGTATATTCTACTGTACTGGTTGTATAACCATGGTCTTTAAGACTTTCGCCAAGTTTCAATCATGATCAGTAAAACAGTTGAGATGGTCGTGCATTAGCACTTTTGTTTATAGTTATTGTGGATATCAAAACTGTATTTATCTACACAAATATCAATACATAATGACACTTTAAGTCAAAACAACTGTATTCATTAAACTAACATTAACAATTGTGGGTTTGAACTTGTATATATGCCCCTTATGAAATCCTAAAATAATTGGGTATGTCCAGTATTTTTCCGATTTACATAAACATTGTGTATTATGATACAGCTTCCCTAACAGATCGCATATATATGTATAGTAATACTGTATTACCTTTCATAATAATTGAATAAACTTAATTCTTAATTTGGTTGTTTTAGTTGTGTTATGTTTTTATGTTGAAGCGTTGATATCAATATTTGATAAAGAGCAAATTTAATGAGCAAAATTTATGATTAAAACATGAAATATTTTATAACTACCTTTCATTGTAATTACCAAACACGCACTAATAACATCAGAGAAAGGATTATATTCTAAATAAGACAAAATAGCAAAAATAAGACAGTTAGCTCACCATAAATCGCCCTACATTTGTTTTAAAGTGATCATACTGTTTTGAAAAATATACTACCGTTAAGGTCGAGTGTAAAGCTCAAGACATCCGAATCTATAAAAAAAAAACCATTTGTACCACATTGATTTTCATAACGTTTATCTGGAATCAAGCCAAAACGGACAACTACTCTTACAAGAATTCTGATTTATGTTAGACGAATTAGGTTATGGAGAGGTTGATTTTAATTGTGTTTTTTAATAAGTGAGACTTAAAAGGTGCAAGCCAAGAATTAAACTTAAAAGTGCATTGTAAAAATCAGTCAAGTGGAATCCTACAAAAAGTCATTAAAACATCGATAAAGTTATGGACAACAAAAACGAACATGAACGCCAATTGAAATATATCAACACCCCTCAAATTTGCTGACAAGCTCATACTTAATTTGCTGATATAGAAGAGGGACGAAAGATACCAAAGGGACAGTCAAACTCATAAATCTAAAACAAACTGACAACGCCCTGGTTAAAAACGAAAAAAGACAAACAGACAAACAGACAAACAAAAGCACTCATGACACAACATAGAAAAATAAAAAAAATAAACAACACGAACCCCACCAAAAACTAGGGGTGATCTCCGGTGCTTTGCAAATCCTAGCTTTTTTTACTGAGATGACTTTAATTCTTAAATTTTACAGCAATACAACAAAAAAGTAAATGAAATGGGATTCAATAAGCTTGATATATATCTAAGATAGCTGCATAGTTTGATGATAATCCAAGTGAGTTTGAAATAGTAATTAAAAAAAATAAAGATGCCTATCTCTATTTTGTCCAAATTGCAAATCCTAGCTTTTTTTACTGAGATAACTTTAATTCTTAAATTTCATAGCTATACAACAAAAAAGTAAATAAAATGGGATTCAGTAAGCTTGATATATATCTTAGATAGGTGCATAGTTTGATGAAAATCCAAGTTGATTTGAAAAAGTTATT
This sequence comes from Mytilus edulis, assembly GCF_963676685.1. Taxonomy (NCBI): domain Eukaryota; kingdom Metazoa; phylum Mollusca; class Bivalvia; order Mytilida; family Mytilidae; genus Mytilus; species Mytilus edulis. Next base: position 62,182,274 of record NC_092357.1, on the reverse strand, counting down.
AGAAAATTTAAAGATGCCTATCTGAATTTATATAATAATTTTTACTTTTACCTATTGTAAAAACAATTTTTTTTTATTTCACAGCCATTAATCAAACTACCTAATAAGCTTGAATTTTGTAAGATCAATATTTAATTTAGTTGGATGGGCTTCTTTAAACCAGTCAAAACTAAATTTGAAGGTCAAGACTAGTCGAGACTGGTTCAGACTGAGTCGAGACTAGTCGAGACAGGTCAAGACTGGTTCAGACTGAGTCGAGACTAGTCAAGACAGGTCGAGACAGGTCGAGCCTTGGTCAAGACCATTTCAGACTAATTAAGTAAAGTCGAGACCTAGTCGAGTACACTTAAGTACAGTTAAGTCCAGACGAGACAATGTCGAGACTAGTCGAGTAAAATATGTGCTCGATTTTACTGGTCGAGCACAAAAACTGGTCAATTCAGACTCTGAGCAGTTTGTAGTGACATGTCTCCGGCCTTGGCTTGTCTACTCGGGCCAGCTTGGCCCTGGCTGCCACGAAAGGGCTGTTGTGTAGAAATAGTAGGAATAAAGCTACCGCCATTATGTGTACCTTGACTGGGTGCTCCTGCTGCTTCAGCGGGTCTTTTACGGCCTTGTTTTTTCTCTGTCTTTGTCGTCTTAATTTTCCTGACTGCTCTAGTTTCCGCCGCTCTAATACGCTTTTCATCCTCAGAATTACTGGCAACATCATCTGATAAATACTCTTGCACTGTGTTCCAGCCATTTCCGAATTATCGGCTATGCGGATCAGCTTGTTACGCTTCTTAAGTACTTTACTGGACTCTTTAAGAAGCTTCGTAGCTCTAGCGGGCCTTTTACTGTCAATGTATTCTACGGCTCTGTCAATACTGTCTATGATGTCGGAATTTAACTCAAACTGTATTTGGTTACCTTTAAAGCGGAACGTGGTCTCCACTTTCTTCACCTTCTTAGCAAGGCTGTGGGTTTTGTCGTCCAAGTTTCTTTCAATACCTGCCAACTTGCTGTTCATATAAGTCGTGAACAGTGAAAACAAATCGGCATTACTAACGTCTTCGTCAGAATTTCTATCTGGTTCAACAGATTCCTTACTTGGTATGGGTACTTCAGTGTCGGACATTACAAATCTTCCTATACACAAATACACACTTCTCGTAAGATGGTCTCCACCCTTGTCGATAACTTTTCTCGTGCACGTACGACTTTAAATACTAACGGAACTTACTCTATTGTTATTACAATTAGCCCGCTACCTGAACTGGAAAATTCATACGCCTGTCTTAAATAAATTTATTTCATTTAAATTAATTTAATTTCTCTGTTTTTGAAACTGAACAACAATTGTTTAATTTACAATTTAGAGGTAGGCGAAAGTACGAATGTGACATTCAAACCCAAAAGTCGAAAATAAACTGATTACGTCATGGCTAAAAACAAAAGGAAAAGCAGACAAATGATAGCGCCAAAAAAAACCACAGAAAAGTAATAATGAGCAACTCATAAAAGAATTTGAAGTCCAATATTGTTGTTATTATAAAAAAAAATACCAACTCCTCATGCAGGAACAAATGATACATATACTATCTACTTGTCGGACTTTATATGCAAATATTTTTGATTTTATTGGAATGTGTTTCATGAACACGTACACAAACAATAATTGCTATTATGATATGTTTGTAGTACGTTTGTCACTAATTACTATGTTTATGAAAAGTAATAACAAAAACCCTGCATCCCACTTAAAATCTTATAAAGGCAACAGTAGTATACCGCTGTTCAAAACTCATAAATCCATAGACAAAAAACAAAATCGGGGTAACAAACTAAAACCGAGGGAAACGCATTAAATATAAGAGGAGAACAACGACACAACACCGAAACGCAACACACACAGAAACGGACCAAGCAACAGACAAAACACCACGAGAATAACAAATATAACATCAAAACCAAATACATGAATTTGGGATAGACACGTCTTATCTCAATATCTCAAAAATAAGAGAAAACACAAACGACTCAACGTTAAAATGCAACACACACAGAAATGAACAATATTATAACAATGGCCATCTTCCTGACTTGGTACAGGACACTTTTAAAGGGGAATAAAAGTGGTGGGTTGAACCTGGTTTTATGGCATGCCAAACCTCGCACTTTAATGGCAAAGTTAAATATAAAATTGAAATGACAACATAATATTACAGGACTACAATACAAATAAAAAGGAGAACATAGAAAAGCATGATTAATAGATAACAAAAAGCATCAGGTTTAAAATTCAATACGCAAAAAACGCGTCTTGTCCACACAAGACTCACCAGTGACGCCCATATATAAAAAATCGAAAGTGAAAAAAGTACAAAGTTGTACAGCACTGAAGATCAAAAGTTGAAAAGGTTTTGCCAAATACGCCATTGTTTGTATGCCCGGGATAAGAACATTCTTATTATATAGAACAATTCATGCTATTGCAAACAGTAAATTTTATCAAATGAATATGAAAGAGATATACATAATGAAACTGAAGTATTAACTAATTACAGAAAACTAAACCCGAATACATAACGCCCAGATATAAAAGATCGAAAGTGAAAAAAGTACAAAGTTGTACAGCACTGAAGATCAAACGTTGAAAAGGTTTTGCCAAATACGGCATTGTTTTTATGCCCGGGATAAGAACACTATTATATAGAACGATGCATGCTATTGCAAACAGTAAATTTTAACAAATGAATGTGAAAGATATGTTCATAATGAAACTGAAGTATTAACTTATTACAGAAAACTTAACCCTAATACATGATGCCAAGTTCAATACAGCATAGACACACCCGAATCAGTCCAGGCGTCAACGCAATTAAAAAAATGACGTCACATACGATGGCGAAAAGGCAAACGTTATGCCACATTTGAATTTATGAAATTTAGAAACAGCATGACGTCACACATGAAAAACTATAATTCAAGAGTGAGATAGAATTAGGATTGCTTTAAGATTATATTAGAACTAAATACTGATAATTCATGAAAACGAAATGCATATTGCAATACTTATTAATAGCAATTAACTGTAATATGTATATGTCCAGTTTGTTATGAATCCAACTTCAAACGTAATTAATCGTACAAAATTAAATATAATTAATAAAGGCCGTGATCATTTTTCTATCCGTAACACCTAAATATAATAAAAAGACGTCAACACATTTTACAAAATCCGATGAGAATTACAAATATAACATTAAACATGTAAACTAAATACATGAATTTGGGATAAACAAGTACAGAAACACGTCTTATAGTAAAACGAATTCACATTCAGCAAAACAGTCACAATCGGGAATAAGTCACGTTTGGTAATTAAAAGATTAGACGACATAATGACAAACCACAATCTACTATGTGGTAAAAATGTCCTTGGCTAGTTTGGTTTAAGAGACATCATATGGATCCACCAATTCGTGATGGTGTCCATAAAATTTACGGAGTGTCAATTTTAATCTGTCCTCCTCATAACTTTGTTGGAGCAGTTTCTGCGTAAGGAGCTCACTCCTGTATATGAAGTCCGTATAGTGTGAACAAGCGTGTGAATAACGTATCAATTGTGATATGTAAACACCATACGAAGGGGCGGAGGGTATGTTACTGCTAAGAAATGGGAAATTGATAATTGGAAAGTTGAAATCGTCCCGTATATCATAGATTTTCGTGTGAAGTCGTCCATCTACGTCAATATTGAGGAAAAGATCAAGGTATGAAGCAGTCCGTCTAGTATCAGTAGTATCCTTAATTTCAAGTTCACTAGGATATATGAGATGTAAGTATTGGCTGAAGTATGGGTTGTTCAATGATAAAACATCATCAATATATCGGAAAGTAAAATTAAAGAATTTCGCAAGGTGCTTTTTCTTTTTGTCTTTTAGAAGGTTCTGAATAAATTCTGCTTCATACGAATACAAAAACAAATCAGCCAGCAGGGGTGCACAATTAGTACCCATTGGAATACCGAGTGTCTGTTGAAATATAAATCCTCCAAACTCAACAAATACATTGTCGATCAAAAAGTCCAGCATTTTAATAATATCATCTTCAGTATATTTTCTGGAAGATTCAGTGTGATTCTTTACAAAATATGAATTATTGTATCCCAAAACAAGAAATTTGTATCTACGATTCCCATTTTTATAGAAAAAGCTCTGTTTTATGAGATGGTGAAGTCGATCTTTCAACTGAGCATGGGGAATAGTAGTATATAGCGTAGAAAAATCAAAAGTTTTTATGTTGCTGCAAATTTGCAAAGATTGTGATCGAAGGTTTAGCAGTAGATCTTTCGAATTTTTAAGAATCCACATCTGGTTAACACCACTGGTAGAATATATCTCCTCACAATATTTTTGCAGCCAATCTTTAACTGTAGAAAGAATAGTAGTCAATACTTTAGAAAGATGTTTAGTCGAACATTTTGAAGACCCAGCTATGTATCGTTCTTTATATGGAGTTTTGTGTAATTTAGGTATCCAGTATAATGAGGGCAAGTTTTCTTCGTTTTCTTTGATGTTGATATTAAAAGAAAGAAGGACAGATTTATGATTTTGTTAAATTTCATCCTTGGTAAATGATGTTTAAGAATATGTAGGATTACCAGTAGTTTTATCAATTCCAAGCTCTGTAGTGAGACATTGCAAATAATGTTTTTTACATATGAAGACAATATTATTGGAGGCTTTATCATGCAAAGAGGATAAAGCATCCACAACCTCCGGATTCTTGAAAGGGTTAGAAACTCTAGTACTCATGTTACATCGTAGTTTTTGTATGCGCCTCTGAATGCATGATCGAATAGCTTTGATCCATTCAGACAAAGTGTCCAGTTCGGGTTCGTCTGGTTCGCGCCTCACCCATTTTCTTGCATAGTCCTCAACTGCATCCATCAGTAACTTGAAATTCTTTTTCAAGTTGATGGGCTGGGGGGTTCTATACTTTGGTCCCTTGGCTAGCAACTCTCTTAGTTGTTCATTGGTAACAATACCAAGGTCACCAGTAATAATATGACCAGCTGGACTATAATTGTATTGAGAAGATGCACATGAGCAATCCGGAGGCTTGGTTTTTGTATCTTTGAGGTTAAAAGCCTCTAAAACTCACTTGTGGTTGAAAATCTTTGATGCAATAGACTTGGTGTTAGTTTAAGCAATAACAGGTGTAGCTTTATTTTTGAAGTAATCAGGTATAGTTTTTTGTACAGATTTTTAATGGAAAATATTGCCAATATTTACAGCATCTAAACCTTTATTGGCGAATTCTACCTTAAAAAAGTAACGTTTTTCCTCACTTTTGGATGTAAACTATTAATAGAGATTTAAGATTCTTCCGAGTACTCGAGTATCATGACCGAGTATATGAGTATTAAATTTCAGATCTTTTGACATCCCTAGTATATAATTAAAATTATTATGTGAAACGAACTCTACAGTATTAACATTCGATACGAAGAGTCTTTTACTCGTTCATTTGTAATCAACTTAGTCACAATAACACAAAAAACTATAAATTACTGTTCACGCATCATATGTATTACTCATATTCTCTTATTTGAATTTCTGCAAAATAAACTACTTAAGTGCAGAATAATGTCATGCTCAGAATGTTTCTGTACCACTAAAATGCGATTAAATGTTATCATTTAAAATACATTTTGTAAGTACTCCTTTTAGCAATTATATAGTTTAATATGTTTAATTGACACTAGATGATGAAAATGAAATTAGTATAATAGTAAAGATACCTGAAGCTTTGTTAATTAAGAGTGTTGTTTTAACTATTGTTTTAAATAACCAATTTTTCTCCTTGTTATAAAAATACTGCAATGTTAATTGTAATTTAATTAGCTGTTTCAAAGGCCTCAAGATAAGTATTTTTTCTATAGAATTAGAAAAAAAGGATTAAAATACTTAAACTTTTGTTTGTATTGAATAAGACTGCAATCGTTTCTTTATTTTGATAAAAATTATGAACCGCCATATTATTTCATTACTTTTTGTACAATGATTGGTTGTTTTTCATAAATTTTACTGAATTCAAGGGAAAAGATACGAAAATGTGTGTGTTGCTTAAAAATGCAATTTTTTTTTTATGTAAAAAAAAAGCAATGTCAATTGCAATCAGTAATTAAAATTCATTTAGATAAGTACTTTTGTATAATATGTAAATAATTTAAGGATACGTATGCATAAACCTTTTTCTTGTTTGCAAGAATGCAATCATTTCTTTATTTTAAGGGGGTTTGCGAGTCTAAATAATGTTTTTTCCTTATATAGGATTTCGCTATATTTAACAATAAATGAACTTTGTCTTATACTTTATAGAAAAATGAAATACAAAAAATAGGGTCACCGTTCAGTTACGCTCACAATCTGCCTCCGAAAGAAGCATACATTTTTGTAAATATACTTTTTATCTGTTGAACTTATACGGAGAAATAGAGGTAAAATCGAAATAAAAAAAGAACCAAATTACAGAAATCGCTCAAATTTTACCATGGATTAGTTTAGGTACAGCTTATTTGAAAATAAAGATAAAACATATAGGTCACCAATGAGTTAAAACAGCTACTTTAATTTTAATGCACCAAAGGGAGATAATTTTGGACGTTTTTAATGATATATACATTTTCAAAGTAATCTGGGGCCAAAACGAATTGATTTATTTTAAATTAATGATTTTTGTAGCATATGATAAAGTTACAACTAATAATTAAAAGTAATACAAAAATGTGTAATGAAAAAGAAAATGTTTATTTTTTTTCTGAAATTTTTATACCCTTGATCCTCCTTCAATGGAAATTATTGACCGCCATTGGATTTTTGTACTTTTTATAGCTCAGGACTGGTTGTTTTTCTTTATTATATCAGAATATCAGAGAAAATATTCTATTTTTTTTTTACATTTTCAAAATAACCTTTTGTTCTTCTTTTGATATAAAATATTAGAATGTTACTTGTAACTAGCTATTTCAAAGACCTTAAAGGGGCACTAGCTACGAGATATATAAAAATCTAAAGTTTGATTATTTTCTGTTCAATCAATAATGAAAGTGAAATAGTGAAATAACAATTCGCTTTTTGCAGCCAAAAAGGTTCAATTTTGTCAAATTACGCTAAGAAACATTGAAAATTAGTTATTCACTTGCAAGTGAATGAGTCGAACTCTTTAAATCCGTATTCATGTGAACTTCAATTAAACCCCAGCTACAGATTGACAAGGCATGCATTGTACGTGTACTGGTTATTTAAAGAAAAAGAATGTCAACAATGTAAGTGAAACTACAGTAAATCATTGGATTACTATTGCGATGCACATACAATCATTCATATACGGTTAAAACAATGAGAAACATCTATTTTTAATCTATGAAATAAAATCAAACAGACCTTTAAAAATCTAATTGCACGTGTTTGTTTAATCTATTCATATTTTTATTTATGTTTACATCGCTTATATGGTCATCTGTGGTGAAATCGATAGTTAATTAGATGGCCTCTGGACTAAAATACACACGAAACGAACCTATAAATTATCTACCCCATGCTCTATAAACTTTTTATTTTAGACTTTTGATAGTTTGGATAAATGTTTTTCATTATTATAAATCAAATATAAGAATTTGAGTCAAATCGGTGACCATGAATTTGACAGCTAGTGCCCCTGTAAGATGGGATGTTTTTTAAAAAAAATTTAATAATGGTAGTAGAAAAATACTTAAACTTTTGTTTGTGTTGAATACAAATGCAATAATTTCTTTATTTTGATAGAAATTAGGAACCGCAAATGTATTTCGGTATTTTTTTAACATTAGAATTTGCTTGTTTCCGTATTTTTTGGGAAAAGATACTGAATTTTTGTACGCGTTGCTTAAAAATGCGAATATATCTTCTTTTATATCAGAAATGATACAACGTCAATTGCAATCAGTCATTATAAATGCCTTTAGATAAGTAGTTTTGTGTTAGATGTAAATAGTTTAAGAATAAATATGTTTACACTTTTTTTTGTTGTTTAATAAGAATGCAAGCATTTCTTTATAACAATGGAAATAATTGACCGCCATTGTTTTTTTGTTCTTTTTATATTTCAGGATTGATTGTTGATCAAAAATTGAAAGAATATCAAAAAACATATACTAAAATTTTGTTCGCGTTGTTTAAAATTACCCTGTATCCTTATTTTGATAAACAATAATGCATTTTTTTTGTAACTAGTTTTTTCAATTGCCTCAAGATAAGTTTTTTATGAGACTTTAAATGATATAAGATGAAAATACTTAAACTTTTTTTTGTGTTGAATATGAATGGCATAATTTCTTTGATAGAAATTACGAATCGCCATTTGATTTCAGTACTTTTGTACGTCAGAATTCGTTGTTTTTCATAAATTATACCGAATTAAAGGGAAAAAATACGAAATTTTGTTTGCAATGCTTAAGAATACAAATATATTTTCTTTTATATCGGAAATAATGCAACGTCAATTGCAATCAGTCATTATAGAAGCCTTTAGATAAATAATTTTGTATTAAGTGTAAATAATTTAAGGATAAATATGCATTAATTCGAGTTTTTCTTGAATAGGAATGCAATCATTTTCTTCAATTAAATGGAACCTGTTTATCTAATGTCAATGTATATTTTCCTGATGGAAGTTCTTGCCCGTCATTGTATTTTTTTTCACTTTTTATAACTGCTTGTTTTTCATAAAATTTAATGAATATCAGAGGATATTTTTAAACATTAAAAATATACCAATATTTCTTTTTTTAATTAAAACAATCCAGCAATGTTATTTGTAATTATTTAATAAGTTTTGTAAAGGCCTCACTATATATAAGTTTTTATAAGAATTTTAGGTTAAAAACGACAAAATTACTTAAAACTATTGATAATAAATTATCGAAGTTTTCAATAAATGATAATTTCATTTCATTTTCAAGATCATTTTCGGAGAATAAAAAAAATCAGAAATAACAATCGCGATAAACACTCGAACTTCGGGTTTGAAAATATATATAACCTAAATAAAAACAAAAATCACCATTCTTATATGAGAACATTCAAATTTAGTTTTATCTGCATATTTCTGTTCTTTTCAAATTCTTAAAACTTTGCTGAATAATTATTAAAAATGTATTGAGTTTTTGTATATGAACGTTTTCTATTTTCCATGGCGTCATTTTAATTAAATGAAACGAAACTAAGATTCCGTTATTTGAATTAGTCTGTCATGTGACGTAGTTGAGTTCAATTCGTTAGAAAAGTCAATCGGTCCGATCCGTCCGATCAGTCAAAAGTTTAAACTAAACTCCGACATATTTGTGACGTGAGTTGGACGCGGACTTGACTGATCAATGACCCCTGATTGATCGCTAAAAAGTAACGCCTAGGGTTGCAATTAGTGTAGGGTCTTATTTAATCACTGCTTTCATTTCGATTGAAAGATTGAACAACATGTGTATAGTTATGACTAAGAACTGAAAGCAAAAAGTTAAATCACAAAAATACTGAACTCCGAGGAAAATTCAAAACGGAAAGTCCCTAATCAAATGGCAAAATCAAAGGATTTTTAAGAAACCCCATGTGGTTAAGCAACTGTCGAAGGGATTTTCCCAAATTAAGACGGAACATGTAAAATAAACACATATTTCATCTTGTGTTACTGTTAATGAGTAATACATTTGTTAAAAGCAAGACAAAGTAATGTTCTTATATGTGTAGCACTAACAAACATGTCCTTTCCCTCAAACGTGTCCACGTGACGCTACTTCTTTCAAACATATCTAGCCTGTAAAGGACGCTGAAAGTGTCCTTTTTTATAACTCTCAATCGTCTCCATAATTTTAAAACACCCAATCGTTTACACCTTAATTTATGCAAAGTAATGTTCGGCTACTGTTAGCGTCCAATTATTTTTTTTTTATAGGGATTCTTAAATTTTCTTGTGCCTATCGTCATTTATTGGAGGTCTTATAGAATTTACATTAAATGTTAACGTTCCAAGCTTTTAGTGGAGTTCATTATGTAGTGTTTGTCTTTTCGTCGCCTTTCTTTTACCAATGGCGTTGGTAATTTTCTCTGGTCTTTGAGTTTTGAATATCCCCTTGCATCCTTTTATTTGCTAAATATTAATGGTTGAAATTGATAGCAGTGCGAGTTGCAATTCTATTTACGTTGTTAAGGTAAAAGGAGGTAAATATAAACTTGTGAAATCGAATACTTTAATGCCAACACGTGCACGACAAGACCGAAATAAAACAGAGTGGTTAACCAACGTTAAACTAAGTAAACTTTAGAAAGTTCAATATGTGGAATTTTATGTTGTGCAATAAGACACAACACCTAGCTACGTTAATATAGAAATTTTTGCCAGATTCTTATTATTGCGAATAATACGACTGGAGAAGAGTATCGCAATAATGATAACTCGCATTCTGATATCTGATATATACATTTTATGTATGTTTTGCTGAAATTGCAAAACAAATAATCTCGCATTTATGTCCTTTCTATAAAATTGCAATAATAGTTGCCCGGAATAATTTCTGAATTTACAGACTCAGTATATAAGGAAACTACACTATTCCGCAATGAAATAAGTGAATAGTAATTATGACAAAGTGCACCCACGGAATACTTATGGGTTTATCTGAGGTGTCCATATTTCGACAATAATATTATACTGTCGAAGGAAATGACTGTTAGCAAAAACGTACATGTTTGCAACTTATGCAACCGTTTATTCACTACATATACTTCTAGTTGCGCTACAAGAGAACAGTAAATCAATGAATGACAAATGGTAAAGGAAATTATTACTATATTTACGTACCCGACACAGTGATTCACAACCCTAATAATATGTTAATCGTTTGACCTAAATAAAGCAATTCATTGTGACTCCCTATTGATTCAATGTCGACCGAATTATTGCCCGACAATAAAACTGGTAAAGCTGGACAAAGTCAATAATTTTCAACATGATGCACTGATCATATCGGTAGCTTTGAATGCCGAATGTTTAGATATCACTTACGAATAGTTCCCACACCGACATAACTAAACGATCATAGTGATTTTGTTTTTCATTTTGATCCAGAATTGTCGGTTTTGACTGAAATAATAATGGAGTATGTGTAACGAAAAAAATGGTTCCAGATTGACATTTCTTTTTCCGGAACTTATTTCATAGACAATTTATACCCGAAACATATTGGTATGCGTTTACTTTTCTACATTGCGAAGAGGTATAGGGGAGGGTTGAGATCTCACAAACATGTTTAACCCCTCCGCATTTTTGAGCCTGTTCCAAATCAGGAGCCTCTGGCCTTTTTTTAGTCTTGAATAATTTTAATTTTAGTTTCTATTGTACAATTTGGAAATTGGTATGGCGTTCATTGTCACTGAACTAATATATTTCTGTTTAGGGGCCAGCTGAAGGACGCCTCAAGGAGCGGGAATTTCTCGCTACATTGAAGACCTGTTGGTGACCTTCTGCTGTTGTTTTTTCAATGGTCGGGTTGTTGTCTCTTTGACACATTCCCCGTTCCTTTCTCAATTTTATTATAGGGTAATATGTTCCAGCACTGTGAAATAAGTTGGAACAAACATAACAGCTCTGTTAATTTTATTCCAATATTAAAAGTTTAAAAAAAAATTGAAATACGTACCTGTGATGTAAAGTCAGAAGGAACATATTTCAAAGAAATCAAGTTCCGTTCGAACCTATTTCACAGCAAATGAGTTCCTTTGCAACATATTTCACCGCAGAATATTTTCTTGTTACAATAAATGATAATGCAAGCTGGATGATGTACTGAGCTGGCATGGGGAATAATTGCAAGTGCAGGCATGACTGCAACTCTATGATACAGAATAGAAATAAAAGCGATGGTAATATATTATAATTTGTATTTTATCATGCTCTATGTGGTATTTCTTCTTGTTTCCTGTTAACTGCAACGGGCGTTATAGTTCAACGAGACACATTAACCTCATACCGAGCTAAACATTATATAGCTGTACTTGACAAATTTAATACTCATCATTGAAGTCTTTTCACACCACGAGAACATTCAAAATATGGTAAATCTTTTACAAGTTCCAATTAAGTATATTAATATTAATCTTTGTTGTCATATGTTATTAAAGAAACAAACAAAACTAATTAAGAGTCCCCTGTCCTCAGCCCTAAAGACTGTCTTATAAAGATACCTGTTTATTTTTTTAGGATTTAGCGGAACTACTAGTTTTTCAGTGTCAGATAGATTTGGAAACAATGGGTTATCTATTGCCATGTCATTTAAAAGTTTTATACGTAAAACATTATCAATAGTTTGTAAGTAGAGTGGAAAGTGATTTTCATCTTCTAAGGTTAAACAAGTTGAACATGTTCTATTGTTTCTAGGTTATTTTAAATATCTGCACATCTGAATATGCAAAATATGGTCACTAATATAATTTTTGTAAATAAACGTCTAGTTTCAAAATTTGGATATCGTAAATAAATTTTTTGGTTTTGTTTGACTCTAATATTTTGGTTGCTTGCAATATTCTTAATCCAAGTATTTGGTTTTTTACTTGTTCCATATTTTGACAGGAGACTATTTTTTGTATATCAATATTTATTTCTTGTGTAGAATCTTTCATGAAAGTGGACCAAGTATGAATTCCTTTTGAATCAAGGTGTTTACTTAATGTATAACTTTCTATTAGAATCGGTTGCATGTCTTCAGTATTTAATTTTGCCAAATAAAGAATTTGATACGTTTATATATTTTTTTCTTTTGATGTCTACCAGGTTCAGCTTTAACGTATTATCGTAAATTGAGAAAAAGCACGCCCACTAACTATATTTGTAATATACAAGCTCTCCATATGTTTTTTTCAACCAATGATATTCTTAGAAGTGTATAGGAAATAAGAAAATGTTTGACCAATTCATCTTAATTTCAACTATGTTGGACACTTATATAGAAATATTAAGATATGGTGTAAGTGCCAAGTAACAATTTATAAAGTATACCATTATAGGTCACCGTACGACCTTCAATAATGAGCGAAACTCATACCATATAGTCAACTATAAAACGCCCCAAATTGAAAATTCGCACAAGAAAACAAACTGCCTAAATTGTGTTAAAACAACAAAAAGTATGAAATAATCATACAGCAATAAATACCCATTTGTGAAATTTTGGTATATACCTCTGCTGTAGGACTATGAGTTGTCGAGGGTATCATCAGTTCAGTAGTCAGTACTTTGGTTCTGACATCATTTATAACAAACCTTTCTAAATTTGTTTGTTTATTAATTTTGAAATTATTTATAAACTTTTGTTTTAACTCCCGAAGGACAAGTTGACCGTATATGGATTTGGCTATGTTTACGTCCTTTATGGTCGTATAGTTCTTCACATGTCGGTTGTTACATATTCTTGACTTTCAGATATTTAGCATTGATCGTTAATAAAGACAAACGATTCGGCTGCATGAAACTAATGACATTTTGTTTTCATTTTTTAAGATTTCGAAATTACACAAAACTGAGATTTTAAAGATCTAATCTTAAATTATAGATTATAAATGATATTAGAGCCATGTTCCTTTATTTGGTTCATTTATTTATCTAATTATTTGTATTTTTGTATTTTTTTAAATAGGAAGATTGATTATTATCGTTTGAATTTTAATTCAGGAAAAAGTAGCATTCAAAATATATTTTATTTCTCAACCAACCAGCTTTGATAAGGTTCCTCTGAAAATTTATAGATATAATTAGCTCCTGTAGTAATTGTCCTCTGAAAATCATTCCAAGTTCAGATTCGAAGGTGGATAGGTAAACAGGGATCTTTCCACCATGTGCGCATTGTTTGATATGGTCTCGCTATGGAACCTCGCTCTTTTTACATGTATGTGTTATTTTTCAGTATGTCGAACAACATGTGTATTTCTGCTTTATCTAAGTAATATGTCAACCTACCATTTCATGTATATTTTGGTCTACTAAGACTGAATAGTTTGCATGGAATATTTAAGCGGAAACTTTGAAAACTTATTCAGACCATTTTTGTTTAGAACATGGTTTGCATGTAAATTGTGTTAATCTTTAAATACCTCTTTGAATCGAATAAAAAATCAGTTTGCGAAATATCCAGATTCAATTAACTGCTCATCTTGTCGGATGTTTAGGTTCAATACTAATTAAAAAATTCAAAGTTTAGGGACATTATTTGTTTGCATGGCAAAGTTGGTCTTAATAGAAAATTACTGTTATAAAAAAAAACGTTTGTGTTTTGATATACAAAATAAGGCATTCGCTTGAGACATAGCTGAATGTTATTGTCTAATGAGCATTGTGTACATTTGTATTTTACTTACTAGTTTTGTTACAGATATAAGCCTAGTCGGTGTCCTGATTTAGGGCTTTGTTTTAAAAATTAACTCTTGTTACTTCCCATTGTATAGAAAATTACCTAGTCATCAACCCATTCTCTAACTATCTCTCATGATCGGGTGTTTTGTTTTTTTGGATAAAAGTTTGAGTTTCTGAGCTGACCCCTTATTAAAAATGTGCACTAATTCTGTGAAAGTGGACGTCATACTTAACTTCATAAACATATAAATGAACTAAATTAAAAAAATTACACTAAGCTAAAAAAAGCCAGAGTCACCTGACTTTGGACAGGCTCAAACATGCGGCGTGTTTAAAGATGTTTTGATAGATATAAACCATCCACTATACCTCAAGGTTCATTTCATATGAGTCTTTTTTTGCACGGCACTCATTGATAGAATTTTTATTTTTTTAAATGTTAGCAATTGTAGTATTTCTAGATGATTTTTAGAGACGTGAAGATACCCCTTGAATGAGTTTAGTATTTTGTATTTTTCTATTTCAAAGTTTTATTATTATGTCTCCTCTTTGGAAAAGGGGGAACATATTGTTATCTTACGAATTTTCCTTCCCTCCTCCACCACAACAATAGTATAAACTGTAGAATTGATGGCTGCTGGTGCCATGGAGATAACGCTTAAAGTGTTATATAAACCCATGTAGAATAGGACGTCAAAGTACCTTTTTTCATAAGCTTAATCCCGGTTAAATGTCATTGAAACGTCATCTGTCTTTGACATATTCAAACGGCCGTCGTTGTCGTGGAAATAATTTTAAAAAATGCATTAAGCACACTGACAGTACATTTGAGGCAAAATTTTGTATGTGCATACGACAAAATACAAATCTGAAGTGAGAATGTTTTTTTAGAATATGCTAGAAGAAAAACATGATTTAGTTTAACGTTTTTCTATTCAATACAAATATCGAGCTTTTAAGAGAAATACATGTAGCAACCGAGAGAGAGAGAGAGAGAGAGAGAGAGAGAGAGAGAGAGAGAGAGAGAGAGAGAGAGAGAGAGAGAAAGAAACACCAAGAGTTCATATGACATAATGCATTTGCATTAAAGTACACATCCAGGAAAAAAACACCTGCTAAAATATACACATTTAATAGCTGAAATCAATCGACAAACGTGTAATTGAATTGTACACTATTATATATATATGTGTCGTGTGATACGAGAGTTATTGCAGAACAACATGGACAGTTTGTATGCCACTCCGTCAATATATACACATGTTGTATATCTGTTCCAATGTCCCTTCTAAAAAGGCTATTGTATTTGTATTAATTCCACGCTTATATACTTGAATTCACATGACGCGACGTTCTCCATCGCACGCGGATCTTATTTGCAATTTGAATTTTTATAATGACTTTAAACTTTACAGGACAATTCCCATTTTTTGCGGGAGGATAGATTCAAAGACACAACAGTTCTGGCATGTAAATAGGTGCAATTAGACTTATGTATATATTTACAATGGTCAAGTACGGATGACTTCTCATGTATTGCTTGCAGTAGCAATCTTGATGGTTTTTTGTTATTATTATTTTCATTTGAAAGGTGCAAAGAATAGCGTCCATAATATAAACCAGCACACATTAATAGAATAAAGTAAATAAAAATATAAAATTAAAGACGACAAGCACTTAAAATAAAGGATCAAAATCGTTAGAGACGTACAGACAAACTTGTTTCTGGCTCTAAAAGTGTCAAGTAATATAGATAAATAACATCCTCTTTTTTTTAGAAAATTTAAAACTAAATTTGATAGTTTGTTGGTAGAAAAAACGAGAACCACTTGAGTTTCACTTGGAACGGTGCAGTCATTCACACTTTGTAAATCACATGTTCTTGCTTATATATCTATTGTTCCACTATTGTTAGAAATTATTATAAACTAAGGAATGTTTCTCCCTCATGCAAAGCTCTGATTCCTTTCACGGATTTGGCTATACTTTTTTGACCTTTTGGATTATAGCTCTTCATCTTTTATATAAGCTTTGGATTTCAAATATTTTGGCTACGAACATCACTGAAGAGACATGTATTGTCGAAATGCGCATCTGGTGCAGGAAAATTGGTACCGTTAATATGTTATTACTACCACTTGGTCGATGCCTTTGCTGGTGGACTGTTAGTCCCCGAGGATATCACTAGCCAAGTAGCAAGTACTTCAATACTGGCATGACAATACGGATATTTTGTGTTATTGAAATTTGCTGTAACATAATGTTAAAAATCATTATAAATAAAGGAATGTTTCACCCTCATGCAAAGCTCTGATTCCTTTCTCGGATTTGGCTATACTTTTTGGACCATTAGGATTAAACAAAAATAGAAATAACAGAACAATGCATACAATTAATTAATATGTTTGTTCCAGTTTATAATTCAATTTGTAACAAACACAAGTGTTTCACTCGACATATTGCACTCACTTAAACATTTTAAAATCCCAATGTTTTGGTATATATCTTTTGACCCTCTTATACCAGTAGACTTATAATCTAATCGGAAATTTACAAATATCTTTATCAACAAATATAAACTAAAGGTGTGGTATGATTAACAATGAGAAAAAGGACAAAATGACACAGAAATAAACAACTATAGGTCACCGTACGGCCTTCGACAACGAGCAAAGCCCATACCGCATAATTAACTGTAAAAGGGCCCAAAATAACAATTCAAACGAGAACAGCTTAAAAAAAATACGAAAAAACAAATAGTTTACAGATTAACAAACGACAACCACTGAATTACAGGCTCCTGACTTCGGACAGGCACACTTTACAGGATGTGGCTGGGTAAAAAATGTCAGTTATGCACAAAATGTACCCTGACGAAAAGAGCATTATATTGGCTTTCTCATGTGTTGTGTCATTCTCTTTTAAACTCGTAAAATTACCGTCAACTGAAAACAGAAATGCTTAACTATTTTGGGGAAAAATATTTTAAAAACACAAGTAAAAGATTCAACATTTATAATGTTGTCATTTAACGTTCAAATAATGATATTAAAAAAAAGAACAATGATTTCTATGGTAGTGAAAGAGGGACGAAAGATACCATAGGGATAGTCAATCTCATAGATAGAAAACAAACTGACAACGACATGGCTAGAAATTTTAAAAAAAGACAAGCAGACAAATAATAGTACACAAGACACAACAAAGACAACTGAAGACTAAGCATCATTTGCCTTATTCCCCCATGCGTTCATATACTCTGTCTCAAAGTCTCGATTTTTAACTACAACGTCATAAACATTGAAATAGTACTCGATGATCTGTCACCAAATCTTAGTACGTCACATCCAGTATACGTAAAAAGAGTCGAATTAAATATACTTTTGAATTGGACAGTTGTAATAATTTAAACCTTTATTTCTTTTCCGATAAAAAATCTGTGTTATAGACATATATCTATGATGTTTCAAAGCACCATCATTTTTATATTTGTTTTTTTTTAAGAACATTTTGGGAAACTTGAGGTTACATGTTTACTAAAGCTTGTGCACAGGAAGACAAAGAGTGAATATTTTATTTGTTAACTTCCACATGTCCAAGTGATGGTTATTTTCTAAAACGCAATGAAACTTTATATGAAATATCTCTATAGTAATAGACAGGATAAAACTTTACTCTTTATTTAACCTGATAGATTTGAATTTTTTTAAAGTGCAAATTTAACAAGGACATAATAGGTAACCCTGCAATTTATAGCTACCGACAGCAAAGGACTAATTAATAAAGGTGTTGATATCATTGTATTGTTTGATATGGTTAAATGGTGTCCGTCACATGTCACATAAAGGATTTATAAACCACTTTGCGACACACATGTTTGAAGCATAATTTGACGTCTTCGTGATAGTCCAGAAAAGAAAACTGTTATTATGACGAAAAATGTTCAAAAACAACAAAAATCTCTGACTTAAAACTTTATCCCTTGACTTTGATAAGATAATTGATTTGAGTAGGTACTTTAAAGTCGTTTCAGTGACACGTGTTTCAAGCATCGTTTTACTTCTCAACTTTCTCATTTACAATGGCCTAAAAAAACGGTCGTAATAAAGAACTCTATTCAAAAGGTTGGGAAGATCTGGGAACAACCCCTCGAATGAGAGTATCCCTTCAATGTAATGACTACACCTTGAATGAGGGATCAATTTCTAGTGTTGTTAAAACCACTTCCTAGTACAAAAGGGCACATATTTTTATTTCGAAAAAAAATCCCAAAGAAACTGTACATCTTTGTGATATGTTTTAAGAATTTTGTTAAATTCCGGGACTTGTATCTTTTTTTTATTTTAAGTAAGTGGCCCCCTTCTTATAAAGTTGTTCTAAATAAAATAATTTTCCCCCCTTTTAAGTTAAAAAATAAAGTTCTTCTTTTAAAAAGTAAATTTTAAGTGTTTATTAATAACAATGTAGACTCTAAGATAAGTTTGAGAGAATAATCATAGACAACAATAGGACAAACTCATCTCATGTAGGGGTGGAAAAATAGGGAAATTTTAAACGAAAAATATATGTTACTTGGCTAAAAAAATAATATGCTGAAAAAATATTTTTTTTTGCAAAAGAGGTGGCGAAACAAATAATTGATCCAGGGGAAACCCTGATAGGGTTGTCAATGGTGGTATTACACGTAATATGGCAAACTACCACATTCATCTTTGATCTTTTGTGTACTCTCGTTTGTTAAAATTGCATGCTATTAAATTGAAATATTATAAAAATGAAATATTTAGAATGAATTGAGTCTCCAAAACATATTTTGTGAGAACATTGCCTTGAAATAGGCTGTGCCATGAATATTTAAAAAAAGAGAGCAAGTCACACTCAGTGTGTTGGAGATTTGTTTGTGACTTATTCTGCTTTTTTTATATACATTGCTATAATTAAAAAAAATGGTTCCTAAGTATTGATTTAACAAATATTCAAATATAAAAAAACTGAAATTATTTCCTAAAGCATTTACAACTAATCATTCACTAAAATGAACGCTTCTTATGTCTCTCTCTGGAACGCGGCGTAAATTTAAGTCTAACGTAATGACTAATATAAAGCTCCGCCGTGTTAGTAAATGTGCATATGGATGGTTAGGTCAGTTTACTAACTTCAAGTTATTATCTATTAGAACAATGCTTTCATAAATGAGTGAAGTTACCCCATAACTTTTATTTATTGCCCTGAAAAGACACATTTTGAGGAAATGAGAGATATACTGGTCCATTAACAGTTTTTTACATCATAAAGTCATATGTTGTTTTATACCAAACTGTTTTTATGCAGAAAAGAGAGATATTTAATCTATTATTGGTATACACTATATTATATCATGATGCAATTTTTAATTTGTGAAGAAATTTTGTTCTAATTGCTGTAGATATCTTACATTATACCAGATTGTTCTCAAACTATTGAACTGATAATGATACAATTTACTATGCGTCACTTTTAGTGATCTGTAGTTGGTGATTTTATATTGATTTAAAGAGTCGCGTATCATAATTTTGATAACGACACAATGATAATCAAAGGTTAGTCAAGTATATGATTTATTTGAGGGCGTATCTTCCGGTGACATATTTGAAGTTTTGCAGACGGATAATGACAAAACAGAATGTAAGTTCAACGTCATTAAAATCTTCTGAAAGTATTGCATTCATTTCACAATGTTTCATTTTCCAAAATTTTTTCAGATATTTTTTAATGGCCTAATTAAAAATGAGAAAGATGATAATAGGTTTAATATCCATTTAATCGTTTTAAGACTTATTTTAAATGAAATGTGGGCGTGTACAATGCTTACCTATATTGTTGTTTTAAGTTGTCATGGTTCTGTTGGCGTGCATGCCAGTCCATCATGTTGTGCTTGTTACTTTGATTTGTAACAATTGATTTACGAGAAATGAACATTAGTAAACTTTTGTAGACTGCAATTATTGTCCAGAATTAAAAAACAAAAAAGTCTTTGTTGACTCCATGTGATTGCCAAATGCCAATGATGAACATGTTCAAAACTTCAGAAATGATATATCAGGTAACGATAAACTACTTTCTTAATACCACTTCGTACCAGGGTCAGAGGCAAAATCATATTCAAGCTTGTGTAGGTCTGATTATCATACAAAATGAACGAAATTTGCTCTACAGTATAACAAAAGTGTCTTATGTTTTATGTTTATTTTATGTTCATTACATATAAATAACCATATGTAACCAAGTCGCAATGTGGAAGGTAAACATTTATATGTCAAAGTACAGCCTTTAAGACGGGGCCGTTGCTCACACCATTTTGTTGGCTTTCCTATTTGTATTGTTTTAAACTAGTCTTATTAGAGCCCTTTATAGCTTGCTGTTTTATAAAAACTATCTTGAAATACAATATGTTTTCAGCGAAAATAGCACTAAAAATTTATGTGCAGAAAATGCTTATAAAATCACGTCCCTGATAACATATCATTGTGTCTTTCACATTTATTCAACAGACAGCCTTTATTCCTTTTTTACCAAAGAGCAAAACAAAAAGGATTAAAGATTTTTTCAAAGATGTTGGAAAGGAATTTAAGGATAGCTTGATAAGTTTACAAATCTGACAAATATTTCGTTATTTGCTGCGCACTCACGACGCTAATAATATAATGCAATGGCAAAAAAGATGTACCCTAGCTACAAATACGCATAATGATGTTGCATGATTGTAATTGTTAAGTTATCTTAATTATGAAAAATTATGAAAAATAAAACACATAATTATATGTTATATTTTGTGGGTTATATTGATCAACCTTTTGACACAGAAATCAGTTATAGTAACCATGGTAACTTTAATCTAAATGTATTGGTTTTTTTTCAAATATTATTAATATACAATGTATTGCAATAGTCACTACAGATGCTATTAGTTAGGAATTAACAGAAAGATTTTCGGAAAAAGTGAATATTTATCAAGACTTGATCACAAAACTTGGATATAACGTTATAAAAATCTCGATAGAATTACTATTTTAATATATTTTATTTATTTGAGGGGGAAGTGTGCTCTTACCATTTCTAATTAAATATCAAATAGTATAGTCAACTGTTGTGTGTCTTAATTGAACTAAATATTATCTCAATATATGCCGATATAATTTCCAAATTTTCGTTAACTCTATGGTAGTGATTCCATACAATGGGTATTTGTTTAAATAAAAAAAAGGAGATGAGGTAATGTTGCCCTTGAGAGAACGATCCATCAAAGATTAAATTAAGTGGATGTGAGCAATTTGAGGCAACCGTACGACCTTTAAGATTGAAAAAAATTCACACCGTATAGTCTTAAAATGCAAACGATTAATTATCAATACATGGGAAAAGATATTCGGAGAGTCAAATGCAACATTTAATATTTGGTCATTTAACGATTTAATTACATTATTGTTTTGCTTTACAAACATTTCTTCAATTGATCACCGCTGTTTATGTTACAAAAATATAATTTAAGTCATATGACAAAAAATTGACTAAACTTATATTTTAAATTTATTGAATCTGTTCTACCTGACAAGATTTCGAAACGTAAATCTTGTCGTTCGACACGATTCAGGTTGCGTTTTCTTACATACATGGAAATGACACTATTTGTGTTTTACCATTAACACGGAAAAATTATTAATTAAATGTATGTACTATCTAAATATCTACAGATACAAGGTTAAAAAAGTAAATTATATTAAAGAAACTTCATTACATGAGGAACGAAACTTTAAAATGAAAGATATTACTGTTCCCTTATTTAAACATAAATCTGTTCACACATTTGTTAACTTTTTTTTTATCTGTATTAGATATCAGGTTTCGATTTCTTGTTATTTCACACACATTTTTCTTGTTATTTCACACACATTACAGTATATATTTGACACAAATAAATAACTTCATAGCGATTGTTTTTATAAAAAGTTTTAGTAATTATCAAAGATAATGACATTTGTTTAAATAAAGTAGGCATTCGTCTACTGCAAAAATGTGAAATAAGTTCATCAATGACACTTTTCTTACATTTGGTTATGGTTGTTCGGTCTTTGTTTTGAATAGATTACAAAGGGAACGCTTTTCGTTTCCTGTAATTTGGTTCCTTTCTAGTACAATAGTGTTCAATTGGTCATTTATTTGGTGTCTTTGTCGGTAATGTTTCCATAAGTGAGCTGACTCCAAGATCATTTAGCAAGAATAGAGTAAAGTAAGACGGTGTTCACATCAAACTTTCAATTTTGTATTCCTGCTTAAAATTAGTTTCTTGGTACTAACATGGATTTTACATCCAATTTTTCCTCATCTGTACACTGATGTTAAAAATACTTTCACATGAGAAATCTGCGCTTGAGTAAACTTACTTTTATTTATAACACAAAGATTTATCTAAATTTTTTTTTTCAAAAACAGACCAATTCATCGTTTGTTGAATGGACAGAATTTTGTAAAGTGTTGATTACCTTATAAATAAGTACAAAGCTGGGGATAAATAGAATATGTTTTGGCTAAAAAAGGTGTTCTCGTTTGTTCCTGAATAAAAAGTCTGTGTTTTTTTATTCAAGTAAAAGTAATAATAAACAAAAAGACACCGCTCTCCTTAACAAAAGATGATTAGTCTATTTCTAATCAAGACCCATGTATTGATTGGAGTTATTAAAATGACTAAATATGTCTCCTCATGCTACAGTAGCCTTACAATACGCAGAAAACGGATTATATCTGCAATCCAGGATAACTGAAATTTTAACTATTATGTCATCTCATATTCGCTGTTTCCTGAATTTACTCGTCTATTGTGTTTGCACAAGGTTCTGCATTCATTAATTTTTCCATGCATATCCAGTGTGTATCTGAGTTTACTTACTTCATGTGAATTATTTCTTACGAAATTGCTTTGAGTGGAAACATGTGTAATAACGGGATAATCAATTTGAATAGGGGTTGGAGAAACAAATGTGAAACAAATAATTTAGCTTTTTTCTGAAATTTAACAAACAGGATTAGAATGAATATTCTGTCCTACACATAGCAGGATTGTGTATTAAATATTTGTATAAAAGTAAAAATCAACCGGTTTGAAATCAATAGTCCTATTTCAAAACATTCATTTTTCAACCCACACACCCGAAAATCAAATATGTTTCTTCTTTATTTATTATTCTATCTATTCTTAATACAATTCACGTCGTTAATATCACTCAGCTCATCTAAATAAAAACCTGCACATTCAAACGTATTCCGCTTGGTCTGTACTAAAAAAAAAGACGGGTTTTTGTTTAATTTCAACAAATTAAGGTCAGCAATATGTGAATTTTCACTTAAAGTCATATTGTATAACTCGACACAAGATATGAATAAAGTCTATACAATTTAAGAGGCTGAATAGTAAACAATAGATTCTTTCAAATCACCGATCACACACTAATGATATGTGTAGAATCAATTATTTGATTACAAATTAATACCTACATTTCAAATTGTATGTCATGCGCAATTGTAAATTTTAACCTTGTCATAACACAAAGTCAACGGATAAACATGTGAAATAATGGGATCATATTGATAACGAATTGAAAGGTAAGTTTTTAAGAAAATATATGATGTCTCGTTAGTACTGTCATATGATATAGGTATCAAACTTGGATCAAAAAGAAAAATAGGCATATTTAAAAAAAAAACCAGAAGGAATGTCAATCAAATTCATTGACAATGGATCTAAACTGAGGAATTTTTAAAACAAAATGCGCAATTCATGACCTTTCCTTGAAAACGACTTTTTCACTTATCAATTACCATAAATGTGTTAAATCGATATGAAAAAAAGAAACAAAATCAATCGGGGGCGGTGAAAACAATTAATTTAGGAAATATTCAATTAAATTGGTTTACAAAGATTTTTTCCAATTTCGTATTTCACCCGGTCAATCAAAATTCATAGGTAATACAGATGTTGTTTATGATACATTTGTATTACAGATTACACATTTTAAACTACGTTTTATGTGTTTGGTCATTTGTCTTAGTTCAATAGTGTTTCACTGAAATGTACATCTATTAGAAGGTCATGCATATCGCTTGTATTCCAAATTTGTTGCATTTTTATGACACTATAGTTGAATTATTAGGTTTATCCCATATCATCCCATATGAAATTCAAACAATGTAATGCCCCTTCATAAATGGTTACAATGGCAACGATTGACACTTTGGATTTCATTCATGCTATTTAAAGATGCACCTTCCGAATAAGAAATATCTAGTTATAAAGAATTTTGAAAGTTAAAACGTTTTATTGGCACAAATAAGATATGCATGAAGTGTACACTACATCATTTGATAAAACATGATTTTCAACACATAATAGAGGTGTGACAGAACACAGATTTCGATAATAAAAAACAAAGTCTTCACTTTTTCAGTTAAAAACACAAACACAGACACTCTTATCCGAACAGCTATTTAATTGATTTGTTTTGACAAGGCCCCCTGTTTGTGCATCTCCTTGAAAAAAATCAAAGAAATCATCTATAGAAAGAACGCATCATACAAAATAGACCCAAATCTGAACAATTTAAGGAGAAAATTTCTTTAATGTCCTATGACTTTATTACAACTGAATGGAAGTACAGAACTGTGCAATTGGATCTCAAAACAATAACAAATAAAATTGAGAATGGAAATGGGAAATGTGTCAAAGAGATAACAACCCAACAATAGAAAAAACAACAGCAGATAGTCACCAACAGGTCTTCAATGTAGTGAGAAATTCCTGCACCCGGAGGCGTCCTTCAGCTGGAATATACATGTTCAATTACGTACGCCTGATGCGTATTTAGTCTATAAGACTCAATAGTGACGCTATAAAAGAAAAGAAGATGATGAAAATTAAGGATACAGATTCTCATAAATCAAAAAAAAAAGAGTTTGAAAGTTGTATAAACTAGTTGACCATATCAGTGGTAATTCATATAAAAAGAAATTGTGGTATGCTTGCCAATGAAACAACCCTCCACATTTAATTCCTAATTTTTATTCGAATATGCTTGTACCAAGTCAGGTATATGACAAAGATGTTTGGTTTAACACTGTAACTTTTTTGTACTTATCGTCGCTGGGATTCTAACTCATGCTAATTGGATATCCTGACAACACAGCCTGCTCTGTGTCCAGCGTTCTATACGAATTAGTTACCTAGACTAAACTAAAACACCTTGAAATATTAACCTTACCTTAACTGACCATCTAAAGAAAACTGAACAGCTGAATTTTTTTTTCTCATAATGATCCGATAAATTCATAATAAGCTATTTTCGTTGCTCTTCAGGTAGTTTAATTATTCTACAGAACACAGAACATGCAGAAGCCTACCTGGTTTAAGTATTTTATTGGGGTTATTTTAAGAGAAACGGTGAACCCGATTTAGATACAACCCGATTTTAAAAATATACCAAGAAGACAATCATAAAAGAGATCTATTATTTGACAAAGTTGAAATAAAAGCAGTTATGACGATTGGATGTTACATCGGTCAATATTGTGTTCTATGCATGTATCTAGAAATACACTAGTTGCAAGGTAAGCCTTTATTTTTTATAATGACCTGCATTTTGATTAATAAATATCCGACCAAAATATGTTGTAAGAACACAAAAATGCTTTGTATTACTGTTGTTAAAACAGGAATTTTGAGTTTCCCAAAGATCTGAATAAATTTGTATTTCTTTTTTTGAAATATATTTGAGATGCGTTGAAAGTGTGTGCCAACATTTTGTGGGGGAATTCGATGTTTGCTATACCATTATTCATTTCAAGGCTCTTAATGACAATACCACAATATCAATCAGATGACATTTTTTTGCAATGTTTTAAGAAATAAATCTACTTTGAAAACACGTATTATTTGTGAAACATTTAATGTTTAAAAAGGACGAATTTTCAGTATATATAATAGTTATATAGACTTTTGAAGACAAACTTGTTTTTGCTTTGAATACGCAAATAAAAGATCTGAATACTATAAAGTGTACTATATACCAATACAGATCGACAAATACAAAATCATTAGAATATTTGAGAGAGTTGTTAAAAATCATTTACAGTCAAGCAATCTACACAGGTTTTTTTAAAAGTGTCGAGGTTTTCACAACATTTTATTTCCTTTGGTAATTCATTCCAAAGTATTGATGAGCTATATTGGAAAATTTCTTCATTGAATTTATGTTCGGTTGTACAACAACTAAATTATTATTGCAGATGACCTAATATTTCTACTATGTAGGCTAGCAATTGGACAACATAGTTCCTTTAAGTAATCAGGTGCTTTATCGTTGAGAATTTAATGAACAAGAATGAGTTTATGATATGAAATTCTAGATTTGAAATTCAACCATTTTAGCTCTTTAAATAAATTTATACTAGGTGTTAGTATTAGTGCATCGAGTATAATCCTTGCAGCTTGTTTCTGCATTTTAAGATTTGTTGATATCCATCTTCATAGCAATTTCCCCATATTGAGCAACACAAATCAAATATGGACAGAAGATAAGTATTATAAAAGAGCTTTCTCCTACTATTTAACATATTTTTCATAATTCTATATAGCAGTGCGATACGAGAACTTAAGTTTTTACATCCCAAGTAAATTTGAAATTGCCAGTCCAAGATTTTGTCAAAAACATATAACCCACAATTTCTGTTTTTCAACGGATGTGATTTGGCTATGTTGTATAGAAATATTCATATCAATTCCTAACAAAGTCCGTTTCTTTTTTGTGCCAATCAACATAGAAGTAGTTTTTAAAGGATTTATAACTATCCTGTTTTTCAAGCACCAATTATTAATGGTGTTGGCATCGTAAATTAAAATTATTTTTATGGTCTTTACATTCTTGATCTATGTTCCTTTTTAAAACATTGTTGTGACGTCATTCTATTGTTTTACCTGTTCTGTATTATAGTGATTGGACTACCATTTACCTGTTAGAAACCATTATGTCACCTTTAGCTGTCCAATATTTTTAAGAATAGCCCTCCTCTTTCTTAAAAATATTGGATAGCTAAAGGTAGCATAACTGATTCTTACAGGTAAATGATAGTTAAATCACTGAAATATTTTTTTTTTTATTAATTACCCCAATTGTTTCATCATGTAAACAAAAATACAACCAAAAAACAAATGACAATTAAAAAACAACATTTTTATTGAAGTCACTTTTAAATACAATAACTTGTCACTCATCAAAACGGTTTCTTGAGGAAAAAATCACTTTCAAATTGATTTTTGATACATCCAATACTTATATCACAGCCATTTTTTCATGTTTTGGGGTTGTCTCTTTTAAAACTATTTAAATAAGTTGATTATGCTCGTTGTAAGTCTTGTTTTTTGGCTTTTATGAATTTTCATTTTTCAAAAGAGTTATCCTCGTCCGTCTTTAGGCTATCAAAATTGACCTCTGGTGTTGCTCTTATTCTTCCTAACATCATTTTCAACTAGAATTAAAATGAAAAAAAGCAATGAAGTAATCCTCCTTAAATTTGATTGATCATGCTACAAAACAAGGGCAATGAACAACATAAACCTTATCTCCTGTGTACAAAGTGCGAATCTTAAACTTCCTTCATGAACTAGGGGACTATAATAGTTTTTATAATTTTCAAGTTTCTAAATTGATTTAGAGGTTCTTGTTTTTGTAAGTCTGATAGTATTGCTTAAATATGAATATAATGCTACACTTCGCTCATGAACGACGATGAATATGGGAAGTAGAATTGTATAGGCAAACATTACCGCATTTTATCTGTCAAACAAACCAATCGTGTTTCCGATTCGCACTTTTTTGCAGTGATCGTTTTATGAGAGATTTTTGTTCGAGACAAGAATATATTTCGGTAACATTAATAAACCACAAGGGACTCAATAAACAAATAAATGAAAAAAGAGCGACACGATCTTGCAGAAAGAAAAAAAAGAAATTAGGGGGGTATTAGGTGGTACCGTTTGGGTATAGTCTCTTGAAAATTCCGACAAAATAATATAACTGATTGCATGTTGCTATTTTATCATTTGTTAATATTTACTATATATCTGTATATGGTTTGACAAGAACCTGTTTTCATATCCTATTATTTTTCTTTTCTCATTCACTTAGTTAAAATAAAACCCAAGAAGAAACAAGAAACTAATAGAAGAGCACTACATTATGAAATATAATATATATATATAACTTACCATTATTAGCTGCTTTAACTATATCCTCTTTGTAATCAACACTAAAATAATGTATCTGAATAGATTCTGAATACACATTTGATTATAATCCAAAGTTTGAAACAACACATTCACTAATACATGCAACGACATCTTTTTCTTCGTATTTGCATTTAAATAAATATACTTTCATCACTTTATCCATTTAGAAACACAAACTGTATGTAAAGGTATTCACGAAAACTATGAGCAGAAAATGTGAGTAGTCCTTGCGCACGCAAAAATTATGATACGCATACCCTGTGTCTTATTCTTCATGTAGCAATACATGTTGTTTACCTTCAGCTCTACTTTCTTTTTGTCTATTTGTTTTACGTTAAGTTATTGTTTATAGGGGCCAACATGTAGCATATATTTTTATGTAATTTAAAGAAAGTTTATTCACAAAACAATTTTCATACTTGATGAAAAAAAATCTTTGCTTGCTTTTAGTTTTTATTTTACCATTTATCGACGTGTTAAACAATGTTTTACGTAAGATATAAGCCTCTAACAGTCCATTCTGTAAAATATTGAACAGGTCTTCGGCCTGCGGCCTAAGACCTGTCCAATATTTTACAGAATGGACTGTTATCGGCTTATATCCCTTACATAATATCTCATGCAATCGACACATTCCTTATTTATTCTTATTAGGTTTTTGCATGATACTTCTAGTGTTTACTTTAATCAATAGAGTAGGTAACCTGCATTGCACTGAAATTATTTTTAGATAAAATGGGGAAACCGTCTTAGGTAATATCCAAATTAAAAAATAGATCAGAAAGAAAATCTTAAAATACATCTATTATATGAAAAAAATCTTTAATCTAGATCAAGTCAGATAGATGCTTTTAAGAAATGACAAGTTCTGCAAATATCACACAATTAAGATAAGGTTGAATTAGCGATGATTGATTATACTCCTATATTGTTATTGATATAAATCGTGTTTATACAGGATTTATATCAATAACAATATACGAATTTATCAAATAACCCTGATTAATAAATGACCTTGTCTTCCGATTGTCCAGTTTTACATCCCAAGTAATCCCAAGAGAAGCGAAAGATACCAGAGGGATAGTCAACAAGTTTGACAAGTGAATTAATTTCCTTTTTTGTATTCAATGATTATAATTCATGTATAAATATTTTTTAGGGGACAGCTGAAGGACGCCTCCGGGTGCGGGAATTTCTCGCTACATTGAAGAGCTGGTGACCTTCTGCTGTTGTTTTTTTATTTGGTCGGGTTGTTGTCTCTTTGAGACATTCCCCATTTCCATTCTCAATTTTATATTTTCCGGTCTCATCAAGAACAAAATGGCCGGCTTAATATAATTGTGGTACCTTAAATAGCATAATGTTATAATGTTTTGATTAAAAAGAAAGATCAGGGTGGATAGATACCTTTTGGCATGTGTATACATTATTTATATATCGTACCGCATTTTGTTTAATCCTGCTGTATAAATTAAACATAATCTCATTTCAGAATGGAAAAAGAAAAGGCCAATTGTTTCAGATTCATTTACTTGATGGTTGAAGTAGTTCCTGAAATCTTGCGATTCCGTCTTAAACAGTCTTACAGAAATTCAAATCCCAGAACGTTACCCTATTTCTTAAAAGAGACTAATGTTTTGCATACTTTGTTCCATCTGTTTAATGATTCCTCCTCTTACTGCTGCTTGAACGGTTGCAGAATACAGCGGGAGCGACCTAAAGGGTTTTCCAAGGAACAATGGAAAATTCTTTATGACGCTGATTCTACTAAGTGTTGTAAAACAAATGCAAAGTACCCAAATAGAATATGTATTTGTTGTGTTGCTCCAAAAAATATAGATGAAAAAGTTCTGGATTTATCTCTTCTCTGTTTAATACTGAATAATTGTTCGAATTTGATGCCGAATGAGAAAGAAGCTGTTCAAAACATTCGCGAAATAAAGAACGATTATGTCAGCCATAAATCAAGCTGTAGATTGTCTGATTCAGACTTTCTGAGTTTATGGCAAAAGGCCGAAATTTATATTAATCATCTAGATAGTACGAAAATCTATTTACACCAGCGAGAAAATCTGTTAAAAGGACCTATTGATGAATCGTTGATGCAGCAGTATTTTGTGCAATGCTTAGACACAATATCTGAGGTGAGGCTTACACTTATTTCCTTTATATATGATTTACATATTTCATTTGTACAACGCCATCCTATTTCACATTTGAAAAAATATAAAGCAATACTGGCAAGGTAGAGTACAAAACTGCTTACTGACATTATCTGTATATATATATATATATATCCCGGAATCGCCGATTCAGGAGAAAAAAACAAGGTTGTATGAACTCTACAAACACAGTAGTCAATTTGTCTTCAGTAGCTTTGTCGGAGACCGAAACTAAGGTACTGTCAAAAGGTCTTAATTTTTGTCCCACGCCGGGCAAAATAGATTCCATACTTTTGGAAGATGACCTAGACAAGCTAGCAAGATCCCTCAGAATCAAGGAAAATTTTTCTAAGGACAACACAAAAAGTTCCACTGATAGTGACACAAGTGATCTCGACTCAGATGACAACCAAGAAGATGTCGATATTCCCAGATTCAGGAAAAAAAGTTCATGGATTCCTAAACCCAGTAAATGTGCTACTTTAGAACATATTATTGACAAAATTAAATCCGACGTAACACATCTGTCCACTGCTACTTCCCAAACATTCAACAATTTATCTTCTGAAGAAAACGAAGCTGTGCGTTTACTTAAAAACAGAGACGACATTATAATAAAATCAGCAGATAAAGGGAGCGCTGTTGTCGTCATGGACAGATGTGACTACATTCAAGAGGCAGAACGTCAACTCTATGATGAGAGATTTTATAAGAAATTAGACTCTGACCCCACCCTTCAATATAACAAAGAGATCACCACAAACCTGAAAAACATGTGTGAACAGGGACATATTGATGAAACCACATTTAATTATCTAAAACCTGAAAAATCAAAGCCGGGGCGTTTTTATCTTTTGCCCAAAATACATAAAGTCAATAATCCAGGTAGACCAATTGTTTCCGCCAATGACCACCCTACAGAGAAAATATCAGAATTTATTGACTTTCATCTCAGACCACATGTAGAAAATTTACCATCATATATACAAGACACAACACATTATATTAACAAAATGGAATCTTTGAACCCTCTCCCACCTGAAATGATCCTTGTCTCGCTTGATGTTACCTCCCTCTATACTAACATCCCCCATGATGATGGTATTGAAGCCTGTAGGGAAGTCTGGAACTCTCGTACCACCTTACATTCACCAACTGAATGTCTCATCCAGCTCCTTACTTTGGTATTAAAATGCAATAACTTCACATTCAATGGTGAACACTTTCTCCAAGTCAATGGAACAGCAATGGGAACAAAGATGGCCCCGTCTTATGCCAATATTTTTATGGGGAAATTAGAACAGAGAATTCTAAATTCTTTTCTTTATCAACCCCTCTCTTAGTTCCGATTTATTGACGATATTGACATGAAGTGGGATAATACTGAACAAGAACTAAATTTGTTTATTCAACATGCCAACGATGCCCATCCCTCAATAAAATTCACATATGAAATCTCTGACTCTAAGATCACATTTCTTGACACTACAACACAAGTGAGGGATGGAAACATATTTGCAGATTTGTATTGCAAGCCCACAGACAAACATCAATATCTGTCTCCTTTAAGTTGTCACCCTAAACATTGCACCAAGAGCATTCCCTACAGCCAGGCCATACGAGTAAAAAGAATTTGCTCCACCAACGATGTTGCCAAAAAACGACTACAAGAACTTCGCGGTCACCTAAAACATCGGGGTTACAAAAGGAAAGACATTGATAAAGGTTTTTCTCGTGCTAGCAACATCAGCCGAGATGAACTTTTACAATATAAAGTCAAAAAGGTCAACAGGAGGGTGCCTTTTGTGTTGACTTACCATCCAAAATTTGACAACTTATCTCACCTTATCCGCGAAAGTTGGAAAGATATCGAAAAACATCCTAAACTATCCAAGATCTTTCCCGAGCCACCTGTACTGGCTTTCCGTAGGCCCAAAAGCCTTAAAGACTTGCTGGTGAGAGCTGAGTTATCCTCTCAAGCAGGCTCTTCGTCAGTGGGCTCTTGTAAGGGTTGTGGAAACAAACGATGTCTGACTTGCAAACAAATACTGATTACCCAGACTTTTAACAGTCACTCCACTGGTACAGAATACACCATATTTTGCAATGTTAATTGCAAGACTACAAAATTTTGTGTATCTCCTACAGTGTAAATGTGGTAAACAGTATGTTGGCGAGTCAGAACAGCCGTTTCACAAACGAATGAACGGTCATCGTAGCGACTACCAATGCAAGCCAGACCTCCCTCTTAGTCGACATTTGAGATCCGCTGGCCACACTAAGGCAGATCTCAATCGACTGACCATTACTATCATTGACCACAACTCTGCTTGGTCTAGGGAGTATAGACTTACTCGGGAAAGATTCTGGATAAGAAAATTAACAACTTTGGCACCAAATGGGATAAATGTAAAGATGTAGTTCGACACCATGCAGTGCTTCACATCTGGGTTATATTACATATTATTACAGTCTCTGTTTCTATTTCTTTATCTTACTCATCTCCAAAATAAATCTGTTGAATATAACAATTTAAATTGCTTAATTTTTTGAGGGATGTATAAGTACCAAGCCACGTTCAACTAGTTTACTTTAGTCAACATTTATTATTATATTTTAACGGCCGTTGGTTTTAAACATATCAAACTCTAATGTAACTATACTACCGTTGTCAAATCTGAAATATATACAAATTTAGACCGTTCAGTGCTGTTTATTTGGAATTCTTATTTGGAATTTCTCGCTACATTGAAGACCTGTAAGTGACCTTCTGCTGTTGTCTTTTCTATGGTAGGGTTGTTGTCTCTTTTACAAATTCCCCATTTCCAATCACAATTTTATTTAATTGCTTTCAAGGTTCGATAATTTTACTAAACTGTGTTTTACTTTACATATTGCAGATTAAAACAGTCCATGCTAGCATTGATAAAGGAAATGAGGATATTAAAGATATAAAAGAAACTGTTGCAAAAATAAATTCCTACTTAATAAACATGCAACGACAAGGTAAGACATTCCTCAAACAATCAACGTCGCATTATTCAAATCTTTACCTTTCAACTTAGAAATGTTCATATATATTGGACGTGAATACTTGGGATTCTATAGAAGATATTCCTCAAACAATTAACGACTCATTCATTCAATTTTTTTTGCATGTTTGAATTTTCTAATATTTGCAAAGCTATCAAAAACAAAGTTGCATCTAATTTGCTCATGAGTCTGTACATAAATGGCCTAATGCAAAAGACAACAATAATTGTAAAACTGTATCACTTGATGACATTTCCTATCCTTGGTAATAAATGTTTAAAAAAAACATGTTATACCAAAATAAGGAAAAATAAGTAATCTTTGATTTCTCCGGAATGATGAAATTTGAAAATGCAGATATTTTCTAAATGCATATTTAAAAATATCTACTAAATCGTACAACGATGTGTGACTTCCAAAAAAGATCATATGAATTTCTATTTATTGAAAATTGCACGAAGCTGTTATATGTATTTTGGCTCTTTCTGTTACTAGTTTAAGATAATATATATTTGATATTAAATTTAATCAACTATTTCCGATTAGCTTTTTTTCAACTTTACATGAATCCGTACAACGGAACGCTTTAAGTTAATAATGTGGATAGTTTATCTACTATATTGTACATTCAATTATTATTTAGATCTAAGCCTGGATTGTATGGCGCAGAATCAGGGTCAAATAAAGGCAACAGTAGTATACCGCTGTTCAAAACTCATAAATCCAAAAATACTTATTGACGTATACACATAATGTTTTCTTTATATACGGAATTCGTTTTATGTATATACGTAAATCGAATTCCGTATATACGTTAATCAAGTATGTATATACAAAACTAATTATGTGTATACGAAATTCGTATATATGTAATTTTATTTGTAATGCAGATTTTTTCGATTTACGCATATACGGAATTCGAATTACAAATGCATATGTAATTATTTCTGTAAATGCAAAATTTTACGTATATACGTAAATCGAATTATGTATTTATAAATTATATCTTTCTTTGTATACACGAATAGATCTGTATAGACGTAATTCGATTTCTGCCGTATTCGGATTTTTTTCTGTTTATACGTAATTCTATTTCTGTGTATAAGGAATTATTTCTGTATATACATAATTCAAGTTACGTATATACGTTATTATTTTTGAATTGACGTGAATCGTATTATGTATATACGTACTTTTTTATCATGATTACGCACCTTAGGAATGCGAGAGTTTCAGGTTCGCATTAATTAAAATTCGCATTCAGAATTTCTGTAGTAATTTTTCATGAAATATTTGCAATCTCATAAATTAAATTTCACATTTCCATCACTTGTCAATGATTCACAATAACAATTATATGCTATTCTGTTTTTTAGTATACTGCTTATACTGCTAAAGGGTAATTAACTTTATAATAACTAATCAATTTTAGAAGTGATCAATGGTTTAAGTTCTGGGAGTTGTTCTTGGGTCATGTTCATGTTACAGTTTTCTTGAAAATATATATTATTATTGTATAGCAATATAATATTTCCCACAGAAAGCAACCAAAAGCTAGCGTGCAATAAATTCCAATATTGCACTAATGCAATAAATCTTCAAAAGTTCATGACGTCATCAACGTCAAAATCTAGTTTAAACCAATTTTTACTATAAAATATTATATTGCTATACAATAAAAGGGTTATTGCATGAATATTGGGGAATATTGTCCCTCGTAGAACATATATTGCACTCGCAAGCTCGTGCAATATAAAATTCTACTCGGGACAATATTCCCCAATATTCATGCAATAACCCTATATTATTGCATAGCAATATAATATTTCCCACAGAAATAACCACAAGTTACCGTGCAATTAATTCTAATATTCCACTAGTGCAATACATCTTCAAAATTCATGACGTCATCAACGACAAAATCTTAGTTAAAACAAATTTTTACTTTCAAATATTATATTGCTATACAATAAAAGGGTTATTGCATGACTATTGGGGAATATTGTCCCTCGTAGAACATATATTGCACTCGCAAGCTCGTGCAATATAAAATTCTACTCGGGCCAATATTCCCCAATATCCCTGCAATAACCCTATAATATTGTGAAACTCGTTACGTCATAACTTTATTAGGTAGTCTAACTGTCTCGGGTTCTATATTCTTGTGTTTAAATCATTGTATCTAGGCGTTATCACTTGTAAAATATTGTGCTATTAAACAATTTTACCACAGTAATAACTTTCTGAAAATATAAAATGTATGTTATATTTTTTCTCTACAAAAGGCATAAGTAATACTTTTCGTCGTATATATTTATTGATACTGCATAATTTGTACAGCTCTTGATACAGAAAATCCTAAATAGTCTACATTTAATATTTCAATTTTAAGAACCAAGAAATGCAGTTGATAAAAGAAAACGAGAAGAACCAACAAAGTGTTCAGATGTATCCAATGGTATGTGTTTAATTGTTCATGTCTTTTAAAGATTTTTGTTAAAGGAAAAATTCGCGATTTTTTTTCTCTCCCGTTTACGGGACGTATTATGGTATACATGTAACAGGAGGGTCGGGTGTCTATGCGTCACTGTTCCCTCGTGAGTAAATATGTGAACCTAGAATGGCCAACAAAATCCAACACCAACACACGTTGACCTTCAACCAGTGGAACTGTACTTTTATTGAATTCTCTTACCCAAAATGCGGTAAGCAATGGAGGCCTTTAATATTGGTCTCAATGGTAAATTATACCAGCAACTTTTGTGTTAGCAATTCAGGTTTCTCGTTCCTCTGGGAAATTGTGTTATGGAAGAGAAGACTAAAGATTAATTAAGTTCAGATACTTTATTTACAAATAACATAGATCAACTTGAAACAATTAACAAATGTAAACGAGATCCAAAATCAATAGAATTTATATCAAAAAGGCAAAATAGAAGTATTAAAAGTTTTCTACAATTTAACTTCAATAAATCGGTACTTTGTTTACAACAAAAATAGAGCACCAAACAACAAAATATGCAAAAATAAACTTATTTCTTTCTTTAGATTGAATTTTTATAAAAAGAAGTTTAGCTATCTAAATATTAGTGTTGAAATATAGGAACACACTTTTAACGAAAAGTCGAGTGCACCGCGACACGTGGACATATATGGCTAATCTATTTATTAATTAACATCGCAAAATAACTTAATAAATCCAAATCTAGAATTAAAAGGACACTCTGCGGTTAACAATTGAAAAGTTTCCCAAATAAAATTCTTCATTTTTATTTTAATCTTCACTAATCTACTTAAATGGGGGACAATACTTTATCAAAACTGTTAATCATTAACAAAACCTCGGCAATATATATAGAAGAGATAAAGAAGTATACCTTACTCATGTCACAGGCCAAGAGACAAACCTAAATTCGAATCGGCCGCTTTTATACCACCGTTGACCAATGAAATTAATTATTCAAATTAGTTTTCTTTACCTCGAAATTAGCCAATAAAAGTCGCGGTATCAGACATCCTTCGCCAATCAGTGCCAATATGGATGACATAATTTCATTTGAAGATTTCCAAAAAGAAATACCAGTCTATCTACATAAAATCACAATTAACAATAAAAAATATGCAAGACAAAGTTAAAATAGATGGTAAGTGACAACGTCTCTACCTCTGATGTGAACATAAATTATATACGAAAAACCGGCAAAAGATATTTTTACAAGCAATTTTATCAAATCTATTAGCTTGAATAATCCAATTCCAAGACAAGACAAGACAAGACAATT
This sequence comes from Mytilus edulis, assembly GCF_963676685.1. Lineage (NCBI taxonomy): Eukaryota > Metazoa > Mollusca > Bivalvia > Mytilida > Mytilidae > Mytilus > Mytilus edulis. The sequence goes on along the minus strand of NC_092357.1, from coordinate 62,144,559 downwards.
TTTTACAACTAAGGCCCCCGTATGGTGCTACAAAAGGATAACAATTTTACATTAACAATTAAATATAATTCCGCTACATACCGTTGTCCGTCAGTCGTCAACATGTCAAACAATATCTCAAAAATTCTTGAACCAACTGGCATGACACTTTGGTGACTTGTTTATATCTATCAACATGATTAACGAGAGAAAGAATGTGATTTCCCTTTTGATTTTTATAAATTTAGATTTTAAGTTTCAGAGGGTTTTTTTTTGGGGGGGGGGCATTGAAAAGGGAAATCTTTCGGTTTTCGAACACTATCTTGAGGTCAAAATGAGTCCTTATCGGACCTACTCCTTTAACCAAACTTCGTCCCAATCATCATTTGGGTATTTAAATTAAAAAATAGAATACAGGGGTAAAGTGTATGTGTTGGCTTATATCTCTGTTACCAAAGCATTTAGAGCTAATCCAGTGAGGTAAAATTGTTTATCAGGATAATTTCTATCTGCTCTGACATTTTCAGACTAATCGGACAACCCATTGTTGGGTTGGTGTCACTGAATTGGTAATTTTTAGAAAAAGGAGTAGGTCCGGTAAGGACCGATTTTGGCCTCAAATTTAAGTTTCATCTGACGAAAGATTTTGACCACTTTTTAAACACTTAAGTGTCCATTTCATATGATTCAATTAATTTATGTGCAAAATTTTAACTTATTTAGTCATTAAAAACGGTCCGATTCAAGCTGAAATATGAAAAATCTACCAAATATGCGAAAACATGTCACTTTTCAGATGTTTTTTTGTCAAAAACGAAAGTGGTCGCATCCGTGTTCATCCTCAATCTTTACATATGTTATGTATTATCATCCAATACAACTTCCGTTTCAATATTTTGGATGAACACGAATGCGGCCACTATCGTTTTACCCGGAAACTGTCTAAAATTTAACCAAAATGCTGGAGTTGTGAAGATTTCAGTAATTAAGCACGACTTAATGGTGCTAGTACCCAATATATGTGCATTGTATTGGCAAAAACAGCCCATATTTATGTAGCAGAACCATTCTACTATCCAATAACTAAGAAAAAGTTTAAATTTTAACAATTTTGTAAAACTGCCATATTTTGGGGCCAAAAAGAGGTCTTACTGAACCTACTCCTTTGGTTACTATCTTGGATATTATTATCATTATTATAGATAGAGATAAACTGTACACAGCAATAATTTTCAGCAAAGTTAAATTTACAAATAAGTCTGCATGACCAAAATGGTCAGTTGACCCCTTAAGGAGGAATTGTCCTTTATAGCAAATATTTAACATCTTTTTTGGTTAATTTTTATAATCTTACAGAAGTCTTCTCCTCTGTAAGCACTGAGACAAATTTATTCAAACTTGTCACAATCATTATTTTTGTTTTTAGTTTGAAAAAATATGTCCGATGAACCCACCTGCCAACCAACATGGCTGGCATAGTTAAAAATATAATATAAGGGTAAAATGCAGTCTTTGGCTTATATCTCTGCAATTAACGCATGTACAGCAAATTGGACAAGTCAGACAAACTGTTGTTAGGTTGCTGCCCCTGAATTAGTAATTTTAAGGAAACGTTTTCAAGCCTGCGACTATTTTTGCAGAAAGATCGACATTGGGATAGTGATACGGCGGCGGAGGCGTAGGCTAAATACTTAAAAGCCTAATATATTAGAAGGTGTGAGACCTGGATGCTTTATGCTTTGTATATAGATGCCTCATGTTACGAAGTTTCCGTCTGTCACATGTCCATTCTCCTTCAACTCATTTTCGTGGTTCAGTAATGACAATAAAAAAAGTTGTGATTTTTTGTAATGAGAATTTCTCTCTTCTTATAAGTAATAGGATAAAACTTATAAGTGTCTTGCATCCTGATGACCTTTGTGTGACCTTCAAATTGACCTCAAGGTCAACTTTATGGTTTTTTCCCATGAAACACACAACCATGTAGGCCGTAACTTCTTTGCCTTTTGACCTAGGCATTACATCTTTGTCATGTGGATGTATCATCATGAGGTGGTGTGCCTTCTTAAATTTTAGACCTTCATATAACCTTAAACATTGACCTCAAGGACGATAATTGTGTTTTTGGTAAGAAACACTTGTACAGGCCATGACTTTCATGTAGTTTTGAATTCATATTTATTTAAAAAAAAACATATAACAAAAGCTTTAATCGACCATACAACAATATAGACATATTATATGACATTTCAAGCCAATCAATGCACACGGACTACATAATGGACATGTAGTGACATAACATTGTTTGAAAAGGGAATTGTTTCCTTTGAAGCGCAGTCTACGTACTTATATACTCAACAGACAGCGAAGTGAAAACTTCCTAGAAATCAAACAGTAGAAGTTATGCCAAATAACTATATACCAATAATGGGACGGACGGAAGGACAGACGGACAGGGGTAAAACAATAGCCTCCCCCTCCCCCAACCGACTTTCAGTTGCAGGGGCAACAAAAGGATGTAATTGATTTTTGATTTGAGATACGAGCTGTTGAAATTAAAAGCATGAAACACCCAAAATACACATGATACATAGGCAAAAGCTTTAAAGTTGGAATGCTTTACATGATCAAGATTTTCGATTTATTGGTCTTTTGGCCAGATTAAAAAATACATGATTTCAAAGTAACGTTAAAACCAGTGGTGCAAAGAATTATGGTTTAGGAGGGATGAAATAGAGCTGACTGTGCAAAATCCTTATACTGTGTAATCAAAGTAAAATCATAAAAATACTGAACTCAGAGGAAAATCAATTTGGAAAGTCCATAATCACATGGCAAAATCAAAAAACAAAACGCATCAAAAACGAATGGACAAGAACTGTCATATTCCTGACTTGGTACAGGCATTTTCAAATGTAGAAAATGGTGGATTAAACCTGGTTCTATAGCGCTAACCCTCTCACTTTAATAACAGTCTCATCAAATTCCGTTACATAAATTCGTTAAACATATAATATTTTTTATTATTTTTGCAGATGTTATGACAATTAGATACAACTGGTTTTTCTTTAAAAGCACGGCAGTTACAAGTTTCACATTATTTTTGGGCCCATTTTTTTATTTTTTTATTTAGAGAATGATTACTCTTTTCAGTAATAATCTTCAATAGAGACTTGAAAAGAAACATTTCACCTGTCACTTGCAATAACATCACACTTTCGTGTTTATATTATTTTTTAAATTGCATTTGATAAAAAAAAAATCGGAAAGATACACAAACATGACAAAAGCACAACAAAAGAAAATAACACATTTGTGTAGTTTCAGCTTCAACTATGATTCTAAATATAGACTTTACTTTCCCTAAAATTGCGGACGGAATGGAAGACACCCATTAATTTTCTACACATTTCAAGATAAAGGTTGGAAAAATTACTCGAAAGATATAATGTTTTTTTTTGGAATATGTGTAGTGTTTTTTTTGGACTGAATGGGATGTTTTTTTTTCTTCTTTTTGCCTTCTTCCGTGACCTGTTAATGATGCACTGTTGGTTGATTATCCCTCAGACCCAGACTGGGTATCTCCAAACTTTTTACATGAATATAAATCATTCAATAAAATATTCAATTGCAATTTAAATAATATGACAGCAATTATAAATTCATAAATTATTCGTAATCTTTATTACATTACTACATGTATTACTCAGGCCATAGTGTATTTCATTTAAAAATACTAGTTTCATTTAAAAAAAAGTATGTCGAGTCAATTCAGTTTTGATAAGGAGATTTACGAACATAAGCATTGTGTAATTGTCCAGGGATTCTTATTTATTTCATTTTTTGTTAAAATTTTATTGTCGAAGGGAGCTACCATTTGAGAGGGGAGTGGAAGTGGTGCTGATCCCTTAATCCCGGCTTAAAAGCACAAGATCCCGAGGTCCAAAATTGAAATAAATTTAAATCCCGACATCTCGATATTCGAAAAAAGAATTTCCGGATCTCAAAAGGGTCAATCCCTAAATCTTGACCTAAGAAACACTTGATCCCGGAGTCCCGATAAAGTCCCTATTATGGCTCATTGATGGTTCATTTATTTAAAATGAGTAACTTTAAATGATTTCAAAGATTAAATGAATAACAAAGGGTGAACAGCTGGTCTTAGCAATAATGTAAACATTCTGATCATGATCTTTTAAAAGCTTGCATATTGCACATAATTTTAAAACACAGCAATGAATCAGACTATGAGTTAGAGTTATCTTTTCTTAGGTGTTCTGTACCCCCTTAAGTTTTTGAGATTTTGTCTTTGTTCTAACAATATTGGCAATTGGTCAACTATATTTGGTGTATGTTACTCTTTTATCATGTGCATGTCAGTCTCACAGGTTTTATTTGACCTTGTCCTCAATTTTACGGTTCATTGCTCAGTGTTGAGTCTTATTCTGTTGGTCTGTTTTTCTTAAACTTTAAGCAAAATATCTACTTTATTTTTTGTATTAGTGACTTGTAAGCTGTGCATGTCTGCCGTGCATGGTTCATCTGTCAATGTTCATGATTAATCGGTCAATGTTTAGTTTTCTAGGTTAAGTCTGCTTCTTAGAAACTATTAGCAATAGATCAAACAATATTGATGAATATATTTGGTATGTGGTATATCAAATATATTGAGTGTATTGTATAATTGCAAGGTGCACAATTATTTCTTGTTTGGTTTATATGACCTTGACCACACTTTCTTGGATCAATTTTACGTTGTAGTTAAGCTTTACATTTCGGACCTTCTGGGATTTCCGCTAGCAGTCGCCTTTTAGCAATTTGCGAAAAAATAACAATTGTGGCGATTAAAATTCATCATTTGCGAAAGAATTTGGCGAAAGAAATATAAATAACGATTAATTTTCATCCATCTTGTTTATTTACTCTTTTTTCTGGTTTATCGAGCTTTACCTGATCAAACAATACTCGGAATTCACCGTGAACTCATTAAGATTTTGACAGAAAATCAATAATCAGCCGATTGCATTTTATAGCTATCGACAACAAAGGACTAATTAATGAAGGTGTTGATTTTATTGTTTGACAAACTGATATGGTTAAATGGCGTCCGCTACATGTCACATAGAGGATTTATTAACCACTTTGCGAAGCACGTGTTTGAAGCAAAATTTTGACGTCTCCTCTCTTTCTTTAAAATTATGATAGTCCAGAAAGTCCACAACTGTTTGTTATGATGAAAAATATTCAAAAGCAAGATAAATCTCCGATTTAAAACTTTATCCTTTGACTTTATATAGATTAGTGGTTTTTCGAACATGATAACATTAAGCGCATAATTGTTTTCTATCAAATTAACATTTATTAGTAGTGTTGTCAACGGTTAACCGGTTAACCGGTTAACCGTTCGAACGACCGAATACCGAATACCAAAAACGCTAACCGGTTAACCGGACTTTTTTCCAATTTTGATAGTTTTGATATAAATTTGCATGGAAATCATTAAATACTAGTAGTTATGTTTTAAAAATTGTCGTCGTGGTTATTAATTTGACAGATCAATTGTCCAGTATATTGATTACTATTGTTGATCCTAAATACATAAAATTAATTAGAGCTCGGGGCAGGACCTTAAAGAAACATGATTGGTAAACATGTTTTTTTAACAATAACTTTAAATTAGAGATGCGATTAAATTTTACTGATTAGTTCATTATCTCGTTTTTGATCTAATATTGTGTAAACCAACATCTAAATGGGTAACCTCCGTAGTGCAAGGTTTAGTCTTTCTTTAAACGAAATGCTACCTTAAAAATTGTGAAATGCAAACTAATGTGAATGTGCTCAAGGTTTACGTGATAGTACGAGTAACATGCTAAAAGAAACAAGCAAATAAAGTAAAGAAACAGGTCGTATATTCAGCTATAGTTTCAGACAAATTCAATTCTACGAGATCAAGACGGGTTTTTTTTATATATTTTTCCATCTGAAGTTGGTACAAATGCTATAGTTGATACGGTGTATTTGTTTATTAAAAACCAAACTTCACCAGGAATCCTCACAGACAAGCCTTTTAATGCCAAAGGACAAACTTCAATTCTTTAATCGTAGTATTATGACTTGGATGAAAGGTCGTCAAATTGACACTCATACAACATCTTATTACTATGTGTACAAGTATGGTACTATTGATAAGGCTTTCAAACGACAACTTAAAACTACCGGTTAACCGGTTAATCGGTCGAACGATTATCCGAGTAACCGGTTAGGCAAAATTGTACGATTTGACAACACTATTTATTAGGGAATATCTAAATCAAACAATATTAAGCGCATAATTGTTTTCTATATCATTGACACTTATTAAGGAATAGCTAAATCAAACATAGTGTAGGTCACTTCATCATGCAACTTAATGTCTGTATAACTTACTCAATGAGGTAAATGATGGGACGATATACACTGACCAGCAATAGTGCCACCAAATCAAATATGATGAATTTCCCCCCTTTTTAGTTAAAAAAGTCTTCTTTTAAAAATAAATGTTAAGTGTGTAATCATTACAATGTAGACTCTAAGATAAGTTTGACAGAATAATCATAGATACAAAATGGGCAAATTAATCTTATTAAGGGTGGGGGTAGAAAAAAGGTAAACATTTATGTTACTTGGCGAAAAAGATAATAACGTGTCGAAAAAATATATTGTTTTGGCGAAAGAGGTGGCGAAAAAAATAATTGACCCAGGGGAAACCCTGGGACTATCAACATACTATCAATGATAAGTAAAGAAAGGCGAGACATTTGAGCGCGTGTACTCTTGTTGGTTATTATTTTGAATATTATTACAGATAATCTGTAAACAGCAATAATGTTCAGCAAAGTAAGATCTACAAATAAGTGACATTGATTAAAATGGTCATTTGACTACATACGGAGTTATTGCCCTTTAAGGTCAAATTTAACAATTTTGTTAATGTTTTTTTAATCTTTTAAAGTCTTTTCCTTGAACAACTGAGACAAATTTACTCAAACTTCGCCACGCATAAGCATAAGAGTATTTCGGTTTTTTTTTAATGAGTCTAATGACCCTGTCTGTTTTCTTACTTGTATCAAGCAAAGCTAGAGCAAAATTATAACGGTTGCATTATTTCATGCATCAATTGTAAATTGAACTATCGTGTGAGCGACACCGGCTCCTTGGAGCCACGAGAATTTTAAAGAAAATTATCTACCTTTGATAAAAATATTTCAGGTGAAACCAAATCAATTACTTTTATGATTAATTGCATTGCATTACGTCGACCATGCTAAGGGGGTTGTATTGGAATTTAGTTTTAATTTGCAGATTTTTATGTGTAGTATAATGAGTATTGGTTGAGGTATGAGTGTTATTAAAGATAACTATTTTTGGGAGAAAAATGCATTGAGAGCAATAATGGGACAGAGAAGGCTAGGTGTGTGGGGCTTCTTTTATGGTAATTCATGTCTTCTTCCACCTTATTGCAATCAGCTTTAGATCTATGATTAAATCATAACATTTTCTTCAAATAAATATAATAGAATGTTTCTTCCTCTTAAACTCATTCCTAATCCAGTGGTACTTGCACTACATATTGGTACACAATTGTCTGACCTAATTTGTCCTTGCCAATTTTTTAATTGTAACTTTTTCACACTTAATTTTAAAAGCAAACTTCTGTGGTATTAAAGAGTGAGCTTTTTATTCCGTCTGTCAAATTGTCTATGATTAAATACTAGTTTTAAACTGATAAATCATACAAACATATGTTTTATTTAATATTCAAACATCATAATGACTCCTGACACTGATATAAAATGGCATCTATGATCTGCTATACATTTACACGTCGATGGTCAAACTGTATTTTATCAACCCAAAAAGCATTCCAAAAAATGCCCAAAAAGCATTCCAAAAAATTGAATTTTGTTACTATTAATAGCAATTTTGCTCAAATCCTGTTTCAGTCACAGTTGGAAGTACAGGGACAACATGATCCCCTCACTAATGTATATGACAGGTTGCACACTTCGTCTAGTAATGGACTTCTGGTGTCAGCAAGGCAAAAAGTAAAATAAAGGGATACACACAGTTGAAGAGTTGCCACCGTCAATTGTCGATTTTACGGAAATTTGAAAATGTATTAAATCACTTTCGCAGGGATGTCAGTTGCGGATCCAGAATTTGTTTTAAGGGGCCCGCTGGTTGACCTAAAAGGGGGGCTCCAGTCATGCAGCAGTGATTCCCTATAAATCAATCAAAGTTTTCCAACAAAAGGGAGGCTGCCAGTGGAAATTGTTTACATAGAATTGCTGGAATGACAAAATAATATTCTTTCAATCTTTGCAATAACATTTTTGGGATTCATGTAGCAAATGATAAAATTCATGATTATAATATGACAGGTTGCGGTATACACATATTTGATCAAGAATGGTGGATAAATTTCTCCATACTCTATCAGTTTCTACAATAGATTAGATCCAGATGTGTTCTATGAACAGAGTGTAGTCAGCTACGAAACCAGCGTACATCAGTTCTTCCCTCTCTTGTAAAGGGAGCCGTTGAAAAGACATAATGTTTTATTGCACGAGTAAATGATGAACTTTTAAATTACATGTAATACAGGCAGTCCCCTATATCTGGTTAATAGCGTCATAATATTGTACATACATTTTTGTAATTGACAAACTTTTCCAGTGAGAGACATAACTCAGAAGTTAAATATCTTAAAAGCATGCATACGTTATACGTTATGATTTTAACAAATGTTTAATGTTATATACATATATATATATATATATATATGCAATCATTTAAAATTATTTAATGGAATTTGATTTTTTATATATTTAAGAAGAAGAAAATATCTATGCAGATGATTGCAATATGTTCAACAAAAGGAAACACATCAAAGTGAATAGTTTGAACTTGCATAAAGGTTTGTATTTGGGCTAATATGTTTTTAAATACAAATTGTTCACCAATAGATAAACAGTTAAATACAAAATATAGTTATTAAAATATCAAATTATTGATAGCAAACAGAATTATAAAATTATTCAAAATCAGGCCTTTATTGATCCACGACTTAATGTTTGTAAACTTAGAGAATGCTACACTAGATCAATATAATTGTATAAAATTGAGAAAGGAAACAAATAATTTGTCAACAAAGTAAATAAGAAAACAACTTGATCAAGGAGCAGAAAACAGCAAAGGGTCTTCTATCCAGTCTCCAGAGGCAGGCTTCAGCTAGCCTCTTGTAACAAATATGCATAATAATTTAGCCTAAACGGACGTCACATTAAATAGTTATCAAAGGTAGCAGCTTATAATTTTATACACAAGACGTACGTTGCGTTTACATAAGACTCATCAGTGACGAAGAGTTTAACTGTTTGCAAGAAAAATATCTTTTTATCCTATACAATTACTCTTTAAATGCTTCATAGGTTTATATCTTTAATTATAAGCATGACTGATATCTTAAATGTATATAAACATGGTTCCATAAGTAACGGATAAGTTATACTTTTTGTGTTACAACATGTTGATTCATCAGTAATATATGCATGTATTGAACAAATACGTCATTGTCTATATGATTTAGACATGATCAATACAATAACACTGGTATTAAAGAGATAATCGTAACTTGAATAATGACTATCCCAATATGGCGACGGCAGATATAGGTAAAATATTTACAGTCATTTTTTCTCAAATGTAGCATGTTTTTGTCAATAGTTACTCAGCTGCAAGGTTTTTCTATACCATTACATCATATTAGAATCGTAACAGTGCACTGGAATTGTCTAAGCGCTTTGAAAATTGCCGGTGAAAAATTCGGTATCATAATCGTAACTCTATGGCATTTTTTTCTTTGATAATCGTAATTTCTTTATAGGATATTAGTAACTGAAACATAATAAATGTGTCTTTTAAAATTCTTTTTAATTTTTTAATGTATGTAAAATGTAAAATGCATGGCTCTGTCTATATCCTGGCATTGGCTGTTGTTTTTTTTTATCCCACGTCCTACATTATGATATTCTCTATGACCGTCATGATACAGGTACCACAGTCCTGGAATTTTACTATTGAAATTGAAGTGACCACCATTGTAATATGTATATATAATATATAATATACCTATGTAATGACAAAGAGTGAGTAGCTATAATTATTTTATTTTTTTGGGGGGAAGGGTTAACTGTCTATATCCAATATCCGAAAAGTGCAATCCTTTAGATTCATTGCTCAAAATGAAAGTCAACCTGTTTTCGTTTGAAAGTTATCTTTTTGTTGTGTTTTTTTTAAAGATATCCCTTGTTCTTCATACATTTCAAGTTGTGATATCAACCAAGAAAAATGAAGTTACATGAAAACTGTAGTCCCTAATTTCTCGTCAAACTGTCTCTGGCGAATACTAAATGTCTTTACTACTTCGTTATGGCTTAATAGGGTATGAGCTAGAATTGAATCAGCAGTGGCTTCCCGGGGGCAGAAATAGCACATATAGCCAACTGCAATAAATGAGTTAAAACAATATTTACTATGTTTTTATTCAGGATAAATTTATGTTTGTTTACCGTCTTAATCAGAAATCTGATGTAGGGTGACACATGTGTTTTGCCTGACAAATATTGCAACATATCATAACTTCCTTTAAAATTACCTCTTCGCTCATTCCCATATTTTTGTATTATTCCGTGTTCTTGGAAATTTCTGTATATTAACATAGTTCGTGTTTTTCCAATTTCCAAATTTCTTGAAGCTTGTTCACCCTTCCAATTGTATGATTTACTAGTAAATAGCTGTTTTCATTAGAACTATTAATAGTATATGCATAAAAAGAAATGTAATAAGATGTTGGAACGTTTCGTAATTAATTCATCGTCATAATTTCATCATATGCTATCAGATATACGTTTTTAGTGTCAATATCAATAACATACTTTCCAGTTACGATTATCTTTTCATTTTTTAATACCATAATTACGATTATCTTTTTTCCGAGTTACGATTATCATTCCGAATTTTTCAACGGCAATTTTCAAAGCTCTTAGACATTTCCAGTGCACCGTTACGATTCAAATATGATGTTATGGTATAGAAAAACCTTGCAGCCTTGTAACCATTGACAAACACATGCTATATTTGGGGAAAATGACTGTAAAGATTTTACCTATATCTGCCGTCGCCATTTTGGGATAGCCGTCATTCCATTTACGATTATTTTTTAATGCTAGTGAAAAAACAGTATTATCAAGTGTAAAATGCATAATTTCTGGTGAAAATTAAACTGATATGAAATTGTCCTTGCATGCTAGTATCAAGTTATGAAGCATTTTTGTTATGACCTGATGTCATCTATGTTAACAATTATACTCAGGCTTCACTGAAATTTGTATTGATCAGATGAGTTAAACCCTTTAGAACTTACTTTCATAGTTTGTTCATATGTAGTACTGTTACACCACTGACCGATATAAGGGAAGGGTTTGGTGGTCGCTAACATGTTTAACCCCCCACATTCTGCATGTATCTGTCAGGATCCTGTAATTCAAGGATTCTCGTTCGTTGCTGTATATCCTATCATGGCTTAAATAGAACATAGGAATTTACTATAGAAGTCTATAATGAATTGTTAAAAATCAATTTCCAATGGTCACAACTAACACGCTTATTAAAATAATGATAAGGGGTCTTCAGTTTCTATTGATTGTAATACTTCACTGGGGTAACCTAGTGTGTTAGTGACCTAATACGGTATATATGGGGTCAGTACATTCCATATGGGGATTCGAGCTTCGCTCTCACCCCACAAGGAATTTACTGACCCCATATATACCGTATTAGTTCGCTCTCACCCCATATGGAATTTACTGACCCCATATATACCGTATTAGATCACTAGCACACTATGTAACTAATATTATAAGTTATCATCTACTACTACTTATTATGATTTTAACCTTATTTTGCATGATTTCAAAATTAAAAAAACACAGTGGATACAGGTAAGCGACACAGGCAAGTCAGAGCCTCTAGTTTATACATACTTCAGGCCATTAGTATTCTTGTTTGCATTGTTTTAGATTTGGGATATTTCGTGCCTTTCATACTTGGCTGTGTGGTACTGAGTTATGTTCAATGTTGAAAGAAGTAAGGTGACCTAAAGTTTTAATTAATTTCTCTGTAATTTTGTTTCATCGACAATTATATTTACAATTTTATTTTAACATTCAATTTTTCTTTTGTCCATGTCCGTGTTAAGTTCCCACAAGATCTAATTGGATTTAACTTCTTCAATTTGTAGTGTTTTCTGTAGAATAATGTAGACTGTTTTGTCTTTTTATCAATTTCCGTTTTTTTCGACCTTAATAAGAAGAAGAAGGGTTTAAATATCCCTAATCCGCCTCTCTTTTATATGCATAATATTTTCATGTGTCTTACTTCCTTTACATTTCTATGAAAGTGATTGGTTAAAAGCGCCCTCTTGGACCGTGTATATTTCATATTAGGTTAGTAGGGAGACGGAGCTTATCTCATACACGGTTAGTAGTGGTGTTACGTCCCTTTATATTCCATATAAGGTAGTAGGGAGGCGGGGCTTATTTTATACTGGATAATTAGTGGTGTTACGTCCCTTTATAAAAACAAAACGGTACTGAGAAAAAATCGTAAAGGTTTCAATAGACGAAGAAATTGATGATTAAGATTGAAATAAATTCATAAAACATATTTAAACCCAACAAGTTGTTATTGTTGGTATCTGTTTATTTAGGATCAATTGAAGTAGTGTCTCAATGCTAACAGTATTGAAGACTTACTTTTTTATAGGTCTATGTTTCACACGTTAAGATAGTCAGTAAGATTATTTCGTTACATAGTGTGCAAGTGAACTAATACGGTATATATGGGGTCAGTAAATTCCATATAGGGATTCGAGCTTCGCTCTCACCCCGTATATACCATATTAGGTCACTAGCACACGATTTGAGCTTCGCTCTCACCTCATATGGAATTTACTGACCCCATATATATCGTATTGGGTCATTAGCACATTACGTAACCAATATTATCTTGTGTATCTCCCCTCAGTGATATCACATTTTTGAATTTGTTGAGTTTATAGTACATGAACAGTAATTTTAATAAATTATTTTTTATATCAGGAATTACAGATGATTTGAGATTTAAATTACCAGACACTAAGCCTCTTGACAAAAATAAAGGTATGTGATTAGAATATTAATTTTAAGACTTTATAATTCTTACAAGATTTTCATATTTATAAATTGAATAAGATTTGTCAAGGTACATTCGTAACCTTTTCATGCGCAATAAACATTCATGCAGGGATCCCCGGATTAACAAAAACCCAAGTACATACCAGTTGTTTCTATTCTACTGCATATATAACCCCATAAAAAAAATGCATTTAAGCTTCGAAAATGTATAAAATTAAAGTTATAATAAAATTCCGCGAAATCACATGCACGATTTAGCGAATTTACGTCATGAATGACAAAACACGACGTCATACGATTGAAAACTATCAATTGAAAGATTATTTCGTTACTTGTACGCTTCAAATATTATCTCATTAAAAATTAAGTTTTTGTGATAGGTGCGATTTCACTTTATATTCTGTTGCATTTATCGAACATTTATGGATTTTAGAAATACAATATGGCGGCCAACTCCTTAGTTACGACCTGTTCATTGTGCATTTGATGGTAATTACAGAAAGCATTACAAATAACAATATTAATTAAAAATCGCGAATATTTGGCTTAAGAATTATAAAGTTAAAACACATTTCTTCAAGAGGTTATTGATATAATAACCGGGGCTCTTACTCACAAACTTAACATCGGACAATAGTCTGACCGAAAATATTTTTGTTATGACAAAAAGCTTTCAGTCCAAAATGACTGTTTCCGAATCGTTTGGGGCTTCGATATCAATGACAATGTTATAATGAATAAAATCATATCCCAAATGATTTCTAATGTCAATAACTTTCGTTCGATCGACATTATCAAAGTTTCTGCAAAAGGCATTCATAGACTTAAATGTATATCAATAATAATGAGACATCTTGGGACTTTAAACCATGTTCAAACTACTACTTTCATTTATTTATAAGGGCATTCGAAGAAGTCTGAACGTCAACAGTTCTTTGTCAATTGTTCAATTGATTATTGTCTTAGAGAAATTGATGTGATTTTTTTAATCAATTAAGAAGATATCATACCTTATTGCCATGTTCTTGAATGATTGTATTTCCATGAATCAGATTCGAAATATTGCCATTTGATGGTTTATTGTGAATTAGCTCATTTACATATTTGTCAAGCGTCATTCTCTTTTCTATGGACAAAAAAGGGAACATACCTGAAATGAAAAAAAATTGTGTTCCTTAAATTTAAATTAATGACTTAAATTATAGAATAAAATTGAGAATAACAATGAGAAATTTGTCAAAGTGACAACAACCCGATCATTGAGCAAACAACAGCCGAAGGCAACCAATGGGTCTTCAATGTAGCCAGAAAATCCCACACCCGGAGGCGTCCTTCAGATGCCCCTTAACAAATATGTATACTACTTCAGTGATAATGTACATCATACTAAACTCTGATTTATACACAAGAAACTAAATTAAAAATCATACAAGAATAACTTAGGCCAGAGGCTTAACACTTGGGTCTGGCGCAAAATTGCGGCGGGGTTAAAAATGTTTTTTGAAATTGCAACCCTACCCTTTACCTCTAGTTAATGTAGGAATAAACAAACGCACACCTATACGCAGTTTAAGAGAAGTCCGAGTTCGATGTCAGAATATGAAACAAAAGAATATAAACAAAATGACAATAATACATAAATAACAGCTGACTACTAACAGTTACTGATATGCCAGCTCCAGACCTCAATTAAACGGTTTGAATATTATGTCTTCATCATATGAATATCAGGTACAATCCCCCCTGTTATGGGTTTAGTATTATACCAACATGAAAAATATGAGAAATTAACCCATTTCATGCCAACAATATCGTAACAATATCCCTTGTTAATAAGTCTGTTTAAAGGTTTCGTTAGCTTTTGAGATGTAAGCTGACATTTTTGTGTTTTGTAAAGAATATTACCATAGCAGATTAGATATGAAATACCTTAAACTATAAGATGTCTGCATGTTGTGTTGTATTTACGAATGATTTCCTTATACCAATGATAAATATTTAGTAAATGTTTGATTAGTTTGAGATCTCGAAAACCCTGGTGTTATAATTTTTTCAGTAATACATAGATTTCTCTCGCTAAAATCTAATATGTTATAACATACACTCCAAACCATTAAAAGTCTGAACTGGCCTATATTTTTACTCGACTGTACTGATTTTTACCCGACCAGTCTGAATTGGTCTAAAATATACTTGAAAATAGTCGACTGTAGTCTGAACCATATTTGATAGTCTGAACTTGCACTTAACAATTTCAAATGTGTCTAAACCATGCTTGATCTAGTCTGAACCATACTCGACCTAGACTGAACTATACTCGACCTAGTCTGAACCATACTCGACCTAGTATAACTTTAGGGTGTCAGTTGAGTAAAGTAAATAAGGCAGTGATTTCTTTGATTTTTTTTATAATAAAATACATATGCATATAAAATAGTATATAAAGTAACTTATAAAAAAGAAGATGTGGTATCATTGCCAATGAGACAACTATCCACAAAAGAACAAAATTACAAAGACATTAACAACTATAAGTCATCTTACGGCCTTCAACAATGAGCAAGGCCCATATCGCATTGTCAGCTATAGAAGGCCCCGATAAGACGATGTAAAACAATTCAAACGAGAAAACTAGCGGCTTTAATCAATTTAAAAAATGACACCTTTGTTTTGTAAAACCATGAACTTATAAAATCATTATAATTAAACTTCCATTGCAATTCTTGATAACCTTTTAAAAAATTTGCAGTAATTTGGAAACAAAAACTATTATTTTAAATTTAAATATGTGTATGTCAAAATTAAAGACATGGCATACAAGAAGCACTTAAAAAGATTTAATTACATCAGTACTTGTGTGTGTTTACAGGTAAACCCTACTTTTCTTAAACTCGTGTATTACCTAGTGAAACAAAAGGTCTTGCGATTTAAGTTGTACAGGATGTTGCAGTTTTGAATGAATGTTATTTAGAATTTAATTCTCTCTGACCAGGTGTGATCTGTTTAATGAGTTTTCCCCAGGCAGGACGTAATATTTTATACACTAACCAGAAGAACAATTTTATTAATTTTATTAATTTCTTTAATTTTTTATTCTTTTTTCAATTTGATAAATATCGCATATAATATATCCCAAATTATAATAAAAGATATATTTCTAATATAACGTTGGATCAAATTAACTGATTTTGTTGGTACATTAAATAGATAATTATTTTACGATAGTATGTAACCATGAAACCTATATAATTTTTATTTAGATATTTTAGGAAATTAAGATAAAAAAAACCATGCCAAACAAGAAGCACCTTTAAAAGTTTTTATTCTCTCAGTATAAGTGTAGTTTTAAGGTAAAAAGAAAATCTTTTATATAGCTAAACTCTAAAATTTTTGAGGTCATTTGGTGAAGTATGTTCAGACAGGTCGAGTATTGTTCAGACCTTTGGTCGAGTACGGTTAAGACTGAAAAAATAGGTCGAGTACAGGTCGAGAACGGGTTAAGACTGTTTCAGACTGGTCGAGTAATACTTCAGACTATTTTTAATTTTAAAGATAAGGGTCAAGTACAAATCAGTATAGTCGAGTACGGTTAAGACTGTGGTTGAGTAATGTCATGTAAAGTTCAGACCTATTCAGACTGGTCGAGTATAAATCAGTACAATCGAGTACAGATATAGGCCATGTCAGACTGTTACTGGTTTTTAGTGATACACGAGCGAATCGTTCAGATACATAAACGCCATACTATGGTGACAAGGGAATGTCATCATCTAAAATGGATAATTTACGTTAGGAAATGAAAAAAAAACACTCTTATATCATAAACTTTCGTATTTAGCTCCCCATTCATGATATAGATATGAAGTTCGAGGTAAGGGCAGTGGTCATTGTTAGTATTAACTTTTTTTTAAAGTAAGTTCAACAGGATAAATTTCTTTAGTAAACATAAGTCATCATTATTGAGAACCAATGTATCATCTTAAGTATTGTTAAATGTTTGTATCAAATGTCGTTTCGATGGGTCTTTGCACAGTTAGTTCCAATTGGAATTTCAATAACATAGTTCTTTTGTTTGTTGCTACTAAAAGTGACCTAAAAGAGTTTGAATATATGTTTTCGCATTCCGACTTTTTAAATGCCCAATTAATTAAGGATGTGATTTTTTTCTTAACAAGAATACGAGGCAACGTGGTATATAGGGTAGAAAAATCAAAACTTTAAACATATTCAAAATTACCAATATATGCATGTAATTTATCAAGTACTTCCAACGAGTTTTTGACACTCCAAAAGTAATTCCACTATTTTCAAAGGCCTTCTTCGAACAATTTATTAACAGGTTTTTCATTGTACCAAGTGTACTAGTAAGTAAAATAGACAATTTATTAGTGGAATAATTGCTTGCAGATGAAATAAATCTATATTTGTAAGGTGTGTTGTGTAGCCTAGGAAGCCAGTACATAGTTGGGACTTTCGTTGTAAGATATTTAATATTATACATGTTCTATTAATCAACCTTCATTGGGTGACATTGAAACCGTTGATTCTATTTAACTGCATTGATTTTTGCTTTGTAAGAGAGAGTCTTACCCCTGCTTGTACTGCTGATGGGGTGATTCTAATCAAATGGCAAAATACAACAATTCAACTATAGACAAAAAAATTGAATGAGAAAATTGAATGATTGAACAAGGTCTAGAGAAACAATAGGCTGTGAGCAATAAAAGGTTTGTATTGCATGATTGTTGTGCTATGTCAGCAATTTCACATATTAAATCATTGTTTATTGGAAAATCGACGTATAAAAATTACACATTACAATAAAAAAAACAAAAACAAACAAAAGATATAAAAAGCAACCAAAGTAAAGTGCATTACATAAACGCAACACATATAGCAGGTATAATATAAAATTTTAAATGTAAGCAAAAAATGAAAGAGGGTCAAAAGATACTAGAGGGACAGTGAAACTCATTGGTGCAAAAAAAAGGTGACAACAACATGGCTTACAAATATGAATAAAGGAACTAAACTAGTACAAAACAATGTAGGGTTCATGTGGTTGTAAATCAACCATTGAAAATTATTGGCACTACGTGGATACAATCAGAGGATTCTTAATATCTAGCAAACATTCAAAAACAAGAGGAGCAAACATCCTTAATGTCTTGTTACACGCTCTTCCAAAAAAAATAATGATTGCAGTAATTGTGAAGTAATCAGTGGAAATACAACGGCAATGTCGAAACTCCTGTTCATTTAGTTTTCGTTAATTTTTCAGCACTTTTATGTTATTCGTCCATTTTGTAATTAACTGCACGTGGGATTTTTTAGTCATACATGCGCAGAAATCATTTTAAATTCAACCGTACTAGTTATTATTGATCTCTCCGTTCACAAATACATTCATATTGATTCGCTTTAGATAATTTCAAATTAAATTAATTCTTAAACGTTTTATGTTAGACAGATTTAAGATTGATTCAAAACCTTTACATTCGACTAAAATCGATCTGAAGTGAACCAATTGCAATCTAGTCAAAGTGATCTAAATGTCTAAATGCGAAAGGGTTCTTTGTGCCTGTCCTGAGTTATGACCCTCAGGGGTTGTCTTTTATTGTTGCAGTGTTTTATATTTGATTTTCTTAATTATTTTATGCATAAATTAGGCAGTAGTTTGTTCGTTAGAATTGTGTTACATTTGTCAGTTTTATAGCTTACTTTGTTCATGGTCTATGCGCATTGTTAAAGACCGTACGGTGAACTACTGTGGTAAATTTCTATGTCATTTGGTCTACTGTAGAGAGTTGTCTCATTGACAATCATAACACATCTTCTTTTTATATGAATTTACATAAAAAGCGTGTATGATTCCTAAAAATCAGCAGGAGCCATGTACTCACGAGTCTACATTCAAGCTTTTTGTATTTTTGAAAACTGAATTAAGAACCAAAATTCTCTCTTCTTGAGGAGTTAAGCCTTTTTAAAACATTGACATGGGTTCACCACAGAATGAAAATGAATGATGTTGGGGAGATTATCAACCAGAGATCTGAAAAAATTAAATGGCTTTTAATTAATGCTGCCAACGGTTAACGTCGGAATACCAAAAACGCTAACCGCTAGGTAAATTTTTTATATAAATGTGTATCAAAATCATTAAATAATTTTGTTTTATTCAAACATATCGTCATGGTAATTAATTTGGCAGATCAATTGTTCAGTAGATTTTTTGCTTTTGTTAATCCAAGAAAATTAAAATTAATTAGAACTCATCTATCAGCTCGGGGCAAGATATTAAGTAAACATAATTAGGATACATGTTTTTTTAAATACTTACTTTAAATCAGTTATCCGATTCAATTATACTATTCACTCCATTATTTTATTTTTGATCAAATATTGCATAGATATACATCTGAATTGCAACCTCCTTCGTGTACGGTTTTGTCATATATTTTAAACGAAATGACAACTAGGAATTTGTGATATGAAAATAAACGTGAATGTAATAAATGTAATATACTTGAAGGAACGAGTAACATGCTTAATCCTTTCAAATTGAAACATTCCACATTGGTTTTTTTAGGCAGCAAGAGAAAATGAAAGAATCGTCGGTTTCAGACATTTTTAATTCGACGAGATCAAGATGGTTTTTCTTTTTTAATTTGAAGTTATTACAAACACCATGGTAGATACGGTGAATTAGATTATTAAAGTCAAAATTCGCCAGAAATCCCAACATGCTAGTCTAATAATGCGACAGGACAAACTTCAATTCATCGTATCATAATAACGTACATTTGTAGGGTACTATAAATAAGGTATTCAAAATCAATTAAAACTACCGGTTAATCGGTTAATCGGTCGAACGATTATTCGAGTAACCGGTAAGAAAACCTCTACTTTTAATGTCATTGACCTGATATGCCTGACCTACATATGTAATGTAATTCATCATAATTACAAATTATTTTTAAGAAAGTTGAAAAATGTATAATTCCTTCCACGACTTTCCCTCTGATAAATTGTAAATACTACATCATAATCATGACACTCAATTGTGACTTATTTTGTTATTAAGTTACTCGTTGAATATTTTTATGTCCCGTTTATTGGAATTATGTTTTCTGATCTTTGCGTTCGTTCGTTCATTCTTTCGTTCGTCAGTCCGTCTGTCCTGATTCAAGTCTTTGCGTGTTTTGTAAAGGTAGTTTTTGGTGAAGATACAGTTCTTTCAACGTAAAACTTTGTATAAATGTTCCCTATAATATGATCTGTATAATTTAAATGACAAAACTAGAGTCTTGACACCAATTTTATGACCACTGAATATAGAAAATGCTAGTGCGATAGGGGCTTCCGTGTACTATGGACATATTCCTGTTTTATATTTGAATCATTGCGTTGCATGAATTAGCTAATCTATAAAATCATGTTAAGGGTTTAAACAAAAACTATAACTAACGCTTCTTATATTGTGTATTTGTAGAGTACATATCTTCTAACCTGTTGGGATCTAAAGTACCAACTTCATTTAGTCTCCAAATGGATTACCAAGTTTGCACTATGAAAGACTTATCGAAACAACCAGGTATATCAAAAATAATATTTAAATTTCTATATTTGGATTAAATATATGATCATATCCCTTCCTTTACGTTTAAGTACATATCAATCATATTTCAAAATATTTATTTTTTGCGGATATCAAAGTTATACATGTAAGTTAGAATTGGACTGACGGCTTATTGTAGACTTGGAGAAGTATATTTTATTTCAAGAGTTCAGGTAATCAATTTCAGACGAGTGAAAATTTGCGGTGTAAAAAGGGAACTGTTAACAGCCTTTTTCCTTCAATTGGGTGTCGTACTATACAGATACAGCCCTACATATATTGCTATTCTGTTTCTGTATACTATATAAAGCTCCGCCCACTGCCGGATTACGTTTGTGTATTGCTGTCGACGAGTGTTGTGTGAACCTGCGTGACCTCAGGTTGTGTATTGCAGTCACATTCTAATGATGTACATGTATTGTTTGACCTTATGCGAATAAACGAAAAAAATAATTACGTTCTGTGTGTTTTCAAACATTTCATGAAAGCAAAAAGAATTAAACCAATTTTCTGAGTACATACAAACATTCTACGAGGAAAATCATCGATTTCAGTATTTAAATTAGTATGACTGTGTAACAAAATCAAGTAAATGTCAAAAGTTAAATTCAAAATCCTGAAGAGTAGGACAACTCGTACACTTCTGTTTCAAATTGGACAATGTTTTGTTATTTGTTTGTACTGTTGAAATTGGTTGTCAGGTTAACATAAAGAATTATCCACCTTGCACGATGTATTATTGTTGACAATTCGAGATTTATTTTTTGCGAACCCGTCTCCAGCTCAATGTGTGATTTTGATATTACTTCGCCGGCCTCAATGGATTTTATATCGAAAATAAATGCAAAAAAAGTGAGTTTTTGTTTCTATCAAAGCATAAAATATACAGAATTAATTGTAGGATAAAGACAATAACTGTTTAGTGTCTATGAATATCATCTGTATTTGTCCTCGGCTCGATAAAGCAGTAAAAGCTCGCTAAAGCGCGCATTACACACGTTTCTTATCCTCGTACAAATACAGCTGATACTTAAATACACTTAACAGTTATTGTCTATATAATTCAGCAAAACCATATATGCAAACAGTTTAGATGTCCATAATTGCAGGTCATCCCAAAAGAGAAGTTGTAACATGCAATGTATTTTATTTCTTCGAACATCAAGTAGGCTAATCTAGGTTTTTGTTAAGGACTGCATTAACTGAACCGTTTTTATATGTCTGTTTACAGGGCGTATTCGGTAAACCGTTGCCTTTCCGTCTGTCCATCTGTCAGAGGTTAACATAAAAATTTGGTAAATTGTTTTATAAATTTTAGGTTATAAGTGTCAGACTTTTGGGTATTTTCCAGTTAAAGAACAATAACTCAAAAACACTATCACCAATTTGCAAGAAAATTTTAAGATTTGACATGAGCTCCAAATGATTTATATAAATTTAAGATTTTAAGGTCCGAGTTATGGGGTTTATTCACAATAAAAGGAAATTTTCCTGTTTTCAGAGACAGTAACTCAAAAATGTCTTTAGCAGTTTTCATGGAACTTTGGCGAATTGTCTTAATCTATTGACTATGCTCCCTTTGGATTTTTATAATTTTAGGTTTTTCGTTTTAGAGTTTTATGATTTTCTTTATAAAAGGGTGATTTTCCCAGTTTTTAGACTATGCTTTGTGTAGTTATCATGAAACTTTTGTGAATGGTTAATTTCTATTAAGATAACCTCCCTTTTGAAATTTCTGATATGACATTGAAAAGTTATTGATCTTTATTCTTTTAAAAAAAAGAGACAGGCGTATCATGCGTACAAGGCGCAGATGTTTATTAGCTATTGCACTATCTAATCCGGCCGTTGGCCGCTATTGATAGCAGAAGCAAAATATGAGAACTTCCTCTGCCTTAACTGCTCTGCGCAAGCGTTTGTCTATATTTGTAGAGGACAACAAATTTTGATTTTAAATAGTATTTAAATAAGAAAATCTCTTTTTACTAAACCCAAATAATAATATAAAGTTAAAGCCTTGCTAACTGATTTGACACTCCAATACATATAATACTTCCACATATATATTAATTTTCATATTTGTATGGTTATAACATTAAAAAAAATAGTTTTTTACACTACTATAAACCTGGAATTAAAATAATTATGATATACACATATTAACAAATGGCCTTTTTATACCGACCTACTTTCTTGTAGAGACTCCCTTATCACCTTTGGGTTATTCACTTATATAGCGTCATCATGTAAATTCATATCAACAGAAATATATTTATTAACCTTTATAGTTAAACCTTTCACACAAGTAATTCAATCGAGAGATGGTTCACTGTTAAACCTACCTTAAAGGAAAGTGCAAAAAGATATGTACATGTAAATACACTATAAACATATGCAATTGGTTTGATAAGGTTGTATTCTATATATGAGACAGCAGAACGACGAGAGAATCGATTACATGATCGTTTTATTATGAACAACTTGCACAAAATGCACTTAAAACACTCGTGTTTATCACATTTACTCTGAATAAATATTTCATGATTTTTTAAACGTTATAGGCTTCAAAGAGGCAAACAAGTTCATTTGCGGAAAATGTTGTTGGCTAACTATTTCGTTGGACGATTTTTTAAAGCATCTACAACAGTGTGAAATGCGACAAAAGGTGTGTATACCGAAAATAGTATGATGTACGTGAACTAAAAATATCATATATATAAACATGTACAGTTGAAAAAAGAGTCAACCTTCCCCATTTCCATTCTCGATTTTATTACTACATACTCACTTTCATATCATTTAATTTCTTCTAGTGAGGATTGTTAACTCAATTAAAGGATATTTTTGGATAATGTTCTCGCTATTTAACGAAACTTTCCTTTGCTCATCTACCTAACTAATAACTTCCATTACTGATTTGGATACCCTGTTGAATAGTTCAAGAACTATCTATTCGCCTAAACTTTCTGCCATTAAGACGAATATACAGAGAACTATTCATTCAGCCTGTTAAACATATAGCAACCGCTTCATTCATAATATAAATAAGGGCTGATTAGTGGCTGGTCGCCCTACCCTACATATTTATAATAATCAGTCTGTCCGTAACAAATTGTGTGCGCGCTCTATCTAGAGAACTGTTATGATTTCATATGTAATACTTGAAATGTAAATCAACCAACACCAGATGTTGTATCATAATGTTTGTACATTTTGCTAGGACAAATTCGATAGTATTTAATAGAAAAATGTAAGTGTTGAGCTGGATACACATATTGCTCATAAAGGAAATTTCTAAAAATGGAATAAAAACATTTTGATATATAAAGTTTTGAATTAAGACAAATATTGTACAAAGTTTGCATAAATGTCCTCGAAAACAAGTGAGGAAAGAGTGACATAAAAAAATAAAGATAGGTCACAGGGGACTTGTAATCTTTATTCTCATAAGGTTATAGAAGATGATTTTCATTTTTTATTAAGCTGTCCATTATAAAATAACTGTCAGGAATTGACTGAGACTGCAAATCAAAACTTTTATGGTAACTGAACAATGAAGATAAATATATGGTTAAAAAGTTAAGTTATTTTATTATCCAGAGTTTTGAATTAAGATTCACACATTCTGTAAATGGCTAAATCTATATTAGTTCATATATGTTGTGTACATCTTATCACGATACATTTACAATAACATTCCTGGCATATATGATGAGTTTATTTTCATTGCTTTACTGATGCCAGTGTTGTGATTAGATTCACATATGGATGAATACGGTTTATATGACTACTTTTTATTTTATCTTTCTTATATATAGATGAGACCATTAGTTTTACCGTTTGAATGGTTTATCACTCGTAATTTTGGGACCCTGTATAGCTTGCTGTTTGGTGTGAGCCAAGACTCCCTGTTGAAGACTGTACTTTGACCTTTAATGGTTTATTTTTATAAATTGTGACTTGGATTGCGATTCGTCTTATTGGCACTCATACCATGTCTTTTTACATCTAAATACTTTTTGGACAGACAGGTGGTTAAATTTTGTACCCATCTGATCCAAATATTTTATCACTTAGTGTAAAAGTATGGAAACGATGTTATATGTAATACACCAATTTGCTTTAAAGCTTCAAGTTGTAAAAAAGAAAAATCACAAAAATACTGATCTCCGAGGAAAGTTCAATACGAAAAGCCTTCAATTAAATGGCAAAATCTAAAGATGCAAAGATGAAATTGACCCATAATAATAACCTTATAATTAAATATGGCGATAGAGGAGGGGAACATGCCACATACAAACTTAATAGGCATACATATAATTTGTTATTTCTAAATAACTGTGAATTCATTTACATTTTTAGTGGTTTCTTAATTTGTTTTCATCGTACTTTTTCTGTTGTAGGAAAACATACAAGTCAAAAATGACTACAAGAACTATGTGGGTAAGCAATTTTGAATTGTAACCAGTTACATGACAAAAGATGTTTTTAGATGTTTTATTTTATACGTCTAGCTGATAAACAACTAGCCGACTTATGTTCTTTTTCTTTTGTAGTGGCAAGACTTATTGTACCTACAAAAGACCAGGATCTTTCATCCGAAATAGAAAAAGAGTGGCAACAGGGAAACATCAACCCACAGCATAGTTCAATAGATGTTAATTATATTACAACTGGTAGTGTTGTGATCTGGGTCAAAGTGGATTTACTTTTGTTCCTTGATATACAGAAATTTTACTCTGCACTAGATAACTTGGTTAATGATATATTCAAGAAATATAAGAAATATGCAGTCAACTTGTCGTTATATTGTGTTCAGGTTTATGATATCGCAACAGGTATTAGAACTTATACAAATAAGAAAACAGTAAAACTTGAATATTAAAAACAAATAGGGATTACTCTTAAATATTTATTCTATCATACATTCTTTTGATGTGATTGAACTTTTTACTTTACCATTTGATAAGGGACTTTCCGTTTTTAATTTTCATTTGAGTCCAGTAATTTTGTTATTTTTACTTTTTTCATTTACTTTTTAAAAAATCATATGACTTCTAAACAAAAACTTTTTAAAATGTCTTTCTTATGCAGGTTATGTGGACAATTTAGCTGACGAATTTCACTGTGGTGAGTGTGAGCTAAAGTGTAATACACTTGATAATTTTATATCACACAAGAAGACTAGATGTATTCAGCATATATTGCCCGAGGTAAAATAAATAGCTTTTATATAATTGTATTGGGGTCTCCCTTTGTAGCTCACCGGGACCCTTTGTGCTTATGCTTATGCCATTACTTGGCGTCTGTCTTCGTTAACTATTTCAAAACATCTTCTCTTCTTCAACCACTAGGCCAAATACCTTAAAACTTTAACTAACTGTTCCTTAAAGTATATAGTCTATGAATTGCATCCGAAGTTTTATCCTTAGATAAACATGGCCGCCATGTCTAAAAATTTAACATAGGGGTCAAATGCAGCTTCTGGCTAATATCTCAAAAAGACAGCTTTTAGAGCAAATATGACCCGGGGTAAAATTGTTCAATTTATCTTGATCTATCAGCCCTGCAATTTTCAGACAATCGAACAATCCATTGTTGGATTGCTGCCCCTAAATTGCTAGTTTTAAGAAAATATTGCAGTTTTGTGTTATTATCTTGAATAATTTTATAGATAGATATAAACTGCAGACAGCAATAATGTTCAGCAAAGTAAGATACACAAACAAATTTCAATGACTAAAATTGTCAATTGATCCCTAAAGGAGTTATTGCCCTTTAAAGACAATGTTACTCAATTTGTTCATTTAGTTTGCTAACATCTAAAAATCTTATGCTAATTTATCAGATACTGAAGCATTCAGAGCAATCTGACATGGGGTAAATTTGTTCAAAAGGATAAGATCTACCAGCCCTGAAATATTAAGACAAACAGAACAACCCTTTGTTGGGTTGCTGCCACAAAATTTGATTTTTTTAAGGAAATTTTGCATTTTTTTTAATTTTTATCTTGAATACTATTGAGGATTAAGATCAACTGTAAACAGCAAATATGTTCAGCAATGTTAGATCTACAATTTTTTTTATAGGAGCAAACAGTCAAATAGACCCCTTAAGGAGTTATCGAACTCTTAGGAAAATTTTACACAACTTCTTTATGTTTTTTTAACTTTAAAAATCTTCTCAAATTAATCTAGTATACATTTTGTATTTTATTAATTTTACGTCAAGAAATGAATTTAATAATAGTACGGGATCACATGTATTTGTTTTGGTAAAACACGTGTGTTTGTTTATTGTTTACATCAACCCGTGTTTTAGCACTAGTAACCCGAACTTAGCTTTAACGGACAAAAACGTATTAAAGCTATTTAAATGAGATTAATCGTCATTTGATAAAGATTGACAAAAATTAAAAATTATATTTAATTCATTTCAATTCATATCAATTCATTTTAACGCCAGTCAAATAGATTTCTCTGCGGTCAATCAATTGAAATCAAGATGGTGGTAAGATGCGTCAAACTAATATGCCACGCCCCCGTTAAACTATTTATAACAGGCATTAATTCGTTTTAAACATTGATGAGACCCGAGCTTTGTACAGGTAAATCACTCAAGCAAAACGACTTCGATGTATCAATCGATGTATCCATTGTTATGTGTATCAAACTTTATCATGTACATGTAAAAGGAATTTAAAAAAAAACATTAAAATATGTATGCACGCGCGGTTTAAAAATGCGGAACGTGTGAACCTGTTGAAAATAAAATAGTTAGATGTATAACATAAGTTGAATTTGCTCAAATGCACTAGATCTTTGCCACGTGCTATGAAAACTCGTGGCATGTAAGTAACGTGTGGTCCCTTGCAACTATTAACGAAACTCTATGTATTACTGTTTATTTACCGTTTCTCTTTTTTCTGTTTTACTATATTGTACTCGTAAATTAAATGTACACACAGAAAACTACACAGAAATTAATTATCGTGTACATAATTTAACATCCATGTATCTAATATTTTCGGTAAATAACAAATATTCATTCCCAAGCAGTATATTGATATATGGAAAAGCTTGAAATGAAAAACAATGTTTTGTTGAATAATGAAATTGAACAGTTAGTCTTGCTCAAAATTCTAAACGAAGTAGCAGCTCAATGAACTTTTAAAACTGAGTATTACCGGTCACTGGCGCAAACCGGGCGTTAATTGTGAAAAAGAAGCAAATATCAAACAAAAACATTGTGCTTACGATTCTGTAAAGGGATTATTGTGCTGTCATGCACCGTGACGTACTTGCAATAAATGAACATGTACTCTGTATATCTATAATACTAAAATTACGAGGTCCAATTTGTCAGCCGTCATCAGGTAAACACGATGAATCAAAGAATTCAACTTTATATATAACTTATATAGTACAATGCTGTTGATTAAAAATTACACCACTCCATACCCTTTTGTTTTCCACATAATTAATATTGCCAATAATTAAGAAGTTCCGGATCGAATCCGAATCCGATACCGATACGAATAGTATATTCACCTGTTACCTATTACCTTATCTGTACGTTCCGCATGTGATAGGCGCACCACCAAATGCTGTATTTAGGATTTTGCTACATTGTATATACACGGGTCGTAATCACAGGGTCGACACTACTGAATTCAATCATTCTCACATTGTTCCCGATTGTAGTATTTTAATCAGTATGACTTTCTAAGATGACAATACGAAGAATAAAAATCTGAACTTAAAATAAGGCGTATAGTTACAGCATGAACAGTTTTCAATTTGTTAGCCGGACTATGATGACGTAAAATAGCGAATCAAAGAATCATCAACTTTTATTTATAACTCATAAAAGACAATGCTGTTGATTAAAAAATACTCCTTTCCAGGCCCTTTTGTTTTCCAAATCAAATTAGTAATACCAATAATTGATAAGTTCCAGGTCGACGGGTTCAAACAGAAAGATGTTGAAAGAAGAAAAAACTGTGTATCTTATAATCGGCATGACTTTATCAGATGACAATACCAATACTAAAATAAGGCTTACGCATGGTTATATTCTTTAATTCAGTCACAGACCCGCGATATCACGGGTGTGTTCTAGTATGAGATAAATATTAGTCTGCAATTACGATGGGTAGGTTGATTTAAGTTTAACGACCTAGACTGGCTATAAGTCGGCATTCTCGTACGTCTTTTAATGCATTTAAAATAAAACATATATTTACGTTTGGGGCATTTAATATAAGTCTATATACCAATTTGAAATGAACATAAACATTGTTCAAAAACAAAAACTTAAAAGTAACAATTCTGCATTGTTGCTATCGTATAATTTTATTAACTATATTTTAGCGGAAATTTCTAAGTCTAAACTAATTGACGTATAAATAAAATATTTCATCTATGTGCTCTCGTTGAAGTTTGCGTTACATAGTAAAATGAATTTCATTGGTCGGAACGTTTGCAAACTTTCGATCCAAGTGTCCTCATCGTAGTCCGCGTTCATGTTTTAAATCAATACACAATATGAAGTCCATCATGGAAAAAATCAATTTTAGACTCTACCATGTCCGTGTAAACAAATAGAATTTAGAAAAATACAAATTTTACGATTCTTCCAACACAACAAAAGTATCTATCTGTTTCGTCGATGAAAAATTATTACTTTTTATATATGAACCAGGATTTGTATACTATGCAATTTATTTCTCGAGAAAATAAATTTGATTTATTCACTTAAATCATTAATTGATCAACTTGAACTTTGAAAAAGTTACATTGATATATCTTTTCGCATCCTTTAAGTTAACGTAATTAAATAAAAAAAAACTAAATGAAATTAAATGTATTATTTAATTCAGATTCTTTATTTCTTATAAAACCAAGTTAACGGCACAAAGAAAGATAATTTTACATATAATAACATACAGATGTTGCGCATGACAAGTTTGCACAAAACAATCTACAAGAATGAGAGATTGGTGATCAACCTGGAGAACATACTTCTATATTGATAATTCTGATTTTTGGAAATAAATAAAGTGCCGAATTTTTAAAACATTTACTCGGTTTACATAGTAAGGTTTAAAAAAAGCTCTTTTACTTTCTGTTAGAGCTGTACAGTTTAGAATATAGTGAAAATCTCTTGAGAGTTACAAAGTACACAGTATCTTTCCTGTCTAATAATTTTACGCCATCTACCGGTTTCTATAGGCAACCGATGCTTACCAGTTCTAAACCTACATAACGTTCTTTTATCTTTTTAAGGTAACAAGTCTACATATTCATCAAATTCAAAGCTTTCTTTCAACAGTTTGTAACATAATTCTTTTGTAGAATTTCACATTTCTTATTTCTAAGTCTACTGAAACTGGTTAAGAAAATCATTGTTTAATGCTCAACTTTAACCGTTTTGGATTAGTTTAAACATATTTATTTATAGTGGATTGGGAAACAAGTTTTGCAACTTATATTAATCCCTTTCCACTTTGCGGGTGCGAGTGCTGCCTTGTAGCGGCATTAGCCTACTCTTTTTCGAAATCTACAAGGGTGTCTTTAACGTGCAAGAGATATGGCTCTCTCTTAACACGGGTCAGCCATTTATCGTCCCCTTCCGACGGACTATCATCGTTTCCTCAAGACCATACTCGCAAATGGTGTCAAGGGAGAGCCGAAAATTGAGTTCCTGAAATTTTCATCCCAGATGGGAATCGAACCAGGAACCTTTGTGCTAGTAGTCCGTTTTGGATTGAAACCATAGATACTCTGATTGAACCAAATATTTGAAAATCCATATTTATTCAAGATATTTTTTATACAAATCAACCATTCGAAAGTAAATCCACCATCTACGTTGAGTTTATAAATATATCTTTATAGAATATTTGTCAATTTACTATCGAAACTGTTAGACCAAAAAACTACCATACGGTATTCCACATTATTGGCAAGCATACCACATCTTCTTATATTCATTTGTTAATTGATGAAGATCTTTACCAAGCCTTCATAAATAAATGATTTTGAAAATATACTTATTGATAACTATACAACTTTTAATTCTAAATAATTTAGTTTTTTCTAACATAGAATTATTATCAGCAGAGACATATACACACTAATTCTAAACTCGTTTAAAAACAGACACATTATTATTGTCATATGTATATGTAATATGTGTTTTTATTTTAAAAAAAAAACTGTGAAGATCTACCACTACTGTTGTCGGCTTTAGAGATCGGCTAACACCAGCTGTTCTCTCGTGCTTTGAATGAACAAATTCAAACCAAAACATGTACATAAAATGCATATTTTTAATCACAACCTGTATATCTATAGACAATCTTAAATTGTTATTACATATTTTTATGAATTTGATTAAATCTTTGTCGATCAGGCATGCACAGCAACATGTTTTCTTTCATATTGTGACCTTATTTGAACTAAAAGAAAAAGAAGAAGAATAAGTCTGGAATTCTGGCTATCAACAAATGGAAGTTTTTAACGACCTTGACTGGCTATACAGCTCTCGCACGGTCTGTTCGGTGCCCGATGGCGATTGTTGGGCGTTTAAATAATTTTTGCCGGCATCAGTCAG
Organism: Mytilus edulis; assembly: GCF_963676685.1. Taxonomy (NCBI): domain Eukaryota; kingdom Metazoa; phylum Mollusca; class Bivalvia; order Mytilida; family Mytilidae; genus Mytilus; species Mytilus edulis. The sequence continues at coordinate 62,113,068 of NC_092357.1, read as the reverse complement.
GAACAGTTTGTGGTGGCCATTTTGGAGGTCGCCATCTTGGTTTTTTGAGTTCTTTTTGGTTTGTTTACTATTTTGTTGTTATTTCTTCACAACGGCTGCTTTCAGGGCCAGTTTGGTCAGCTTGGCAGCCCGCTTACCTCGATTATTGAGTACTGGTAGATGAGTCTTGGACGTAGTGCTAAAGATGACAGGAAGCGTTATCAGGACCAAAGCCGCGAGACAGTGAAATGAAGGTCAATCATTTAACACCTAGGATACAGCCTCGAACGTTTATCAGCATAACATTCCCCCATGATACAATGGGTTTTGGAGTGCATGCTAACGCGGGAATACGCCAACTACTACTTTTACTATATGGTGTTGGATTGGTTTCTGTCATCTAAAGTAAGTCGTTGATCATCTAACTGCAAACCCTCATCGAAGATAGCGGGTTAAGGAGAGCTAGCTCAGTACGTCCGTTCAGCTGTTATGACTGAGACGTGACCTGATTGTGATGTGATCCATTCGCGCTTAGATCTGTTCGACGGTCTAAAGATTATAGTGTGTTATCGATCTAGGTGTTGTCGTTGAGGTCCGCGTTCTAAATCCAAAGTATTTCTTTGGTCAGTAGATTTGCAATCTTTCAATCCAAGGTGTTCTCAATGGGGTCTGCGTTCATATTTCAATAGGATAAACTATATTGTAAGTTTTTATCCGAGTTAACAAAATAGAATTTAAGCTGTTTTATAAGAATATAATGGTGCCTCGCTTTTAAGGGATTGGAATTTTATAAAATAATTTTTTCTATTCATCCATATATTTTTTTTTGGCTAAAATACACTATTTGACTTTTTTTTTGTCTTAAAGGAAAATGTAGCTTTTTTTCTGTGCTGTATTAAGACCCCTATTTCAAGAATTTTGTTTTGCATGTTTACGAATGAAATTTGCAGTTATTATCCAATGTAATCCTAGGTTTGAACGTTGTTTTCAATTTAATCTGATTTAATCTTTTGACATATGTAAAATGGTTCGTCAATAGTTATATTTATGACAACTTAAAATTATCGGTAGATTTGTAAATATTGACACCTGTGTGTTTGGATTAGCATGTATAGATTAACAGGTGAAATCTTCTGATCAGGAAAGAAATTACAAATTAAAATCTTTTTTTTTAAATGAATATGTACAAGTAAATGTTAAGAGGCAAGAAGTACAGATATGCAGGTCTTCATAATACAATTCTCGCATTACAATTTCTTGCATTTTTTTATATTTCGAAGCTGTCTCTTTTGTGAATTTCTTCAACAACAACCTTTTATTTCTTACAAAATATGTTTTTAAAACTGAATGTCGCATTTTGATCTTATGTTGAAAAGAATGGTTTGTTTTAAAAAAAACTGACCCCCACCTCTTCAACAAAAAAGAAAGAAAGATTGGATTGGCATTGTCTAGTATATAATTTGCAATAAAATGCTCCTGTATTTTTATAAGATAAACTTTATTACACAATCTGGGACTTGTACAAGTATTTACATCTATAAGTCCAAGCATATGCATACAGTAATGCATGTATGTATACGCATGAGTTTCTAGCTACAATGAAGACCCATCGTAGGCCTTCGGCTTTTGTCTGCTCTTTGGTTGGGGTTTTGTCTCTTTAACACATTCCCATTCTCATATTTTTGTATTATACTCGGTATATTTTTTCCTGTTCCAAATACCATGTACATGTACATATATCAGGCTATGAAAGGATCACCATTTATGTGTAAATAAATGGGGTTTACAAAAATAAAGATGATAATGGGATAAGCACTTTAAATAGTGGGAGATATTATGGACATAAGTGTGCAAATCGTAATACAAGCATGACATTTGGTATAAAGGTTGACTAAATGATACTTATAAAAAATCCGCTGCTGGCCAGAAAAAAAATCCAATTTTTCAAGATGGCCACCACACATTTTGGAAATGGCGTCATTAAAAATTGGTAATAATTCGTTAATTATTTGAAAGGTGTGTTACATGTAAAATCCAATGTTAGAATTGATAAAAAGTAAATGATATTTCCTACATTACGACTAGACAATGCATCAATGAAACTAACGGTGACTTCCGGTTTAAAATGCCGGCAAAAAAGTAAAAAAAATCAAATTATATACTTTCAAGCAACTTCACAAGGGATGTAAATCCTTGAAAGATGTGTTATAGGTATAATCCAATGTAAGTTATGGTAAAACGTTAACAACAGTTCCTAAGTACGATAAAACAACACACAAATGAAGAAAAATAGTGCTTTCCGGTTCCAAAATTGAGGCAAAAACGTCAATTTTTTTTTAAAATTTCATCAAGTTAACAAGTGATAACACTCTTCGTTAAGTTTAAATGCCACATTTGGTTTGACAGAAAGGTTGCTTATCTTATAATTATCTAACAGTTGCCTAAACAACCCGTACAAGTAAGGCCAGAACAGTAGCATTTACAGTTACCTACACAGCTGGATTTTGCCTCCGCATTTCAAAAGTTCCTGACACGACACGAAGATGCAACGGCAGTCATAGAAGTCCATTTCGGTTTTCAAATGTCATTGATACTTTCTTTCACCAAACCCCACTGTTCATGACTTGGTACATGGACCTGTCGAATACATGAATCAGGCTGAGTCCAAACAACTCCTTCTTGATTTACTTCTCTTTTGACGTGCTCTGGAAAAGAACCTCTTGAAGACCAAATTGCATCACAATTCCGCTGCTTCCTGGCAAACAATTCACATCGTGCCTCGCTTCATACTAAAGCCAACAAAAACGTCATTTACATAGAGAACACTTTTCCATTGTTAGCCAAGATAACCTCTTCCCTTCCCTTCGATAATTCGACAAAGTGTCATATCCACTGAATGCATAAACGAAAGGAAGAGCAACTACACTAGGACCAAACGCATTTAATATGTCACGTACAAAAAGCCATCAAAAGTCTTCATTCCTTCCTGAATGCTCTTCAACTTCGTACTCTATTTGGACTTTTTAAACTTTTTTTGGATTCGAGCATCACTGATGAGTCTTTTGTAGACGAAACGCGCGTCTGGTGTATATACTAAATGTAATCCTGGTATCTATGATGCGTTTATTTCCATAACTTATCCAAAATGTGGTCTACCTAGTTTTGCGATTGCAGTTATTCTTGATACTTTTACATCTGTTTCAGTACTACCTAAAATTACATTTTACAACACTTTTCATAATCATGCCGAACATGGACATCTGCTTCTTCATGATAACAGGCGGTAGATAGGAAGTATCCTTGTTGAAATTGCAAAGAATATTTTCACTATTAGTAACATACACATTTTTATTAGTCTCTTTTAAGAAGCAATATTGTCAGCAAGAAACTAGAACAATTTCGTTTCGTTGTCACCTTCACAGAGAAAACTACTCCAAACCATTGGAGTTCTACCAGAACCAACACGTTTCCATATGACACAAAAAACCTTGCCTTTGTCTTGTCACAGCCTTAAAATTATTCATTTAGTAAACATCAAATACAAGAGTTTATGTAAGGCATTTTATGTATGTATATTATGACATCATTTGCATAATCATCAACTATTTTTGCCCAACTTTGTGACCTAGAATTAACAATTGCTGCCCAACCAACGATAACTGCGTCCGAATTTGGATTATAATTTCGAAGAATGTTGCAAGTAAACCCATTTGCAGCAATTAAATACCACTATTTCAAGAAACATCCTGAGATAAAGACGGAGGAGAAGTTTTTTTTTTTGTTGGATAAAGAAAATATTCCAAGTAAAACTGTCTACTGTGACAAGAAATGAAAAGTCTAGAAAAGATAATGCAATCACTCTTAAGGTTCTCTAGCTTTTTCTTTGACAAAGACGTTTCCAGTTTTATCTTGCAGCCAAAATAAGAAGTTGTTATTTTTAATTTGGTTATAAAAAGCATGTTCTCTTTCATTTGCATTTGCTTCAAAAGATCTTCGTATTGTTTGGACCAAAATTTGTCGTATTTATTTACATATCTTACATGTTCAACAATTTCCTAAATGGAGTATTTTTTTTTTAAATCTGACGACTCTTCTAGAAATGAATTTGCATCACTTTACAAAGTCGGTAAAGCTGTTTAAAGAGATCGGTTTGTGTTTTCGCAGAGTCTTCATTAGGTCGTTCATCTGTTATCGAATGACCCAAACCACAAGATCTTTCAAATTCATCTTCTAGTATACTGACCCTTGGTCCAGCTACCATCCATTTGTCTAAATTGGATCTTCAGTTAATTCTATGGCACCAACATTCCCCTTCACAGTTGCATTATACTGCTTTTGTGCCTGATTAATTGTTTTATTAGAAAGAAATGTGCTGTTCTTACGTACAGTGAAATTATCATTTTCAAATTCCATTGCCACCTATGAGTGATGTTCGGAAATGAAGTCATATCTTGGTAATGGTCGGTAACGATCGAATATAAGTTACACGATCAAGACCTAAAACATCACGCTATCATGCTTTATATGGACTGTTTGTAAAGTACGAACTCTCCCTCATGAAATGAGCATAATATAAAAATCAGAGGAAGGTCTTAATTTATAATTGAACGCCAGGAATGAAACTGTGGTCAAGATGACTCTATGCACCAGTCTTTCAAATCATTGAACTCACAGAGTCATGGCATAATTATAAATTTTCAGTTTAGCTTTCATAATCCGAAATTATCAGTTCAAGCAAAATATATGCAGTTGTCTGGTGCGCCTGTCTAGTCTAAGGTACATTTGACCATACATACAAAGAATCTACCGTTCTTGTATTGCAGTAAATTTGAAAAAAAAACTGTTTTGAAACAGACACACATCTATCTATGATAATAGATACGAAAAAGATATATAAAGGTCGACCTCTCATGAGGGTTTATCTGGGATTATTCCCGAAAGAACCCGAAACTTTGCATATTAAATTCTAAAGAATTAAACAATAAAAAGTACGTAATGTCAGGTCAGAAATAGTGATGCTATACCATGAATAAGGGAAGTTATGGTCAATTTATAAAACTAACAAATTTGATAAGGAATGATCCAAGTTTTACATATTTTGGACAATGGCTTCATTAAGACAACATTTCCATCCCCTGTCACGCAATTATCACATAGAGTTTTATAACAAGTCAGTTCAATGTGTAATCCACCAAACATGACGATAAACTTAACTTTTCCGTAAAAATCAGGCCATTCCCTTTGAATTTGCTTAAGCATTTCCAAAAATGGATGATCTGCAGTAACAACGGATGTTTCTTCGGGATTCACTACATTTTCGCCTTATCCATCGAATACCTGATAATTGCCTGGTTGTGCTTACGAATCGCTCTTAATGTCTATGAATAGTTTGCACATTCGCCAAAGTGTTAAACACATGTGTATCATAACCTTGAAAAATGTTATTAAACCAACTCATAATATTATAAGAAATCCAAAAACACTAAATATATGGTAATTAGTTCAAATGATTTTGAAAGAATTTTGTAACATTTTCGCGCATGCGCAAATACTGGATATGTCAAATATTCATTTTTAATAAATATGTGATGAAAGGAAGGTAGGCGCCAAACCTGATAATTGTATTCTACTAAAAGAAGTTCAAAAAAAGTTTTTTCAAACTGAAGAAAACAGCCATTGTAAAAAATGGCCGTGGCCATCTTGAAATTTATTTTTTTTTAATGGCCAGCAGTTATTTCTTAGAGAATATATAGTAAGGATGCTTTGTGGTAATTTTCATGTTTGTATCATCATTTGCACAATTCCCTCGATTTTGCTTGCTAATATCTTCCACTAAAATAACAAAATAAAGAAATGAAATATATAAAGAATAGATTAAATGATCCATGGTTGTTTAACGCCCAGTTACAAATATTCCATGCATGTTTAGGACGAATAAAGTAGGCATAATGATAAAGAATAAAGTGGCATGGTGATTTTTTAAATGAAATAGATCTATTGAAACTATCATCTGACACCCCTCCCCTATAACTAAATTCACTCCCATATAAACATTTCTGAATTTAATAAACAATTTCGTTTACTGGTGACCCCCACCCCACCCCTGGACATTAAGATTTTGTATCCGCCCCTGCTTATTGTCATCTGTTTTAATATCTTTTTCACGATATTTTTTTATGAACCTTGCTAACTATTCTACAATTCGCTACTTCTCCATTTCTTGTACAGCAGTGTGTTGATTTGCGGACAGATAAAAATTACCATTTGTTGCTTTATCATGTTTATATTTCGGTGTATAAAATGTTTGATAATGATTACTAGTGACATGTGTAAAGAAATAGGTCATATATATAGTGTATATATCTTGGAACTATTATACTTACAGTATAATAGTCCCAGATACAGACCTTCTTAAAGTTCAATCTGACCATTTTCCGTACGTTTGTCGTATTGCGTGCGTGTACCAGATGACATGTTGTGAAGCTATACTATTGACGATAAAATTCAACAACAATCTTTTTTTTCATACAAGATATGTTTTTAGAACTGAATGTCGCATTTTGTTCTTATGTTGAAAAGAAACCAACAAATATTTGTTTTAAAAATCCTGACACTCTCCCCCTCCATCTGTTTGTATGCCCCACCTACGATAGTAGATGGGTGTTATATTTTTCTGGTCTGTGCGTCCGTTCGTCTGTTCGTCCGTTTGTGTGTATGTTCGTCCGTCTGTTCGTCCGTCCGTTGGTATCACTTCGGGTTAAAGTGTTTGGTCAAGGTAGATTTTGATGAAGTGGAAGTTCAATCAACTTGAAACTTGCTACACATGTTTCCTATGATATGATCTTTCTAATTTTAATGCCAAATTAGAGTTTTTATTCCAAGTTCATGGTCCATTTAACATAGACAATGATAGAGCGGTTGGGGCATCCGTGTACTATGGACACATTCTTGTTCGTCCATTTGATGAGTTAAGCCTATTTCAACGGATTTGTATAGTTCGTTCTTATGCTGTACTGTTATACCACTGTCCCAGATTCGGGGGAGAGTAGGGATCCCGCTAACATGTTTAACCCGTCACATTATTTATGTATGTGTCTTTCCCAAGTCAGGAGCCTGTAATTCAGTGGTTGTCGTTTGTTTATGTGTTACATATTTGTTTTTCGTTCATTTTCATATATAAATAAGACCGTTAGTTTATCTCGTTTGAATTGTTTTACGTTGTCATATCGGGGCCTTTACTTACTGACTATGCGATATGGGATCTGTTCATTGATGAAGGCCGTACGGTGACCTTTAGTTGTTAATGTCTGTGTCATTTTGGTCTATTGTAGACAGTTGTCTCATTTGCAATCATACCACATCATCTTTTTTTATATTCATGCCCTTTTAAAATGCCCATTATAGACATATCATATATATATATTTTCAATAACGACAATGTTCATGAATGTTGCTGCAAAAACATCAACAATATTTAATTGAAAAGAAACGGCATTTTTTTTCACTAGTTCTTAAAAAAAATTGTTTTATTACATTTAGTATACGAACAATGTAAATGAGTAAACATTTGTTTATATTTATATATTGTGTCTAATACGTCTTTCGTTTATCTTTTTGGAGATTGATGCATACAATGCAAACGTTTAAACGATTTGTTTATTTCTGTGCATCTCATTTTATGTTTGTTTGTGGGGAGACTTAAAAATAATAATAATAATAAAATATTGAATCTAAAAATATTCAGAAACTATAAACTTTACTTAAATTTATACTTGAGTCAGAAAATTAAAACCAACAGTGTCAGAATTAAATTTCTGAGCTGACAAATGTTTTACACTCAGCGGGCATACATTACAATTGACGTTCTATATAGCACAAATCGCAATATACATGTACACATATTTTGGACATCTTATCAGTAATCTCTCCAATGTTGAAATATATGTATTATACTTATTCGGACTAATTCATATTCTACTAAGGTTTTTTCAATCATTTCAGTTTGATAAATACCATTAAAAATAACATCTTTGTCTCAGTCTCCTAAATGAGGACATTCGATTGGTAAAATACAATAAACAAGGTTGTGGGGTTAATGTGGATTACGGATTAAGATGTTAGATGCCAAACTTTAATTAACAAACTGAGGCAAATTTTACACGAATATGTATTTTCTCTTCAACAGTGTTTTTATTCCAAGTTCTTTATTTTCATTTAAAATAGACTAAATACGTTTGGACAAATTAAATAAAAATAAACATTATATTATGGGACTCTGAAATAAATACACAAAAGGCATGTATTATCAAAAATATATTTAGATAGTAGAAATATAATTTGACCAAAGATTTCATATATATGTTTGACCTTTGACCTCAAGCATCAGCATGGTATTCATGAATATACATATTTTGTTTGCCAAAATTTCAATTTACCATTATGAATACTTGAAGACTTAATAACATACCTACCACAGCACAAATTACGCAAAAGATTTCAAAACGTAGGCCACACCAATTTGATTCCTTGTTCGACGGACCCGCCCGCACCTTTTTTTTCACCATGCTACTGTGATATCGTGACACCAAATCGCCTGCACTGCAGCCGTCCCACTAGACCACACGACCACCTGGGCTAACTCAGGCGATTTGGTGTCACGATATCACAGTAGCATGGGTTCGAATCCCGGCGAGGGAAGAACCAAAAATTTGCGAAAGCAAATTTACAGATCTAACATTGTTGGGTTGATGTTTAGACGAGTTGTATATACATTATGTATACAGCCATGTATCACCATCATTGATGGCGATCCGATGGATACATCTGTTGTAGGGTTGTCACTGACTCAGACGTACTTATGAATATAATTATTTTCTGTGACTGTATCTTACATTAATTTGTAGGATCCTTTACTATAGATAATTTAGCTGATCTGTAACAATAACATCTGCATGCCTTATATATCATGTACTGTAGTACGCCGCTGGATTAAAACCGACGTGGAAAGGTAACATATGGCCAGCGAAAGCTCTTTTTTGAGAGCCCAGGTGGTCGTGTGGTCTAGCGGGACGGCTGCAGTGCAGGCGATTTGGTGTCACGATATCACAGTAGCATGGGTTCGAATCCCGGCGAGGGAAGAACCAAAAATTTGCGAAAGCAAATTTACAGATCTAACATTGTTGGGTTGATGTTTAGACGAGTTGTATATACATTATGTACACAGCCATGTATCACCATCATTGATGGCGATCCGATGGATACATCTGTTGTAGGGTTGTCACTGACTCAGACGTACTTATGAATATAATTATTTTCTGTGACTGTATCTTACATTAATTTGTAGGATCCTTTACTATAGATAATTTAGCTGATCTGTAACAATAACATCTGCATGCCTTATATATCATGTACTGTAGTACGCCGCTAGATTAAAACCGACGTGGAAAGGTAACATATGGCCAGCGAAAGCTCTTTTTTTGAGAGCCCAGGTGGTCGTGTGGTCTAGCGGGACGGCTGCAGTGCAGGCGATTTGGTGTCACGATATCACAGTAGCATGGGTTCGAATCCCGGCGAGGGAAGAACCAAAAATTTGCGAAGGCAAATTTACAGATCTAACATTGTTGGGTTGATGTTTAGACGAGTTGTATATACATTATGTACACAGCCATGTATCACCATCATTGATGGCGATCCGATGGATACATCTGTTGTAGGGTTGTCACTGACTCAGACGTACTTATATATATATATATATATATATATAAGTCTATAAAAAGGAACAACCAGCAAATTTACTATGTACCGGATCGTCTAGAATAGGCGATACTATGCAGATAAGGAAAAAATTATATCAGTCTAAAGATTTGCACAACGGTACTGATATATATATATATAGAATACCTGTAATGTTTAAAATGTATTCCATTGGGCAATATTTTGTCGCATTGCGTCTTTAAAACAGGTATTCTAGTTATCGTATGATTTTGGCTCGTGTTTCTCGTGCTTGTTTGATATAAATTAAATGGAATTTATAATGTAATTATTCGAAGTTCTGCCTTACGCTGGTTAGCATACGCCGTACTATTGCATTGCCTGTATTAACACCATGACAGACCAACGTTCCTAAGACGAACACGAATTGTTACTACATGAGTCATCAACTCCTTCAGTTCTTATAGTGGAAGATATTAGCAAGCAAAATCGAGGGAATCGTGCAAATGATGATACAAACATGAAAATTACCACAAAGCATCATTACTATATATTCTTAAAGAAATAACTGCTGGCCATTAAAAAAAATATTTTTTTCAAGATGGCCACGGCATTTTCTACAATGGCTGTTTTCCTCAGTTTGAAAAAAAACACATTTTTCTGGAAAACTTTTTTTTAAATTGTTTTAGTAGAATACAATTATCAGGTTTGGTGCCTACCTTCCTTTCATCACATATTTATTAAAAATGAATATTTGACATATCCAATATTTGCGCATGCGCGAAAATGTTACAAAATTCTTTCAAAAACATTTGAAATAATTACCATGTGCAAACTATTCATAGACATTAAGAGCGATTCGTAAGCACAACCAGGCAATTATCAGGTATTCGATGGATAAGGCGAAAATGTGGTGAATCCCGAAGAAACATCAGTTGTTACTGCAGATCATCCATTTTTGGAAATGCTTAATCAAATTCAAAGGGAATGGCCTGATTTTTACGGAAAAGTTAAGTTTATCGTCATGTTTGGTGGATTGCACATTGAACTGACTTGTTATAAAACTCTATGTGATAATTGCGTGACAGGGGATGGAAATGTTGTCTTACTGAAGCCATTGTCCCTAATATGTCAAACTTGGATCATTCCTTTTTGTTAGGTTTATAAGATGACCATAACTTCCCTTATTCATGGTATAGCATCACTATTTCTGACCTGACACTACGTACTTTTTATTGTTTAATTCTTTAGAATTTAATATGCAAAGTTTCGGGTTCTTTCGGGAATAATCCCAGATAAATCCTCATGAGAGGTCGACCTTTATATATTTTTTTTTCGTATCTTGTATCATAGATAGATGTGTGTCTGTTCCAAAGCATTTTTTTTCAAATTTACTGCAATACAAGAACGGCAGATAGACAGGCGCACCAGACAACTGCATGTATTTTGCTTGAACTGATAATTTCGGATTATGAAAGCTAAACTGAAAATTTATAATTATGTCATGACTCTGTGACGTTCAATGATTTAAAAGACTGGTGCATAAAGTCATCTTGATCACAGTTTCATTCCTGGCGTTCAATTATAAATTAAGAACTTCTTCTGATTTTAATATTATGCTCATTTCGTGAGGGAGAGTTCGTACTTTACAAACAGTCCATATAAAGCATGATAGCGTGTTGTTTTAGGTCTTGATCGTGTAACTTATATTCGATCGTTACCCAACATTACCAAGATATGACTTCACTTCCCGAACATCACCCATAGGTGGCAATGGAATTTGAAAATTATAATTTCACTGTACGTTAGAACAGCACATTTCTTTCTAATAAAACAATTGATCAGGCACAAAAGCAGTATAATGCAATTGTGAAGGGCAATGTTGGTGCCATAGAATTAACTGAAGATCCAATTTAGACAAATGGATGGTAGCTGGACCAGGGTTTCCGCTGGCGGTCGCCATTTTCGCAATTTGCGAAAAAATAATAATTCTGGCGATTAAAATTCGTCATTGGCGAAAGAATTTGGCGAAAGAAATATATATAACGATCAATCTCATTAAAATCCGATGTTCTGATACGCTACCCTAGCGATCAGAACATCGGATTTTAATGAGATTGTATAACGATTTATTTTCAGCCATCTTGTTTATTTACTTTTTTCGGGTTTCTCGGACTTTATCTATCAGACAATACTCGGAATTTACCTTGAACTCGTTAAGATTTTGACAGAAAATAAATAATCAGCTGATTGCATTCATAGCTATCGACATCAAAGGACTAATTAATAAAGGTGTTAATTATATGATATGACAAATTATGGTTAAATGGCTTCTGTCATATGTCACAAAAGGGATTTATTAACCACTTTGCGACGCACGTGTTTGAAACAAAATTTTTACGCTTCCTCTCCTTCTTTTAATGATAGTCCAGAAAAGAAAATTGTTGTTATGACGAAAAATGTCCATAAGCAAGAAAGGTCTCCGATTTTAAACTTTGTCATTTAACTTTCATATAGATCATTGATTTGAGTGGGTACTTCAAAGTCGTTTTAGTTACACACGTCTATCAAGCATTTAGTTTTACTTATTTACGATGGTCTAGAAAAGAAAACTGTCGTTTTGAAGGAATTTATTAAAAAAGGTTGGCATGAGAGTAACCTTTCAATGTAATGACTACACCTTACACGAGGGATCAATGATGCTTAGTTTTGTTTAAAAACCAGTTCTTGTTTATATAATTAGTGGGGGGTGGGGTGGAAAAAAGGAAAATTTTAAAAGAAAAATGTATTTGTGTTACTTGGCGAAAAAAAATAAAAAGGTGGCGAAAAATATATTGTTTTGGCGAAAGGGGTGGCGAAAAAAATAATTGACCCAGGGGAAACCCTGAGCTGGACCAAGGGTCAGTATACTAGAAGATGAATTTGAAAGATCTTGTGGTTTGGTTCATTCGATAACAGATGAACGACCTAATGAAGACTCTGCGAAAACACAAACCGATTTCTTTAAACAGCTTTCAAGACTTAGTAAAGTGATGAACTAGTTTGCAAACTCATTTCTAGAAGAGTCGTCAGATTTGTAAAAAAAAAATTCTCCATTCAGGAAATTGTTGAACATGTAAGATATGTAAATAAATACGACAAATTTTGGTCCAAACAATACGAAGATCTTTTGAAGCAAATGCAAATGAAAGGGAACATGCTTTTTATAACCAAATTAAAAATAACAACTTCTTATTTTGGCTGCAAGATAAAACTGGAAACGTTTTTGTCAAAGACAAAGCTAGAGAACCTTAAAAGTGATTGCATTATCTTTTCTAGACTTTTCATTTCTTGTCATAGTAGACAGTTTTACTTGGAATAATTCTTTATCCATAAAAAAACAAACTCCTCCTCCGTCTTTATCTCAGGATGTTTCTTGAAATAGTGGTATTTAATTGCTGCAAATGGGTTTACTTGAAACATTCTTCGAATTTCTAATCCAAATTCGGACGCAGTTATCGTTGGTTTGGCAGCAATGGTTAATTCTAGGTCACAAAGTTGGGCAAAAATAGTTGATGATTATGCAAATGATGTCATAATATACATACATAAAATGCCTTACATAAAGTCTTGTATTTGAAGTTTACTAAATGAATAATTTTAAGGCTGTGACAAGACAAAGGCAAGGTTTTTGTGTCATATGGAAACGTGTTGGTTCTGGTAGAACTCCAATGGTTTGGTGTAGTTTTCTTTGTGAAGGTGACTACGAAACGAAATTGTTCTAGTTTCTTGCTGACAATATTGCTTCTTGAAAGAGACTGATAAAAATGTGTATGTTACTCATGGTGAAAATATTCTTTGCAATTTCAATAAGGATACTTCCGATCTACCGCCTGTAATCATGAAGAAGCAGGTACACGATCGTTTGTCCATGTTCGGCATGATTATGAAAAGTGTTGTAAAATGTAATTTTAGGTAGTACTGAAACAGATGTAATAGTATCAAGAATAACTGCAATCGCAAAACTAGGTAGACCACATTTTGAATAAGTTATGGAAATAAACGCATCATAGATACCAGGACTACATTTAGTATATACACCAGACGCGCGTTTCGTCTACAAAAGACTCATCAGTGACACTCGAATCCAAAAAAGTTTAAAAAGGCCAAATAAAGTACGAAGTTGAAGGGCATTCAGGAAGGAATAAAGACTTTTGATGGCTTTCTGGACGTGACATATTAAATGCGTTTGTCCTAGTTTAGTTGCTCTTCCTTTCGTCCATGCATTCAGTGGATATGACACTTTGTCGAATTGTCGAAGGGAAGGGAAGAGGTAATCTTGGCTAACAAAGGAAAAGTGTTCTCTATGTAAAGGACGTTTTTGTTGGCTTTAGTATGAAGCGAGGCACGATGTGAATTGTTTGCCAGGAAGCAGCGGCATTGTGATGCAGTTCGGTCTACAAGAGGTTCTTTTTTAGAGCACGTCAAAAGGGAAGTAAATCAAGAAGGAGTTGTTTGGACTCAGCCTGGTTCATGTATTCGACAGGTCCATGTACCAAGTCATGAACACTGGGGTTTGGTGAAAGAAAGTATCAATGACATTTGGAAACAGAAATGGACTTCTGTGACTGCCGTTGCATCTTCGTGTCAGGAACTTTTGAGACCTTTTGAAATGCGGAGGCAAAAATCCAGCTGTGTAGGTAACTGTAAATGCAACTGTTCTGGCCTAACTTGTACGGGTTGTTTAGGCAACTGTTCAATAATTATAAGATAAGCAACCTGTCTGTCAAACCAAATGTGGCATTTAAGCTTAACAAAGAGTGTTATCACTTGTTAACTTGATGGAATTTTTAAAAATATTTTTTTTAGTATTTGCCTCAATTTTAAAACCGGAAAGCACTATTTTTCTTCATTTATGTGTTGTTTTATCGTACTTAGGAACTGTTGTTCACGTTTTACCATAGTTTACATCAGATTATACCTATAACACATCTTTCAAGGGTTTACATCCCTTGTCAAGTTGCTTGAAAGTATATAATTTAAATTTTTTGACTTTTTTGCCGGCATTTGAAACCAGAAGTCACCTTTAGTTTCATTGATGTATTGTCTAGTCGTAATTTAAGAAATATCATTTACTTTTTATGAATTCTAACATTGAATTTTACATGTAACACCTTTCAAATGATTAACGAATTATTACCAATTTTTAATGACGCCATTTCCAAAATATGTGGTGGCCATCTTGAAACATTGTGGTTTTTTTCTGGTCAGCAACGGATTTTTTATAAGTTTCATTTAGTCCATCTTTATACCAAATGTCATACTTGTATCACGATTTGTACAATTATGTCCATAATATCTCCCACTATTGACAGAAAAGCTGCACTTTCTAGTTTGCCAGTACCAGTACCGTCAACAGCAACCCAACAAAGAGCACCACAGCCACATATAAGTGACAGCACCTTTCAACTGTTTACGTTGTACTTCGATTCTACGATTTCAGCACTGAAGAACGAGTAAGTGTCGGGGAACAACTCCCTAGCCACTAAGTTGAAAAGGGAAGCGTCGGTGAAACTAAAGAGTGAAGGTAACCAAATCCAATTAACTTCCAATTCCGAAGTCCTTGCTGACCTACATAAGCTGCAAAAACGTCTTTTGCAAGAAGATTTCGTTTCTATCTATTCAATTTCTGGACTTATCTTAAAGTTGAATAAAAGAAATAAGCTCATCAGAATAGCCGATAAATCTCATGCTGGTTGGACTACAGTACGTGAGTACGAGAGAGACGAAATAGCATCAGATTCAGATGACGGGAAAAGACTACGTCAAGCTGATAGCAGAGCACTCAAAACCATAAAGGAGAAGAAGAGTCGTACAAAACCTTACACTAAGCCTTCATCTATTGTTTCAAGACCTCCCACTAATACTACAGATATGTCCCATCAACAGAAAAAACAGCCCTTTTGGAGGAACAGTCGCCATGAGGCGACTTCCTATGACATGTGTTATGAATGCCACCAGTTTGGTCACTGGAGGACAAACTGTCCAAATAGAAGCAGCAAGCAATTTACAACAAGAAACAACACAGCCACATAAGATTAAAGATAAGTATCTTAATTTAGTAGATGGATATTTGTTGCATGGGCACATGAATATATTTTTCGAACATGTTAAGTATTTTGATAAAGTTGATTTTCCAAATTGGCCAAAGGCGTCAAAAGTAGTGCATCGAAAAATGTAGCATTTTGGGAGCACATTGGAGCAAGCAAATTTATTATTGATACTATAAAATCAGGGTATACGATTCCTTTGTGAGTTTACAACCCCCTAATTCCGCAATAATAAATCTGCAGTTGATAATACTGATTGTTGTAAACGAAACTGTTCTCGAAAACAAATGCGTACACGAGGTACCATTCCAATCTTTTGAAGTAAATCCATTTAAGTGTTGCCATTCAAAAGTCAGGGAAAAGAGATTGATATTAGATCTATCTGAACTGAATTTATACGTCTTGAAAATAATTAAAATTCGAAGATTTTTTTTAGAAAGATATATACCTAATAAAATTTGATTTAAGATCTGGATATTTTCATTAGGATATCTGCAAAGAGCAACATACATATTAAGGGTTCTCTTGAAACGGAAAGTTTTATTGTTTTTCAGTTTTAGCTTTTGGTTTAAGTAAAACGCCTTACATTTTGTAAATTTTTTTACAAAATGTTTACGACCTATGATTAAAAACTGGCGTGAAAATGGTGTAGATATAGTGCTTTATCTAGATGATGGTTTAAGTATGTCAGAAGGTTATTCAGAATGTCAAAATATATCTGAATTCATAAACATGTAAAGTCCTCTTTGAAATTAGCTGGGTTTTAGATAAATGAACAAAAATCTATCTTTGATCCAGTTCAACGTTTGGAATGGCTCGGATTAATTCTGGATTCGGTAAACTTTAGTTTAGAAGTGTCCGAACGTAGATTAAATGATGCAAAAAAATTGCTTGACAAAATTTCCCATTATAAGTGCTCGTCAGTTAGCACAGTTCACAGGTAGAATTATGTCTAAGTCCCCAGTAATGGGGAATGTCACTAGCCGGGTGACGAGGCATTTATATTTTGCAATTGAGAACAGAAAGTAATGGGATAGTATATTTGATATTGTTTACACTGAGTGTGTATTAGCAGAGTTGAAATTTTGGTCAGACAGTTTGGCAAATCATAATCATAAGAAATTTGTGAATGACACCTTACCGAACATAGTGGTGTATTCAGATGCTAGTAATGTAGCCACAAGTGCTTTACTGTAGAAGTGAATGAAGAAAAAGTTTTTCATTCCACATGGAGCGAATATGAGAAAAACATGAGTTCGAATTGGCGAGAACTAAGAGCTATTCAATTAGCATCGTATTCATTCAAAATACTAAATTGAAGCGATTTAATACAATTTTTGGAATCCCGGGAGCGAAGCTATTGATGCTTTACACAAAATTGGAAAAATGAAAAATAATTGGTTAGTCCCTCCAATTGATTTAGTTTCAAAAAGTATAAATCATTTAGTACTCTGTAAATCAGAAGGTACCCTGATAGTACCAAAATGGCCATCCTCATTGTTTCGGACTTTATTATTTAGAAAAAAAAACATGGAATTTCGTCAGTATGTATTGGAAGTCATTGATTTTCCAAGTGAGCAATGCATATTTCTTTAAGGGAACAACAAGAATTCCCTTTTTGGCTCAAAGAAATTTAATTAAGATAGTTTAGCAGGTAGGCTAAGAATAATATGTAGATAACTGATTTTGTTGTTCTGTGATAAATACATGAAACACGTTGATAATGCTATAGAATGATAGCGAGGTCTTTTTTTCGAAATATGACAAGGCTAAAGTACAAAGCAAGGTCAGAAATGATTCTATATGAAATGCCATGTATAAACTTTTTTATTTACTACTTGTTTCAACTTTTACATTTTTCAGATATTTTCAGCGTTGGTAGGTGGTCATCAGACACTCTTACACAACACCAGCACCTACAAAATTAAGCAAAGTGTCTTCCAGAGTTTTGTCTACAGTCCAGAGCTGAAAATACACGAAAGAAGTACAGGTACGCCTTTAACATTTTTTGTAGATGGTGTAATTCGTTTAATCTTAACCTTTTACCAACATCAGACTACGATGTTTCGTTATACCTGATTCATTTGTGTAAATAACACTAATCCGCATCTGTTGTTGAAGAAGCTTACTATTCAATTAGTTGGTCAAATAAACTAGCCGGATTTGCCGATCCTTGTTATTTTTTTTTGTACATCTATTACAGAGGGAGTCAATGGGTCAATCGGGCATTATATTGTAAAACTGAAAGAGCCTATTACATCTGAAATTCTGTACCAGATTGTACAAAAATACGGTAACAAATTCAGCACTTACAATCATAGAAGAATCGTAGCATACGTGTCTTACAAGTTATGCAGGATCTTTAAGATTTTCCGAACTTGTTAATTTGAAAAGATCATATATACAGTTTTATTCTATTTATCGAAACAAGTAAGACTGACCAACACAGCAAAGGCAGTAGAGTATTGATTGCGAAGACTAGTTCAATAACATGTCCGGTATCTATGTTACACACATATTTATCACAAGCTAACATGGCAATCGATTCTAATGAATTCATTTTTAGAGCAGTATCTTTTCGTAAGAAAACCAACACTTATGCTTTAAAAGGGAATGCTCCTCTATCTTATACAAGGGCGAGAGAGTTGTTGTTAGACGCTCTTGGATCTTTAGGTCTAGAACATTTTGGTCTACACAGTTTGAGAGCAGGTGGTGCGACGGCTACAGCCTCTGCTGGTATAAATGACAGGTTATTCAAGAAACATGGAAGATTGGCTTCTGAAACTGCAAAAGATGGTTATGTTCAGGAAAACATATCAAAACAATTAACAGTTTCTAAAATCCTTAGTATACGACCCCCTTTTTCTTTCTTTGCTACTTTCGAAAGTATGCTATCCTCACAAGGAGAGCTCATTTCTGATACATGTGTTAAGTTTTATTGTGCAAATAATTTATGTTCGTTTAAGTCTGGCGAATTAGAACATAAATATATTAACTAATAGTTCGGGAGCACATGTAATTGTTTTGGTAAAACACGTGTGTTTGTTTATTGTTTACATCAACACGTGTTTTTAGAATACATGTTATTTCTACAATGTATTCCATAGGACAATATTTTGTAGCATTGCGACCTAAAACAGGTATTTTAGGTATCGTATGATTTTGGCTCGTGTTTCTCGTGCTTTTTGCTTGATATCAATTAAATGGAATTTACAATGTTATTTTTCGAAGTTCTGCCTTACGCTGGTTAGCATACGCCGCACTACTGCATTGCCTGTATTAATACCCCCTCTCAACCCACTTTTAACAAGACCATCTTTTGTTTTCATTTTGAAAGTAGTGATTTAGTTACAATGATTTATTTAACTTATATTTCTTGTTTTGTAGATTGGTGAATGATTCTATTTATTATTGATGGCTGACTGTGATCGAGCCAGTATGACTGTTTTAGTGTCTCAATAATGAGAAAAAGCCGTAGTATGTTTGAACGACTTTGAAACGAACTGTTTGATTTGAATACGTTAATAAAAAGCATGCTACCCTCACAAGGAGATCTCATTTCTGATACATGTGTTGAGTTTTATTGTATAAAGAATTTATGTTCGTTTAAGTCTGACGAATTTGAACATAAACATTATAAGACACTTTGGCTAAAATGGATCATATGGGTAAAATGCATTTATCTGCTTTTGAAGAAAATATGACAGATACAATAATAGTGAAATGGCATTTTTAAGCCACTCATTACTTTATGTTGAAAAGCAAATTTTTTTTATAGATAACAAATTTAGATAGCAAAAAATATAACAGGTGAGCGTATGTATTTGGTCATGTTCTATTATTTGATTTCAGTATGAACACAAAAAAGTATTTTCAAATGTTTATCAAACTTTTACAATTTGAAGGGACACTAGTTTGTCAAAATCATGTTGATAGATTTGACTCAAATTCTCAAATTTGATTTATATCATAATACATATCCAAATTCAAATATCAATTTGAAATAAACAGTTCACAATGCACATACTAAATAAAATACATCAGCATTTCTACATGCAATCCAATTTACTATCAAGATGACCTCTGAACACGTAACACGATATACACATAGATATTGGAATTTTACAACTATGTATAGCCCTTGGATGGTGTAAACTTCCCAAAAAAAGTGGATGGTGTAATGGTGTATGGCATATGGTGCAATGGTGTAAGGTGTATGGTGCTATGTGTATGGTGTATGGTGTAAGGGGAATGGTGTAATGGTGTATGAGGAATGGTGTGATTGTGTAACTTGAGATCGGGAATGATGTGAATGAACGATGTACGAAATTTCATTGGTTGAAAACAAAGTTGGTTTTTTGGGGGTTTTTTTTCGGATTGTCAACATAAACAATATTAATCTTAATATTTGAAATTTAATTGCATTATTAGTAATTTCGGATCATGTCGATAGAATGAGGAATGGTGTATGGTGTTATGTGTAAGGTGTATGGTGCAAAGGTGTAACGTGTATGGTGTAATGGTGCAAGGTGTCTGATGTAATGGTGTATGGTGTATGGTGTATGGTGTAATGGTGTATGGTGTTAGTGTGAAGTTTACACCATACAAGGACTGTAATTTGATATTCGTAGGAATAAGGATTTTTTTAAACAAAGCAATTTGGTACTTGTGGAAATTTTTATAAAGATGCATCTTATTACTATTAACACATTTTTATATTAATCTTATAACTTTGAAAATAATCTTACTTGTAATGTTGAGAACCATTTTCTTCACAAATTTATTTCATTTTACCTGGTGCAAATTTTAATAGATTTTTACATTTTCAGAAAGCGTTTTCATCTGCATCATTCTTATCAGGTTGGATACCGCAAAATGCTGGATCCGAAAAAAATAGATCCAGCTATCTCACTGATGACAGGTTCACTGTGAATAATATCCCTGGGTCCCATGACACATCAAATTCGAAAAAACAAAATCAACGAAAAGGTAGACTGTTGCGTTTGAATCAGTTCGGTGATGTTAGTGATACAAAGGTTGAAAAATTGTCTAAATCTGACACATCAAAACAGTTTGACACATCCACTTTGCCAAAATGGGATGTTAAGAGCGAACTATATGATACGATCCTACGAACGGAAGAAACTGGTACATTAACTGCAGGTATGAATATTGGTTTTTTTTCAAATATTGAGTACTAGTAAATAATATACAAAAAAAATATTAATGACCAACAAGAAATGTATTTCGCTTTGTGTACACCCTTAGTAATATTAATAAAATTTGACATGTTTGAGTAGACATTTTTCGAATTATTGACTTTTTTATGAGTTGTATGACATTGTTGACAAATGGTAGGTTTATATTTCACTACAAAAGAACAATGTTAAATTCATTCAATCAAGGACAATAAGAACTCACACTTCTTCATTACATTGGCCATACAGTGCATATTATATTACTCATCAGTATATGATGAATAAGTATAGTTTAGTGAAAACTACTAAGAGCTCTTTAAGACACATTATCTATATTTTTATAAGACAGAAAAATATAAGCAATGTTTCCTCCTTTCAAAAAAAAGATAGGTATATAGGTAAAAAGACTTGTTTTCCCCCCGCCATAACACATTTGGTTGGAAAATTGCATTTCAATTTGTTTCCACATTCTAAATTAATATTACCTCATTCAAATGATATAAAATTTGTTCACTATACTAAAAACCAAAACGCACAGACAATATACCCACAGTTAACAGTTAACTATACAAAATGCGAAAAACTTATAAATATATGTTTTGTTACATACCTGGTAGTTTTTATCCTACTAAACTTCTCTCTGTGCTATCATGTAAGAGGGACGAAAGATACCAGAGGGACAGTCAAACTCATAAATCGAAAATAAACTGACAACGTCGTTGATAAAAAATGAAAAACACCAACAGACAAACAATAGTACATATGACACAACATAGAAAACTAAAGAATAAGGGTCCGTGTATATCTGCGTCCATTCGTTTTTCGTTTTGAAATATCAAAAACAAAAAACGAAAACACTTTTGTTTTTCATTTTGGTTTTTAAGAAATCAAAAACAAAAAATGAAAATACTTTCGTTTTTCGTTTTTTGTTTTGTGAAATCAAAAACGAAAAACGAAAATACTTTTGTTTTTCATTTTGGTTTTTAAGAAATCCAAAACAAAAAATGAAAACACTTTCGTTTTTTGTTTTTTGTTTTTGATATTTCAAAACGAAAAACGAATGGACGCAGATATACACGGACCAATAAGCCCCATCAAAAACTGGGGGGTGATTTCAGGTGCTCCACACGAAGGCATCTTACCCTGAAAAAAAGTCAATGATGAAAACTTGATTTCTAATAATATCTTCACTGATTTGCAGAAAATTATTAGAAATCTAAATATTCAAATTTCGTACTTAATGATATCTTTAAACAAAATTTATGTTACATTCTTCAAATGTCAATGTTTAACGTACCAAAGGTAACGTTACACAAATAAATACACAGTTCATTCAAGTCACCTTGGAATATTATTTTTATTTCTCTGTAAACTTCAATATTTGCGGGTTTTTTTCTTCTGATTTGCATACTTTAAATACATCAGCATCTATATTTGTCATTAGGCCAAAAAGTGTCGTTGTTTTCTGCCTGTCGATCATATATCTTTATGCCTACACTTAGACATTGTTTTGAATTTTTAGTTCAGAACAATTAAAGTCCTCAAATTTTATGTTAAGAACCATTACAGTCCACACATTTTTTATAAGTTTCAATCCCAGGTTGAGTGATATGCAATACACACGGTATAAATCATGAGTTTATCAGAAGTTAGATGTTTTATATAGAATCCAGCTTTCATAATTGTGTAAAAAAAATATAAAAGAGACTTTACTATGGCATATCAATTTTTCTGTAGAGGAGGATAACTTTATTCGGATGAGATTGCTACTGACAGAAATTTCTCCACGTGCCGTAAGAATCTTATTTGAGAAGGAGTTTGCTCCAGCATGTTTGTGTACCTCACTGCTGAAAGAGTATACCAAACTGTTGGACTTAAAAAAGAAACGTATAATCAACATTTCACAGTGGAATCTACTTTTTCCAAAAAATCGGGGTAAGTAAATACATTTTTATATATCCTTTTTAGCTCACCAGACCCGAAGGTCCAAGTCAGCTTTTCTCATCACTTGGCGTCCGTTGTCCGCCGTCATCATTATATTAAACCAAACATGACATGCATGTTCTTTATGAAGTGTTGAGCAAGTAGTTGTTACTTTGAAGCCGATCCATCATACAATATAGCCGCCTGCAGGGGACTTTGTTTAACATAGGACACGATGGACACAACATACAAATGTCTTCTTTAAGCATGTTTAGTGAACCGCTGGATGAAACGAAACCAAACATGGCATGATATTCCTTATGAAGTGCTGACTAAGTGTTGTTATTTTGATGCTGATCCATCATCAAAGATGGCCGCCAGCGGGTGACTCAGTTTAACATATAGGACCCTATGGACAATTCATACAAATGTCTTCTTTCAGAGAACCACAGAATGGAATGAAACCAAACGTGGCATGAATGTTCCTTATGAGGTGCTTACCAAGTATTGTTACTTTGAAGCTGATCCATCATACAAGATAGCCACCAGAGAAGGGGAGAGGGACTTAGTTTGAAAAATGAGGGATGAAAGATACCAAAGGGACAGTCAAACTCATAAATCTAAAACAAACTGACAACGCCATGGCTAAAATGAAAAAGACAAACAAAAAAACAATAGTACACATGACACAACATAGAAAACTAAAGAATAAACAACACGAACCCCACCAAAAACTAGGGGTGATCTCAGGTGCTCCGGAAGGGTAAGCAGATCCTGCTCCACATGCGGCACCCGTCGTGTTGCTTATGTGATTACAAATCCGGTAAATAGTCTAATTCGGTAGGTCAAATTCATGAAAGGGAAGGGGATTGTAGTTACGATGTAAGGAACATATCCGATATCAAAATTTACGAAGGGATGATTTCATCTTCACCATTTGGAACTCTTGATTTAATAGCTTTCTTGTGAGCAGTAACCCTCTATCAAGAAAATCATGATAGGAAATGCAAGCACGGGAATATCGTATCAATTGAGAGAACGCGCGTCTGGTGTATAAAATTATAATCCTGGTACTTTTGATAACTATTTACACCACTGGGTCGATGCCACTGCTGGTGGACGTTTCGTCCCCGAGGGTATCACCAACCCAGTAGTCAGCACTTCGGTGTTGACATGAATATCAATTATATGGTCATTTTTATAAATTTTCTGTTTACAAAACTTTGAATTTTTCGAAAACTAAGGATTTTCTTACCCCAGGAGTAGATTACCTTAGCCGTATTTGGCACAACTTTTTGGAATTTTGGGTCCTCAATGCTCCTCAACTTTGTATTTGTTTTTGCTTTTTAACTATTTTGATCTGAGCGTCACTGATGAGTCTTATGTAGACGAAACGCGCGTCTGTCGTATAAAATTATAATCCTGGTACTTTTGATAACTATTTACACCACTGGGTCGATGCCACTGTTGGTGGACGTTTCGTCCCCCAGGGTATCACCAACCCAGTAGTCAGCACTGCGGTGTTGACATGAATATCAATTATATGGTCATTTTTATAAATTTTCTGTTTACAAAACTTTGAATTTTTCGAAAAACTAAGGATTTTCTTACCCCAGGAGTAGATTACCTTAGCCGTATTTGGCACAACTTTTTGGAATTTTGGGTCCTCAATGCTCCTCAACTTTGGATTTGTTTTTGCTTTTTAACTATTTTGATCTGAGCGTCACTGATGAGTCTTGTGTAGACGAAACGCGCGTCTGGCGTATAAAATTATAATCCTGGTACTTTTGATAACTATTTACACCACTGGGTCGATGCCACTGCTGGTGGACGTTTCGTCCCCGAGGGTATCACCAACCCAGTAGTCAGCACTTCGGTGTTGACATGAATATCAATTATATGGTCATTTTTATAAATTTTCTGTTTACAAAACGTTGAATTTTTCGAAAACTAAGGATTTTCTTACCCCAGGAGTAGATTACCTTAGCCGTTTTTGGCACAACTTTTTGGAATTTTGAGTCCTCAATGCTCCTCAATTTTGTATTTGTTTTTGCTTTTTAACTATTTTGATCTGAGCGTCACTGATGAGTCTTATGTAAACGAAACGCGCGTCTGGCGTATAAAATTATAATCCTGGTACTTTTGATAACTATTTACACCACTGGGTCGATGCCACTGTTGGTGGACGTTTCGTCCCCGTGGGTATCACCAACCCAGTAGTCAGCACTTCGGTGTTGACATGAATATCAATTATATGGTCATTTTTATAAATTTTCTGTTTACAAAACTTTGAATTTTTCGAAAAACTAAGGATTTTCTTACCCCAGGAGTAGATTACCTTAGCCGTATTTGGCAAAACTTTTTGGAATTTTGGGTCCTCAATGCTCCTCAACTTTGTATTTGTTTTTGCTTTTTAACTATTTTGATCTGAGCGTCACTGATGAGTCTTATGTAGACGAAACGCGCGTCTGGCGTATAAAATTATAATCCTGGTACTTTTGATAACTATTTACACCACTGGGTCGATGCCACTGCTGGTGGACGTTTCGTCCCCGAGGGTATCACCAACCCAGTAGTCAGCACTTCGGTGTTGACATGAATATCAATTATATGGTCATTTTTATAAATTTTCTGTTTACAAAACTTTGAATTTTTCGAAAAACTAAGGATTTTCTTACCCCAGGAGTAGATTACCTTAGCCGTATTTGGCACAACTTTTTGGAATTTTGGGTCCTCAATGCTCCTCAACTTTGGATTTGTTTTTGCTTTTTAACTATTTTGATCTGAGCGTCACTGATGAGTCTTATGTAGACGAAACGCGCGTCTGGCGTATAAAATTATAATCCTGGTACTTTTGATAACTATTTACACCACTGGGTCGATGCCACTGCTGGTGGACGTTTCGTCCCCGAGGGTATCACCAACCCAGTAGTCAGCACTTCGGTGTTGACATGAATATCAATTATATGGTCATTTTTATAAATTTTCTGTTTACAAAGCTTTGAATTTTTCGAAAAACTAAGGATTTTCTTACCCCAGGAGTAGATTACCTTAGCCGTATTTGGCACAACTTTTTGGAATTTTGGGTCCTCAATGCTCCTCAACTTTGTATTTGTTTTTGCTTTTTAACTATTTTGATCTGAGCGTCACTGATGAGTCTGATGTAGACGAAACGCGCGTCTGGCGTATAAAATTATAATCCTGGTACTTTTGATAACTATTTACACCACTGGGTCGATGCCACTGCTGGTGGACGTTTCGTCCCCGAGGGTATCACCAACCCAGTAGTCAGCACTTCGGTGTTGACATGAATATCAATTATATGGTCATTTTTATAAATTTTCTGTTTACAAAACTTTGAATTTTTTTAAAAACTTAGGATTTTCTTACTCCAGGAGTAGATTACCTTAGCCGTATTTGGCACAACTTTTTGGAATTTTGGGTCCTCAATGCTCCTCAACTTTGTATTTGTTTTTGCTTTTTAACTATTTTGATCTGAGCGTCACTGATGAGTCTTATGTAGACGAAACGCGCGTCTGGCGTATAAAATTATAATCCTGGTACTTTTGATAACTATTTACACCACTGGGTCGATGCCACTGCTGGTGGACGTTTCGTCCCCGAGGGTATCACCAACCCAGTAGTCAGCACTTCGGTGTTGACATGAATATCAATTATATGGTCATTTTTATAAATTTTCTGTTTACAAAACTTTGAATTTTTCGAAAAACTAAGGATTTTCTTACCCCAGGAGTAGATTACCTTAGCCGTATTTGGCACAACTTTTTGGAATTTTGGGTCCTCAATGCTCCTCAACTTTGTATTTGTTTTTGCTTTTTAACTATTTTGATCTGAGCGTCACTGATGAGTCTTATGTAGACGAAACGCGCGTCTGGCGTATAAAATTATAATCCTGGTACTTTTGATAACTATTTACACCACTGGGTCGATGCCACTGCTGGTGGACGTTTCGTCCCCGAGGGTATCACCAACCCAGTAGTCAGCACTTCGGTGTTGACATGAATATCAATTATATGGTCATTTTTATAAATTTTCTGTTTACAAAACTTTGAATTTTTTGAAAAACTTAGGATTTTCTTACCCCAGGAGTAGATTACCTTAGCCGTATTTGGCACAACTTTTTGGAATTTTGGGTCCTCAATGCTCCTCAACTTTGTATTTGTTTTTGCTTTTTAACTATTTTGATCTGAGCGTCACTGATGAGTCTTATGTAGACGAAACGCGCGTCTGGCGTATACAATTATAATCCTGGTACTTTTGATAACTATTTACACCACTGGGTCGATGCCACTGCTGGTGGACGTTTCGTCCCCGAGGGTATCACCAACCCAGTAGTCAGCACTTCGGTGTTGACATGAATATCAATTATATGGTCATTTTTATAAATTTTCTGTTTACAAAACTTTGAATTTTTCGAAAAACTAAGGATTTTCTTACCCCAGGAGTAGATTACCTTAGCCGTATTTGGCACAACTTTTTGGAATTTTGGGTCCTCAATGCTCCTCAACTTTGTATTTGTTTTTGCTTTTTAACTATTTTGATCTGAGCGTCACTGATGAGTCTTATGTAGACGAAACGCGCGTCTGGCGTATAAAATTATAATCCTGGTACTTTTGATAACTATTTACACCACTGGGTCGATGCCACTGCTGGTGGACGTTTCGTCCCCGAGGGTATCACCAACCCAGTAGTCAGCACTTCGGTGTTGACATGAATATCAATTATATGGTCATTTTTATAAATTTTCTGTTTACAAAACTTTGAATTTTTTGAAAAACTTAGGATTTTCTTACCCCAGGAGTAGATTACCTTAGCCGTATTTGGCACAACTTTTTGGAATTTTGGGTCCTCAATGCTCCTCAACTTTGTATTTGTTTTTGCTTTTTAACTATTTTGATCTGAGCGTCACTGATGAGTCTTATGTAGACGAAACGCGCGTCTGGCGTATACAATTATAATCCTGGTACTTTTGATAACTATTTACACCACTGGGTCGATGCCACTGCTGGTGGACGTTTCGTCCCCGAGGGTATCACCAACCCAGTAGTCAGCACTTCGGTGTTGACATGAATATCAATTATATGGTCATTTTTATAAATTTTCTGTTTACAAAACTTTGAATTTTTTGAAAAACTTAGGATTTTCTTACCCCAGGAGTAGATTACCTTAGCCGTATTTGGCACAACTTTTTGGAATTTTGGGTCCTCAATGCTCCTCAACTTTGTATTTGTTTTTGCTTTTTAACTATTTTGATCTGAGCGTCACTGATGAGTCTTATGTAGACGAAACGCGCGTCTGGCGTATACAATTATAATCCTGGTACTTTTGATAACTATTTACACCACTGGGTCGATGCCACTGCTGGTGGACGTTTCGTCCCCGAGGGTATCACCAACCCAGTAGTCAGCACTTCGGTGTTGACATGAATATCAATTAGATGGTCATTTTTACAAATTTTCTGTTTACAAAACTTTGAATTTTTCGAAAAACTAAGGATTTTCTTACCCCAGGAGTAGATTACCTTAGCCGTATTTGGCACAACTTTTTGGAATTTTGGGTCCTCAATGCTCCTCAACTTTGTATTTGTTTTTGCTTTTTAACTATTTTGATCTGAGCGTCACTGGTGAGTCTTATGTAGACGAAACGCGCGTCTGGCGTATAAAATTATAATCCTGGTACTTTTGATAACTATTTACACCACTGGGTCGATGCCACTGCTGGTGGACGTTTCGTCCCCGAGGGTATCACCAACCCAGTAGTCAGCACTTCGGTGTTGACATGAATATCAATTATATGGTCATTTTTATAAATTTTCTGTTTACAAAACTTTGAATTTTTCGAAAAACTAAGGATTTTCTTACCCCAAGAGTAGATTACCTTAGCCGTATTTGGCACAACTTTTTGGAATTTTGGGTCCTCAATGCTCCTCAACTTTGTATTTGTTTTTGCTTTTTAACTATTTTGATCTGAGCGTCACTGGTGAGTCTTATGTAGACGAAACGCGCGTCTGGCGTATAAAATTATAATCCTGGTACTTTTGATAACTATTTACACCACTGGGTCGATGCCACTGCTGGTGGACGTTTCGTCCCCGAGGGTATCACCAACCCAGTAGTCAGCACTGCGGTGTTGACATGAATATCAATTATATGGTCATTTTTATAAATTTTCTGTTTACAAAACTTTGAATTTTTTCGAAAAACTAAGGATTTTCTTACCCCAGGAGTAGATTACCTTAGCCGTATTTAGCACAACTTTTTGGAATTTTGGGTCCTCAATGCTCCTCAACTTTGTATTTGTTTTTGCTTTTTAACTATTTTGATCTGAGCGTCACTGATGAGTCTTATGTAGACGAAACGCGCGTCTGGCGTATAAAATTATAATCCTGGTACTTTTGATAACTATTTACACCACTGGGTCGATGCCACTGCTGGTGGACGTTTCGTCACCGAGGGTATCACCAACCCAGTAGTCAGCACTTCGGTGTTGACATGAATATCAATTATATGGTCATTTTTATAAATTTTCTGTTTACAAAACTTTGAATTTTTCGAAAAACTAAGGATTTTCTTACCCCAGGAGTAGATTACCTTAGCCGTATTTGGCACAACTTTTTGGAATTTTGGGTCCTCAATGCTCCTCAACTTTGTATTTGTTTTTGCTTTTTAACTATTTTGATCTGAGCGTCACTGATGAGTCTTATGTAGACGAAACGCGCGTCTGGCGTATAAAATTATAATCCTGGTACTTTTGATAACTATTTACACCACTGGGTCGATGCCACTGCTGGTGGACGTTTCGTCCCCGAGGGTATCACCAACCCAGTAGTCAGCACTTCGGTGTTGACATGAATATCAATTATATGGTCATTTTTATAAATTTTCTGTTTACAAAACTTTGAATTTTTTGAAAAACTTAGGATTTTCTTACCCCAGGAGTAGATTACCTTAGCCGTATTTGGCACAACTTTTTGGAATTTTGGGTCCTCAATGCTCCTCAAGTTTGTATTTGTTTTTGCTTTTTAACTATTTTGATCTGAGCGTCACTGATGAGTCTTATGTAGACGAAACGCGCGTCTGGCGTATACAATTATAATCCTGGTACTTTTGATAACTATTTACACCACTGGGTCGATGCCACTGCTGGTGGACGTTTCGTCCCCGAGGGTATCACCAACCCAGTAGTCAGCACTTCGGTGTTGACATGAATATCAATTATATGGTCATTTTTACAAATTTTCTGTTTACAAAACTTTGAATTTTTCGAAAAACTAAGGATTTTCTTACCCCAGGAGTAGATTACCTTAGCCGTATTTGGCACAACTTTTTGGAATTTTGGGTCCTCAATGCTCCTCAACTTTGTATTTGTTTTTGCTTTTTAACTATTTTGATCTGAGCGTCACTGGTGAGTCTTATGTAGACGAAACGCGCGTCTGGCGTATAAAATTATAATCCTGGTACTTTTGATAACTATTTACACCACTGGGTCGATGCCACTGCTGGTGGACGTTTCGTCCCCGAGGGTATCACCAACCCAGTAGTCAGCACTTCGGTGTTGACATGAATATCAATTATATGGTCATTTTTATAAATTTTCTGTTTACAAAACTTTGAATTTTTCGAAAAACTAAGGATTTTCTTACCCCAAGAGTAGATTACCTTAGCCGTATTTGGCACAACTTTTTGGAATTTTGGGTCCTCAATGCTCCTCAACTTTGTATTTGTTTTTGCTTTTTAACTATTTTGATCTGAGCGTCACTGGTGAGTCTTATGTAGACGAAACGCGCGTCTGGCGTATAAAATTATAATCCTGGTACTTTTGATAACTATTTACACCACTGGGTCGATGCCACTGCTGGTGGACGTTTCGTCCCCGAGGGTATCACCAACCCAGTAGTCAGCACTGCGGTGTTGACATGAATATCAATTATATGGTCATTTTTATAAATTTTCTGTTTACAAAACTTTGAATTTTTTCGAAAAACTAAGGATTTTCTTACCCCAGGAGTAGATTACCTTAGCCGTATTTAGCACAACTTTTTGGAATTTTGGGTCCTCAATGCTCCTCAACTTTGTATTTGTTTTTGCTTTTTAACTATTTTGATCTGAGCGTCACTGATGAGTCTTATGTAGACGAAACGCGCGTCTGGCGTATAAAATTATAATCCTGGTACTTTTGATAACTATTTACACCACTGGGTCGATGCCACTGCTGGTGGACGTTTCGTCCCCGAGGGTATCACCAACCCAGTAGTCAGCACTTCGGTGTTGACATGAATATCAATTATATGGTCATTTTTATAAATTTTCTGTTTACAAAACTTTGAATTTTTCGAAAAACTAAGGATTTTCTTACCCCAGGAGTAGATTACCTTAGCCGTATTTGGCACAACTTTTTGGAATTTTGGGTCCTCAATGCTCCTCAACTTTGTATTTGTTTTTGCTTTTTAACTATTTTGATCTGAGCGTCACTGATGAGTCTTATGTAGACGAAACGCGCGTCTGGCGTATAAAATTATAATCCTGGTACTTTTGATAACTATATACCCCGTATGCAGGTGCTGCTGGAATGTTGCTACTTAGAAATGGAAAGTTCACAATGGGAAAGCTGAAATCATCTCTTTTGTCGTAAAGTTTTGTCTTCAACCGACCCTCATTGTCAATTTCTAGATGTAAGTCAAGAAATGAAGCTGACTTAACTGTATCTGTAGTATCCTTTATCTCCAATTCGATGGGATAGATGCATTCCACATAGTCACCAAATTTTGAATTGTTTAGTGAAAGAACGTCATCTATATATATTGCGGAAAGTAGAGTTAAAGGATATTGCTAACTTCTTATCTTTCTTCCTAAGAAGTTCCTGCATGAAGTCAGCCTCATAATAATAAAGAAACAAGTCAGCAAGTAGAGGGGCACAGTGTGTTCCCATTGGGATTCCGACGGTCTGTTGAAAAACACGTCCTCCGAACGTAACAAATATGTTGTCAATCAAGAAATCAAGCATCTTGATAATATCGGTTTCAGAGAATTTTTTGTTTGAATCAGAATGGTTCTTTAAAAAGTATGATTTATCCCTCCCTAAGACAAGATACTTGTATCTACGTTGGCCATTCTTTTTTATGAAGCAAAGTATCCACATCTGATTCACGCCACCTCTAGAATAGGCAGTTTCACAATAACTTTGAAGCCCGTCTTTGATTGCTGATAAAATGGATGTTAATAATTTAGAAAGAGGTTTTGTGGAGCACTTTGAAGACCCAGCAATATACCGCTGTTTGTAAGGACACTTATGTAGTTTAGGTATCCAATACAGTGATGGAAGATCCAGTTCTTCATCTTTGGTTGAAATACCAAAGGAACAAAGAACATACCTATGATTATCCAGGATTTCCTCTTTGGTAAGTGTCGTGGGGTATATGTTGAGTTTCCAAGTGAATTGTCTATACCTAATTCGTTTATCAAGCAATTAATGTAATGACTTTTACAGACAAAAACGATGTTATTTGGGGCTTTGTCTGCGGGGACAACAACATATTTATCATGGAGGTCGGATAGGTGTTTAGCCACATTTGAGTCTTTAAAGATTGACGTAGCATGGGCGTTAATGGACCCATTCAGTTTCTTAATTTTAATTTGTAATAAGGACCTCACTGCCTTTATCCATTCGGATAGAGTGTCTACGTCTTCCTTCTAGCGCTTAGCCCATTGCCTGGCATAATCTTCGACTGAATCCATCAAAATTTTAAAGTTGTATTTCCAATTGATGGATTGAGGCTCACGATATTTCGGACCTTTCGATAACACGTTTCGTAGAGAAGTGTTATTAACAATGTTAAGGTCACCGGTAATAACGTGGCCAGCAGGATTATATGTGAATTGGGAACTAGCACAAGTGCAATCAGGATGTTTAGACTTGAAGTCGTCAATATCGAGATCCTGCAAAACGCATTTGTAATTGAAAAGTTTAGTTGCAATAGGTTTGGTATAGGTATAAGAAATTATTGGTACAGATTGGTCTTTAAAATAAGGAGGTATTTTCGATTGAACTAATTTATGATGAAGGATATTGCCAAGGTTGACGCCATGGAGACCTTTGTTGGCAAAGGAAAGATTTATATTTAGTTTAACACAAGACCTTAAGGGAAATACAAACAAATGTCTTCTTTTAGAGAACCACTACATAGAATAAAATACAACATGGCAGGAATGTTCCTTATGTGGTGCTGACAAAGTCACTTGGCAAGTGTTACGACTTTTTAGGCAATTAATCATCCAAGATGGCCGCCAGCGGGGGACTTAGTTTAAAATAGGACCCTATGGACAATTTATACAAATGTTTTCATATAGAGAACCACTGTATATTATATATTAAATTAAATTTGGGCTCAATTGTTATAAAGGGATAGTGTTATGATTTTGATCTATCTTTTCATGATTTTCAAGACCAAATTGAGATCAGGTGAGCGACACAGGCTATTGGGAACCTCTTATTAGCGATTGTCAGTGAAAAACACAAAACTCTGTTCAAACGTATTCATCAATTGCAAATACAGCCCTTTTTCTAGCATCACATTTCTATTTTATTCCTGTCTAAGGACAAACATCGAACAAGTTGAAATACCTTAAATTAGACTAAAACAAATGCACGACACATTTTCAACTCACGACTAGGCCACAAAAATCATTCAATGCTAATAACTGCATATCGTCATGATTATCTTTGAATCAACTTCAGTCAAATTTTAAAAGATCTGCCTTCTACTTCTACTTTAAACAAATAACGTTTATTTTTATTTTTAGGTAAGATTTTAATAATGATGTAACTATTATAACCTTTATTTGATATTTTACTAAAATGATTATTATCTGGATAGTTATGTACGATAGACAGAAACGAGATATAACACATAGTATCAACAATAGATGGTCCACTTGAATGGCAATTTATAAGAATGAAATCATCTTATTACTCCTTTCACAAAAATGTTTCACGGTTATTGTACTTTGACGATATGTTTACTTGTAATCCATATTTGTGAATAAGCTTATGCAATTGGAATCGTTTTGTTTTTAGTTTTTAGGGATGTGTGATATAAATACCCTACCACATAAGTTAGAGGGTTGGCGCCCTCAATCATGTTTAACTCTGCCACATTCTATGTGTATCTGACCAAAGTCAATACCTGTAATTAAATGTCTTTTTTTCTATTTCTCTTATTTGTTTTATGTATTTTGTTCGGTAAATCTGTTATTGTGTTGTGGAGTTACACCACTGCCTAAGTTTTGCTTCACATACATGTTAAACCCTGCCACATTTTGTTGCTTACAATTATCTCTATCTATAATGAGATTGGCTTAGTAGTTTCAGTGTAAAATGATAGTAAAAATTTACGAATTTTATTAAAATTGTTAAAAATTGACTATAAAGGACAATAACTCCTTAGGGGGTCAATTGACCATTTTGGTCATGTTTGACGTCTTACTTTGCTGTACATTATTGCTGTTTACAGTTTATCTCTATCTTTAAAAAAATTCAAGATAATAACAAAAACAGTAAAATGTCCTTAAACTTATCAATTCAGGGGCAGCAACCCAACAACGGGTTGTTCATTTCATCTGAAAATTTCAGGGCAGATAGATCTTGACCTGATAAACAAGTCAAGAATATGACAGTTCTTGTCCATTCGTTTTTGATGCGTTTTGTTTTTTGATTTTGCCATGTGATTATGGACTTTCCAAATTGATTTTCCTCTGAGTTCAGTATTTTTGAGATTTTACTTTTTATCCCATGTCAGATTTGCTCTAAATGCTTTGGTTTTTCAGTTATAATCCCAAAACTGCAGTTTACCCCTATGTTCTATTTTAAGCCATGGCGGCCATCTTGGTTGGTTGGTCGGATCACCGGACACATATTTTAATTTATATACCCCAATAATGATTGCGGCCCAGTTTGGTTTAATTTGGCCCAGTAGTTTCAGAGAAGAAAATTTTCGTAAAAGTTAACAGACGACGCCGGACGACGACAAAAAAAGTACAGAGAAAAGCAGCTTTTTATGTACACAACAACTACGATTACACGAGCAGTGTAACACACATGCTAAATCAGTTGAAATGACCACCACTAGCTGTGAGACGCCTATAAACCAGACTTGTTTATTTTATAAAGTAATACATTGTCTTGAAGCCATTCCATCGCATATCCTTGAACAAACAGACAGCAGAACAAGACAAAATCATACTCAGACACATCCAAACTGCCAAGGACACATACAAATGGCCATATTTTCCGCGGACAATTATTCAATGGAACTTGCTACCAGAAACTGTAATTGAAACCACCACTGTTGACAGC